>NC_136512.1:15690702-16040702 GCF_053919585.1 Euprymna scolopes
GAATGCTTTGAAGAATCGATACAAAAAAAAATCGATAAATACTGTGCCCTTTGTGTTAAAAATATCATTTTTCGATCCCGTTTGAAAACGTTTGACGCCTTTCGATTATGGTGGACCAAACGCGCTGAAATAATTTTTTTTATTCTGCTTTAAATTGCCCCCCCCTCCATTTTGGGGAGCCTGACCCCCACACACATACACATTAAAAACCAAACTCATACAAATAGTCACCCATCTGGTACTGGCCAGCCTTAGCGTTAATAATAGATTTAAATTTTCGTCACTGAAAAATAAGTTTATTTTGGCCTGTTTGGTCTTCAGTAGTTTGCTTTTTATCAAGTACAAATGTAAACATTGTCTCAAATCGACGTGAAGTAACTGGTTGCCTATATGAATAAGTGGAATTATTTGAAATCTAGGTACTTATATTATAATATTTTTGCATATTATCATAGAAAATCCCCTGAAATCTTAGACAAAAAAATGAACAAATTAATTCTTTCAAAAACCTTTCTTTTTTTTTTAACTATTTATATACGTTTTTTGTGCAAGACAAAAAATGTCAATTGTTAACTTTTGGGGAAATTTTAACATTTAAAATTTAATTAAAAATAGTAGAAAAAGTTTTAAATTATTCTGCTTTCTATATGATAAAATTCAGGGTTTTATCTTTCTGGAGAAAAAAAAGTTACTCAGAAATAATGGATTTTAATAAATGTAATTTCGTTTTAAAAAACAACAACAACTTGATTTTTCGGCCATTTTTGGCGGTGTCTAATATATATACACACACACACACACATACACATACACATACACACACACTAGCTGTACCCTGCCACACGTGGCTGTAGCTTGATTTGGCGAAATAGAAAAAATTCCAAAATGAGAAAATGCATTTTTCTTATTTGCTTAATTTTCCAGTATTTGTTGATACACAATTTTTTCTGAGCAGAGATTTTCTGGTTTTTTGACTCTTGAACACGCAACATAAATTGTTCATGCGAGAAAAGTCAGTGCGTAGATGTAAGCCACACAATTGTAAAGCTTGTCGTTGGGCTTTGTTGATGGTGATTACAAACGACAATTGAATTGGGAATTGCTATCTCCTAAAGTTAAATGGCATATCCGCTGTAATCATAGGAATGTGTGGAAGGAAACATGTTCACCTTTGAAAGGTCCTGTCAAGATTGTTGCTTCTATGATGCTGTTCATTAATTTTTTACTGCAAGCCATGTGCCATTGCAAAGCATGAGTTGATTTGTATTTTGCAACATGATAATTGGTACGCCAATTTTCAATTGCAGTACACGCGGTGGCATCCTTGGCAAATCTAGTGAATTTAAAAATTCTGTTGGATAATTAACCACTCCATTTGCTTCCGCAACAGTGTCGATGGACTTGTATGTGACTACCACACTCGGAATTTTAAGCTGAATGATATCGTTTAGTTCATGGACATCTTTGTTTTGAGCTGCAAGAATAGCTTGTTAACTCAGACAACTGGAATTCTTAAAATTTATTTGAATATCTGGAAAAAACTTTTCACCAACTTTTTTTGATGTACATAAATTACAGAAGTTATGAGGCAATGAAATTCACCCTTAACTCAAATCAACCGGCATTTTTCCGTCCCCAATTTCCCACTACTGATGCAAAAATTTCTCTGCAGATCGATCGTTCTGCGACTGGACACGCATATGGCGCCAAAAAGTAGAGTATTTGAGACAACCATTTATTTCATTTGCTTGTGTTGATTGAGGAATTACAGGTAATGTCTGTCTGAAATTTCCCACAAGCAATATTACTGCATCCCCAAATGGTCTTACATTGCCATGCAAATCTTGTAAGAATAGATCAAGAGCCTCCAGTGATTTTTTGTCTGCCATTGGGCATTCATCCCAAACAATAAGTTTGCATTTCTGCAATACTTTTCCCATGCTGGATGTTTTGGAGATATTGGACATGGGAAATTTGAAAAATTGAATGGTTAATAGTAATTTCAAAGTAGAAGGAGTAGTACTACCTGGTGTTAAGGTTGCAGCTATTCCGCAGGAAGCAAGAACCAAGGCTATGTCATTTTGTGATCGAATCGCTATCAAAATCAATTTAATTAAGAAAGATTTACTAGTTCATCCTGGTGCTGTTCTAATTAGCAGGAGTTTTGCATGTTTTGACGATGCCTTATTCACAGTAAGTAAATTAAGTGATGAAAATAGGATTTATGTATTTTTTGGCAATGTCTTAATCACTGTAATTTAGGTGACTAAAATAGGATGAGGGATTAGAGAGGGATAGATAGAGAGGAAGATAGAGATATATAGATAGAAAAAAGGAAGAAAGAAGGAAATAGAAAAAGAAAGGGGTATAGAGGGATTGAGACATAGAGAGTTAGAGACAGAAGAAGAGAGAGAAAGAGAAAGAGGATATATATATATATATATATATATATATATATATATATATATATATATATATATATATATATATAGAGAGAGAGAGAGAGAGAGAGAGAGAGAGAGAGAGAGAGAGAGAAAGACAGAGAGACAGAGAGAAAGGGGCTCAAAAAGAGATGGAGAGGGTGATAGAGGGAGAGACAGAGAGAGGTAGAGATGGATGGAGAGAGAGAGGGGGGAGGGAGAGAAACAGCGTTTTTTTCTTAATCAGTGGAGAAGAAATCCTTCTAGACTGAGGCAATTTTTATTTTTGTTTCTATCTAGAATACCCCTTTTTCGGGAAGCTGGATTTTCCACACATTAAAAATCGACCGGGTTTGTATTACTGTACACATAGATTCGAAAAAGTTGTCAAAAAAACAAAAACAAATATATAACAAATAAATGTTATCAAAGGCAAGATAAGTTACTTTTCTACCTAACTGGGTATATTTTTCATGTTTTTATTCAGTGTAACATGTTTATTCAGCTCGAAAAGCATACAGTGTTTACTGATGTATTCGAAAATTCAAAATGGCGCCCGACTCTCTGTTTAACACGGTAAGTTCAGGAAAAGATGTTATAAATAATAAACTAGACAAAATACTGTTAGAAATTCGCTCAATATATGTTACCGTGACATAAGTTGACATATATTCGGTGTTTTGTAATAGTATTTTGTCTAGTTTATTATTTATAACACCTTTTCCCAAACTAACCATGTTAAAGAGAGTGTCGGGCGCCATTCTGAATTTTCCAATACATCGGTAAAGTTTACCGACGGTAAACACTGTATGTTTTTAGAGCTGAATAAACATGTTACATTGAATAAAAACACAAAAAATGTATCCAGTTTGGTAGAAAAGTAACTTATGTTGCCTTTGATAATATTTATTTGTTATATATTTGTTTTTTGACAACTTTTTCGAATCTATGTGTACAGTAATACAAACCCAATCGACCAGTACTTGTACAGAATTTGAACCACACGTGGCCGCTCGGCTTTGCTCAAAACATCACATCAACATCAACCGCCGACTTTCGCCGAGCGTTGCCGATTATCAAAGCGTAACAAAATTACTCCCGGAAAATACTGAAGGAAACATTTAAATATAATAAAATCACAAGATAAAATAATATAATGACAATAAAAAAAGAAACAAAGACCTAGCGTTTTATTCTTGTAACAATTTTTTTTAAGTGAAAAACGTTAACAAACAAAGCAACAGATATGCTATTGGTAAAAAATAAAAAAAAAAAAAGGTTTTTACGCACGTAGCTAATAGTAAAATCATAATCGTTATTTTTCGGTATTGTCGAGACAAATTATTATTTATTTTTATTTTTTTTTATTTATTTTTTATTTTTTATTTTTTTGATAGTAAATATATGAAAAATAAACCATATTATGTTAAGCGTAATCGCTAATTAAAAAAACAGATGAAAAAAAGCAAATTTTTTATCGCGTTCAAAACGATCGACTTTTGTTGAGAAAAAACAATTTTGAAAAAAAAAAAAACAACGTTTTTTAATATTGTAATATTTTTTTAATCTTAAATATATAAAAACATGCTTGAATAAGATAAAAATGCTATCGCAAAATGTCGAGGCAATCGGTTACGGTTCACGGTTCAGTAGTTTTTTAGATTATTGATTACAAACAAACATACATTTTACATTTTTATTTATATAGACAGATATACCACCTTTTTTTTTTTGGTAATTTTATAAGTTCGAAATCTCAGCGGCTATCAGAATTAAAAAAAAATGAAGGCTCGTTGGAAAGCTAATGACCTGAATTGTGTAGTGCGCTATGTGACATTTGCCCTTATAGTCGCACATTAAGGGGACCATCCATCATCCAGAGCTTTTTTTGGCACTTTTTTACAGCCATAAAATGTTTCAATCATAGTCATTTGTTTTTCTAGTTTTGCATATGAATTACAAAATATCTAATATTTCCCCAAAATCTCTGGCCTTGATAGAGGGGAGACTAAAACTTTCTGCTATGGCTTCAAATGATCTAAAATAACAGCAAGGAGAGACTTGATTCCAAATATTTCTCATATATTATATTTCTCGTATTTGGTTTTCATACATAAAGTAAATTTCACAGTAAATAAGGAATTATTTGACACCAAAGATATTAATAATCGTATACTATTTCTAAAAGAATATATAAATATAGCATATGAGAAATATTAAGAATCAAGTCTCCCCTTGCTGTTATTTAACATCAATTGAACTCATAGCAGCAAGTTTTAGTCTCCCCTCCATCAAGGCCAGACGTTTTGGGGATAGGGTGGAACGATAAAAGTGTCACCCTAAAGAAAACAGCACTATAGCTTTATTTTAAAACTTTTATTGAAAAAATCGATTCAAGTAATTATGTAGTAGAGCTGACATCTATTCAATGTAGCCGCCTTTCGTCTCAATCTCCACCTCTATATCGGTCTGCATTTCCACAAACGCCGGTGGGAGCTTAGCAAATGGCAGCAGTCAGGCTGGCTTTGGTGCTGTAGGAGGTTATGTTGGTGATGTTCTCGACGTATGACCAAACAGTGTAGTGGTTCAGGTCGGAAGAGGAGGGGAGGCCAGTGATTACAAAGTCATAACACCCCTTCTGAAGCTAAGCCTGGGTCTCTTTAGACTTGTGAGTCAGCGTCGAGTTCTGCCGCCACACTCAGGGTCTGTCGGTGGCCACTTTATTGCACTAGGGGATCTCTACACTCTTCAGTACATCATCCAGGTACACTTTGGTGTTGGCTTTTAAGTTGACTTCAAAGATGTGAGATGACATGATGTGGCCCTCACTTGAAACCACACCAAAACCCCTAACTCTAACCCTAACCTTAACCACACCAAAAACCATAACCATGGCTGGAAACTTTGTTTTCATCACCTTGGGCATGTCTCTGTTATTTGTGGCAATCCACCAATGCAATTTGAGGGTGCTGGCAATGGTCCTGTTGTAACAACTTGTATTGATGAAGAGTATGAGTTGTACAGCGGCACATCTCCGATCTCGCTCGTTGAACATTGTGTCACTTTCAGACATTAGAGAAGCTTCCTATCGCTCTTGGGATTTATACACAGCTGGCCAATTAGTAGATGGTCTGAAACAAAAATAGAAAACTGGTTTTCATCAAACGGAAATGGAATCATGTCGTTTTTTTTCTAGGACAATCTTATTGTTCCTCCCCCCTGCATATATATATGACGAGGCATGTACACACATTTTTTTGTGATGTGCAAATGGAAATATACTTAAGACAAAAAAAATATTCTCATTTCTTTTGGTTTTCTGTTATGCAGCTCTTGGCACCGTTTTCTATCTTTACAATTTTTTTATGCATTTGCTTTTTCGTACGTCTTTAAGATGTCTCTGATACTATCTCATACTACATCTGAAATGTCACAGCCAGAAATGCACAGCATATCGCTCTTAATTAATGAACGCATGTCAATTTTAATGGCATCTCCCCCTCCTCTACAGAAAAACCCATACTCACACGCACACACACACATAAACACACACACACACAAACGCACACATACACACACCACAAACTTATGAAATTCCATTAACCGTCTAACCATGCATCTGAAATATCGCGGTCATAAATGCACAGCGTATCGCTCTAAATTAATGGACGTATGTCAATTTTAATGGCATCTTCAAACACACACACATACACACATACATACATATACACACAAATGCATGCACAAACGCACAAATGCACGCACACATGCACACATGCATTTACACATACACACATGCACTCGTGTGCATGCACACACATATACACACATGCACTTACACACACATGCACATACACATGCTATAAACTTATGAAATTCTGCTAACCATCTAACCATTTTTTTTATATTGTAACTCTGCCAAGACAAAAAAAAATGATTTCGCACTTTGTATGCTTTTCAAGAATCCGCGCCGAGGTATTCCCCAGCACTCTAATCTGTGGATTTGAATTCTATTTTTGTCTTTGACACACTGCCATTTTTTTGTATTCCAGCCTTGTCCCACTTGTGTAATCGTTTTCTCCTCAGCCATGGTTACTCAGCCTGGTGGGAGCCCGGCTTCTCTTCCTCCCCTCTGCAGACGAGCAGTCAACATTTCTTTTGGTGACTCATTCATTCATTTACTAGCACATATACTCGACACTGGAAAGGGTCCAACCAAAAAAAAATTATGTTCAAATATTAACAGAAGTTTCTGTTAGGCATATCATTTAGATTCTGGTGCAAGGACCCAGGGCGTAATGGATAGGGTACTTGGTAAAATTTAGCTGTACAATTACACTCTTCTTGATGTTAAATTTCAATCCTTAGTATGGGCGGCACTCAAAATTCAATTGCAAATTACTTAGGACTTCTACCAAGTCATAGTTGGCAGAATGGGAGCATGCTACCCCCGTTGATTAAATAAAGGGTTCTGTTTGGAATTCCGTGCAGATTACAGAGTTTGAGAGAAAGATTCCTGAGTTTGACAAGATATACCTGAAGAAGGTGAGAGGCTATGCTGTAGAATAACAATCTGGTTAATGCAGTGTCAGATTATATCTGGTTGGTTGGTTGTTTTTGTTTTACGGCATATCAACCCTTTTCGGGTTATTTAATGCCGAATCCAAAGATTTTGAAGAAAAATGTTTTTAATAGAATATATTTGTTGTTTTCACGTCTGTTTCTATTTAACCCATAGTTGGGACCCTAACAGGTACTACCACTCCGGGTCAGAGTGGACCTGGGAGCAATGGTAATTAAAGAGTGGCTCCACACTCCCCAAAGCCCACAAGCTGGGGCCTCACCACTGGATATAGTTTAAGGTCATATCCAGGACCCCCATTGAGGGACTTTTACTCTCTGCAGGGGGGCAGTCGGCATATTCTAATGCCCCACCGACAGGGCTAGATTATATCTGGTTATTACAGTTTATCTCCAATATCCTTATAGGAGTCTATGACATATTTCCACTGTATGTCCATTAACAGAAACCCCACGATATTATTATACCATCTTTAGACAGAATAGATACTGCCCTTGGATCCTAGCCAGAAGACCAAGAAGTTTTTTTTTTTTAGTTTCATGTATGGCTCAAAAGCAACATAGTTTATTTATTTATTTGTTTATTTTTTTCTTTTTTTATATTGCGTCTTTGGTGATCGGGAGATCCTATTTAATAAAAAGGAGGATAGAAGGTGATAACATATTACTAACATTAAATAAGTGCATCTATACACTAATTTAAAATTCGTAGTATGTTATTACCTTCTATCCTTTTTTTAATAAATAGGATCGCACGGTCAAATAATTCATAATCTGGAAACCATGACACATGTACAGTTGTATGTTAAAGGTATTATGGAGCATATATACATATATATATATATATATATATATATATATATATATATATATATATATATATACATACACACACTCACACACACCACACATATATATTAAATGAAATACTGAAATGCCATAGGGGTACATAACGTCCAAATATAGTATCAATATTTATAAGATGATCTCAATCATTATGTTTAACATCAATAATTACTATCAGTTAATCTCCCTAATTTTTTTAAACAAAGCTCTAATATTCGCTAAAAAAAAACTTCTGATCTCACAGACTTAGGTTAATTTTGTTAGCAACATGTTTCCTGATACAATTTGATAATAAGCATTGGACAAGCATGGATAAGAAAGAATACCCCAAACAGTTTTGATATAATAATGAGTTCCTCAGACTCGGTCAAGTAACCGATCTAGTGGGACTATATCTAATGAAGAAACCTTAGCTTGAATTCAAATATATTCAGGGATGGCTCTAAGGCCAGGCTAAGGGAATACAATAACACTATCAAAATACTTCACAATTTCTTCAAAAGTTTTGGTCTTTGCATTAATGTTGATACTAATAAGAAAATCTCTAACTTTTTAGATATTTCACTTAATCTAAATTCTGAATCATACAGCTTGAGCCACAAACCTAGCCTGACACTACTGTATGTGCACAAATATTCAATTCAATCAAATTCAATCATTAAATCCATAGTACCATCTGTCGCAAGGAAGATTCCAGGTTTTACATCTGATAAAAAAACATTTGATCAAAACTCTGCTTTCTACAATGATGGCTTAATGCTGCACTTCCATTTCTTATTCTCTTTCGGTGGAGGAGAAGTCCTTCACGACTGAGACAATTTTTTATTTTTGTACCTTTTCTCCACGTTAAAAAACGACCCTGGTGTCTAACTCTGTCCCGTGGTGAGGCATTTTAAATAGGTACAATGATGCCTTAAAAAATTCAGGATATACAAAAAAAAATAGAATACTGCAAAAACAATTCTAATATACAAGCAAATTCAATTCTGTAATTACACTCAAACTAAATTCAATATAACAAATAATGCAATAAAAAATAATCCCTACCCAAAACAACATACTCCAAATTCCAAGGCTTTTCAGAATCAATAAAAAATAAGTAACCGCATTAGGTGAAAGAAATATATTTGGTTTACGCCCCACCCCACCCCATCCCATCCCCGCCTTAGCTATAATGTTGAAACTACCATATTTAAAGAATTCTTTAAGACTATGGAAAATTCCTTTAAATATGCATATATATATATATATATATATATATATATAGCACCTTCCAAATTAAAATTTGATTAAAATATCCTATTCAACCATGCCTAACTTGGCACAATACAATTATTACATCGAATAATAAGAAAATTAAAACTGCTCAAACAACTCCAGTCCATTTACCTCCTAAAACAAATTGTAACTGCCAAAACAATATAACTTCTTTGCATCAACATTAAAATCATACTAACTCCTCTTAACTTAAACTGTAATTCACAACACCGACTTTCAATGTCTATGTTCTCTCTCGGCTGTCAAAAACTAGACTGCTTGTTCTAATTCGTCTTTCTAATAGCCACTATTCCCTTCATATGTAAATTATTGCCACATGTTCCTATTTACTTGCCTCCCCACGAGGACAGAGTTAGACACAAGGTCGGTTTTTAATGTGAGGAAAATCCAGCTCCCCAAAAAAGGGCAATCTGGATAGGAACAAAAATTAAAATTGCCTCATTCTAGAAGGATTTCTCCTCCACTAATCGAGGACAGAAAAGGTTAAGTTTGTTCCTAGCCAAAAGGCCAAGGAAGAACCCATCTACAAAATTAAGTTTTTCTCATCTTCTTTTTCCTTCCCCAATCCTGGCACCTGACAGGCTAAACAGAGGCATGACCGGTTGTAAGTATTACCTTCTATTACAATAACTACTTCTATCCAGAGTTCCTCCTGTCTTTTTCTTTTCTTCTTTTTTTCTTCTCTGATTCTGTAACCTGACCAAAGTGTTACCGCTAGTGTGAGTAAAATCTTCTGTTGCAAGTTCCTATCAGATAAGAACTTTTGTCAGGACCAGTTGCTCTCTCTTAGCTGTTAAAAACTCGACTCTCTATCCTCTCCCATTCGTTCTTCTAATAGCCACTATTCCCCTCATATGTGAATTACTGCTACATGTTTATAAAGAACCCATCTTCAGAATTAAGTTTTTCGTCTCACTACGTTTTTGGCCAAGTAAGCCTCTGGCTGGCTTTGGACAATAACTATGGATGGCAGTAATTGCTGAGAATGCAGTTAGGAGATTCGGAGTTCCTATTCCGTTGCGATTACCATCTGATGAAGGCCAGAAGAATAGTTGGCCGAAATGTTGTGAAACAATAACTAAGGAAGATGAGGATAATAGTCCGCAATAAATAAATCTATATATCTATAAAAGTGAAAGTGTCTGTCTGTCTGTGTGTGTACATTTCCCTACACAATAACTTTGTCAATTTTTAGTCTACAGACTCGAAATTTGATATACAGGGTACTGAGATTTGGGAAAATCTTTGTAATTGGTTTTCAGCCAGAAATTTGGTTGTTAAGGGGTCAAAGTTCAATGATTTGACCTTTGAGAACTCTACCAAACTCCTCCGACAATTTTGAAAACACTTGAAATTTTAGATATAGGTTCCTTGGATATGGATCTAACTTAATAACTTGATTTGAGCCCAAAACAATAAATGTTAAGGGGTCATAATAGGGGTCAAAGTTTTAAAAAATTTGACCTCTGCAGTCTCTACCAAATTACTCAGACAATTTCTGGTCTAAACATTTGAAATTTGGCATAAAGGGTATTCAGAGATAGGGCAAACTTTTTAATCAGTTTGGGTCGCAAAATTTGAGCTATAAATATATAAATCTATGTATGTATGTTTGCCTAAAACTTTCGACAGAGGCGACTGATTTTCACAAGATCAGTATAATTTTGAAGCTCAACCCTTCAGACGACAAATACCGAAAAATTGGCTTAAAACATTAATTTCTTCACCCTCAACTGGGCACTTTTCTACAGGGAGAGGTCGCTTTTTTTTGCCGATATTTCCAAAGTCCTCCCCTCTTTTCGATTGTCTAGCCTTAATTTAAACCTACGTCACTTCCGGTTTGGCGGTGGTCGTAACAGCAAAAACGTCAGGTTTTTTTCCAGTTCTTTTCCTCCTTCGCAGTACGGGTTCAAGCCTGCTTTTCTACTGCTAACTTTTTTTTTTTTTTTGCTCAACACACACCGCCAAACACCGCAACGTTGGGCACCCATGCTAGTTAATAAATAATACTCATCTCAATAATGAATTCCAATTAAATAATATATATGTTTTTCTTGTCCTCTTTTTTCTTCTCCGATCTTGTCATCTGACAAGCTAAACAGAGGTGTGGCCGCTTGTGTGAGTAATATCTTCTATTTAAAAAAACTCAATCATATTCTGAAAAGTAAAAAAAAAAAAAAAAAGAAATTTCTTTTACAAAACAACCAAACCAGACATCATGAATAAATATTTGGGGATATAAACCCTTATCCCTGAGTGGCTTCCGGGCCTTGATAAGTGGTGACCACCGTGTAAAAAAAAAAAAAAAAACCAACTTGAGGACATAAAATTTTTTTTCCAAAATTACTGGATTTGATATAAAATCATCGGAAAAGGGTTGATATGCTATAAAACAAAATAATGAAACCAAACCTTTCATACAAAACTTGGCAACCTTTTTCTTCACAGCAAACAAAGTCAGGAGGATAGATACCAAGCACCAACTATACTTTTTTTTTTATTTTTTTACAATGGAGTCCCCTCTTATCAAAGCCTGGAGGCCACTCGAGGATAAGGGTAATGAATGTATGATAGTCAAAGGGAATGCATCATAGTAATTGTCAGTAGTAAAAATTTAGTAAATTGGATTACTTGAGGGGATGGCTCATCAAGAATTTGTTTATATTGGACTTGGAGATGATCATATTGTAGTCAGCTGGAAAGCAGACAAATAGAAGAGAGTTCCAGAGGCATGCAGTTCTAAGAAAGAAGCTTTGTTCATGGAATCCATGTTTAGGTTTAGGTACAGAGTGCGGGAAATTATTGATAGTGATTTCAGCTAGATGAGTGTTTTTTGTGAAAGTTTAGCATGGGGGGGGGCATAGATTAGAGCTCAGCCGAGCACTTGTCATGAAAAAGTGACAATCAGACATCTTCTCTTGCTACCTCTACAAACTATTGCATAAAATATTTAATTTGCATTCTATTTTTGTTTTTTTTACAAAAAAATTGATTGAAACTAGTTTTCTTTATTTTGAAAAGCGTGATTATTCATGCATGTCAACAAATAATGTTCTCCCTGCCATTCTTCACTGATTATAAAAGTCATTTGACAAAGACAACACCCCCCCCCCCGCTCAGATTGAAAAACCAAAAAACAAAACAAGACATATGACTCAGCAGAGATCATGGTAAAAATATCAGGGTTACCTCCCCTTTGTTTTGTTTGCCTTTTGAAGACGATTTCACGAATGTTGCATGTATTTCATTGTATCATGACTCAGCATAGTTTTTTAAAATGATTTTCTTTTTGTTTTTCAGCAAAACAAAATAATTTACTGGAGCAAATTTCATTGACTTCAAATACTTTTTTTTTTAGATGGTTCCAAATTACAACTATTAAACATCCCTATAGCCCCCCCCCTCTCCCCCGTCTCCTCTAAACTTTAAGAAAATCAATTCGGGTCTGCTATGTTGAAAAAAAAATCTATTCCAAATAAAAAAAAAACTCCAGAAGAATCAATTTCTAAAAGCCGTTCAAAACATGCCATCATGTAAAGCAGACTATAAACTAATGATGATGATTGGTTACTAAGTATCATTCATTTATCTCAAATGAATCAGATGATTATTGGTGGCATTCGTGTAATGCGGCCATTACGCTCGAACGATACTCGTTACAGTTCAAATCTCCCTCGGACACCTACGCTATCCGGTACCATCGCAAAGGGACAAACAAATGAAAATAAATTAATCCGATTCGGCTTTTTTTGTTCTGTTTTAGCAAAAGGCATTTATTGCCATTACTTTCCAAGCAATCCCTCCTTCTTGTTTTTTTTACGGCTCATTTCGTCTGCCATGAGATTAACAAAACCCGGCTGTCTTGACAGTGTCTTAAAAGTCTCTCACCACCACCATGGGGTTACATGTCCCTCTCACTTGGCACGCACTTTTCTCCAACCATGTGCTGATCTGTTTTTCTTTTTATTGTCACGCAAGCCCGCGTACACTTGCTAATTTGCATAGTGCTTAAACAGCTGCTGCTGCTACTAATACCTTCACTGGCCAGCTATCCTTCAGCTGCTTCTGATATTTTCATACACAGTCTGTTACATTTGTTTTCTCAATACCTTTCTAGTTAGAATTCTTCCAAGAAAGACTGGAGACGGGAAAATACTAAAAGACCAAGTTGTAAGGTGGAAATTGATATCTGGTAGACCACACTAGGTTGTTTGTCAGTTAGACAAAGTACCCATCTTTTTGTATGCTTTTGTAGTACATGTTGTTACCTTATTTTGCATTTTGTTTTCCTTATAACCCATTAACAGGGCTATAACAATAACAATTCGATGGTTGTTCTTTCTTGTATAAAAATACTTATTTTGACTAAAATTATAGTGTTGTGTTTATTGTGGAAAAACTTTTAAATATACTTTCTACTTAACTAGCGAGGGGTACCCGGCGTTGCCTGGGTGTTTTTCGGGGTATGTGAAAAAAACCCTGAAGCGTTGACGACGCGCAGTTGGAAAATAGTAAAGTGTTTTAAAAAAACAGGTGCGCATTTTTAATTGACGTGACGGCGGTAGGTATTCAGCAGTTCCGATTTTGTGCGGGACAGTTTTGAATGAGGTGAATAAATCGGTTTGTTTGTTTTTAAAGATCCGCTCCCTGTTTATTAGGAGGAGCGGAATGAAAGCTACAGTCTGATATGACGAAGTCGACATTGACCAAACTGGCTCTGGGCCTGTTGTATTTATTTGCTTCCCCACGTAGCAAATTAGGCACAAGGCCGTTTTTTAATGTGGAGATGGAGGGAAGGGGGGAGGGAAAGGGGGATCCTACTCCCGAGAGGTGGGAAATGGGAGCTGGATAGTAACTGTGGTCGTAGGGTGATCCCTACCTTGACCAAGTTCAGATATGTGGGGTTACCCCCACATATGGTCTTTGCTAGTCATAGCTGGTCTTTGCTTGCAGCATCTGCCGGAACAAATGCTACACTTTGATCTTGTCCCCCGTGCTGCCGAAGCGGGGGGGGGGGATGGCGCTGGGCCTGTTATTAGAGTCGAGGTTCGCTTTTTTTATACCGAAAAGCGAATGTAACGCGTGCCGATGCGGGAAATGTGGAATAATTAACGTTTGAAAGTCAATAAAATTAAATAGAGAGGCAAGCTCCGTGGATAATTCGTAGATATTACAATTTATAGATGATATAAAAAGTTTTAAAAAGTTGTGAAGCGAGTAAGCGCTTGTTTGAAAGAAGCCTTTCGTGGACATCGAGGAAAAGCGAACATACATACATACATACATACATACATACATACATACATTTTCGCTTTTATATTTATAGATGTGTTTTTGGACTTGCTCAGTTCTCAAGTTCTAGGCGTTTTAATTTGGCATTTTCAACTCTTATGTTTAGGGTCTGTTTTTTAATGATGTAGAAGCTGGTGGCAAGTAAAATGGAGTCTTCTGGCTACAAAATGCAGCCAATTATATTGTTGAAAATCCAGCACTGTCCAATCCTTTCCTTCTCTGTTACCTCAGAAGGGGGAGGTCTCCTCTCTCACTGTATCAGTTTATTACATCATCATCATCTCTCTCTCTCACTAAAATGAAATTTATTCTAGATATTCCCAAAATCTGGGAAAAGTGTCAATCATCACTGTCTACTTACTGTGCAGGTCATAAAACCAGCACATGATGAGAAAAAAATTTAGTTTCTTCTGTCTAGATTTTGCATTTCACTAATTAAATCGTAAGTTTCTTTTCTTTTTTGTTTTCTTTCAGAAAACTGAAGTGTCACATCAACTCTTTTTCAATCCAATAATATTGTCACTAGTATTGAAACGATTAATCAGAATCGGAATCGGGAATCAGAAAAATTGGAATTTGAGGGTGTATCGGAAACTTTTGTGCCATTTTCCAAAAAGTGATTCTGTCAACTGTATTTTTTAATCGATTTTGTTTTAAACAAAATCTTTCACTGCTGGTAGTAATGATAAAATCTATATATCTATAAAAGTGAACGTGTCTGTCTGTCTGTCTGTCTGTCTGTGTGTCTGTCTGTCTGTCTGTGTACATTTCCCTACGCAATAACTCTGTCAATTTTTAGTCTATAGACTCGAAATTTGAAATACAGGGTACTGAGATTTGGGAAAATCGATGTGACGGGTGTCAGCCAGAAATTTGGCTGTTAAGGGGTCAAATTTCAACGATTTGACCTTTAAGAACTCTACCAAACTCCTCCGACAATTTTGGGTCTAGACACTTGAAATTTTAGATATAGGTTCCTTGAACCTGGATCTAACTTAATAAAGTGATTTGAGCCTGAAACAATAAATTTTAAGGGGTCATAATAGGGGTCAAATTTTAAAAAATTAACCATTTTTTTTTGTTTTTTTGCTTTTTTTGCACAGCATACACCTCCAAACACCCGAGCAACGCCGGGCACCCCTGCTAGTAATAAATATTTATTGATTTTAAACCACCAGTGAAACTAAAATTTATAGATCATTCCCCACAAGTGTGTTCATACGTTTGGGAAAATATATTCACATTTAACGTGATTTTATGGTAATCAGGAAAAATAACAATTTTATAGTTGAATATTTAGGGATTTATAAAGAATCGGAATCGGGGGAAAAATATTGGAAGCATCTCATCACTAATATCTATACTCCTATAAATTTCTTCTTTTTTTTTATTCATATTCATATACAGCTTTGTTATATAAACATTAAACTTAATATATAGGGTATTCAAATTCATGCAAAACTTTATATTTGGATTTTAGCTGGGGAAACTCAGTGCAAAAGTGTGAAAATTAAAAAAAATGGAATTTTCCAGGTGAAGGTCGAAGGACGGCATTACGAATATGCATGTGTAACATAATAGCTATTGGTTCATATCTGCACACTTAACATGTGTTTTTACAGTAATTGGCAAAAAATAACAATTTTATAGTTAAATATTTAGAGAGAAATAAAGAACTTGAATCGGTAATTGTATCAGATTTGGAAATTTAGTACAGAATCAGTAATTATATCGAAATCAAGAAAAATATTGAAACCGTCCCATCACTTGTTGTCATGTTATTAAAATTGTTCTCATCTGGGTTGTTATTTTTCACAACTTTTCAGACATTGTATTATAATACAATAAACATATAAGAGCAAGAAAGAACAGAAAAACGCAGGATGCACTTTTAACTTATTGTTGTACAATCATTTTATTTAGCTTAAAAATTGTAAGAAAATCATCGTCAATTAATGACAAAAGATTGTAAGATGAAGAAGTTTATTTTGGAGAGTCTAATGTGTGTCCATTTGTGAAAGCATTAAAAGTGGAATTTTGACTGCGTGAAAGTTATTGTTTCTGATGATAATAAAGCGGGGTTTGAATGTGTGGAAGTTATCGTTTGCGATGATATTAAAACAGAATTTGACCGTGTGGAAATTATCGTTTGCAACAATATTAAAGCAGAATTTGACCGTATGGAAATTATCGTTTGTGATGATATTCAAAGCAGAGTTTGACCACCTGGAAGTTACTGCTTGCAATGATATTAAAGCGAGATTTGACCGTGTGGAAGTTATCATTTTTAATGATATTCAAAGCAGAGTTTGACCGCGTGGAAGTTACTGCTTGTGACGATATTAAAGCAAGATTTGACCGTGTGGAAGTTATCATTTGTAATAACATTTAAAGCAGAGTTTGACCATGTGAAAGTTGCCGTCTGTGACGATATTAAAATGGAATTTGACCATATGGAAATTATCATTTCTGATTATATTTAAAGTGGAGTTTGACTGCGTAGAAGTTATCTTATGATGATATTAAAACGGGACTTGACCATGCTGAAGTTATTATTTGCAATGATGTTTAAAGCGGGGCTTGACTGCATGGAAGTTACCAGTTGTGACGATATTAAAGCGGGGATTAGCTGTGTGGAAGTTATGATTTATGATGATATTATGGTGGGATCTGACCGCAAGATTTAGAGAATTATTCCTTGAGATTTTTTTTTTTTACATGGAGGTCACGACTTATCAAGGCCCAGAAGCCACTCGGGGATAAGGGTTATTGTGTGTGTGTGTGTACAGTAATCAATGGGGTAGTGTTGTATTATTCGTTAGTATTGGAGATTTGATAAAGTGTCATTACTTAAGGGGGCGGTTCATCAGGGATTTGTTTACGTTGGACTTGAAAACACCCAAGTTGAAGTCAGGAGGGAAACAGGCAAGCTGCAAAAAGTTCCACAGGCGTGCAGTTCTAAGAAAGAAGCTTTGTTCATGGAATCTATGTTTTGATTTAGGCACAGATAGAGAGTGGAGAAAATTATTGACAGTGACTTCAGCTAGATGGATGTTTTTCGTGAAAGACTGGCAAGGGAGAGGGACCAGAGATTGGAGCTCAAACGAGCACTTGCCATGGAAATAACGATAAAACAAAGATTATCCTTTGCGATGTGAGTTCTTGATAAGAAAGGTATTTTCTGATATATCATTTTATGAGGCCAGAGAAAATCTCATCAAACAACAATTATGAAGATGAGAATAACAGTTTGCAAATAAATAAATAAAGTTTCTGATATCTTATATTAATCTGATATCTTATATTAATCTGATATCTAAACAGATGACACTGAATTGTCAACCCATGGTTTAAAGGCCAAGGTTAGTTTGGCTGTTTTCCTGTATCTGTTGAACAGAGCAATAATTGATTTGACGTTGTGAACAGGAGTGACTGATGCTGCTAACGAGACTTCTTGATGCTGACAAACGTCCGTTCATGTTTGTTGTAAACATTTTTTATTTATATACAAAGCACAGACGTTGTTGTAGACATGAAGCAGACTGGTGGTGCTAATGCCGATTGTTTTATGTCATATTGTAACAGGGTGCAAATACAGAGCCTTGTGCGAGGTGACGTCACAGCAAGGAAGCAGGATAAAAAAAGATTATAAAAAAAAGATGTGTACACAGACCGATGATCACGTTAAAGAAAGGACAGAGATAGACGTGTTGCACATATGGGCCAAGAGTGACAAGTTTTAACAAGAGACAAGGTTGGAAAGTACCTGGAATTAAATGTCTGTTGTTTTAATGGAAAAAAAGAAAGTCGAGTTATTCCTTGCGACTGCATGGGCGCAATGTGTGAATCGCGAATGAAGACGTGTAATGACTACGTTACAATATATGTTCCTTTCTGCACATTTGCCATTCGGTGATGTGTTATCTCCTTAAAGAAATACTCATTTATTCATTTCATATCAATCTCGATCCATTTGCTGACAATTTCTAATCATAATTTTATTCCCATGGTCTTTTTTGTGATCTGTTAGTCTGATAATAGATGTCTTGCCAGTTCATTGAAACCGTAACGGCTTTCATTTGAACTTAATTATTTTAAGTCGATGAAATCTTTTTGAGATTTTTCTTCGCCAAGTTAAATTACGATTTTTTATTGATAATCTAGACAAAAAAAAATATGTCTTCATATTTGTTAGTTATATGCTGTCGGCTTGTAATAACAAATACAATTTCCTTTTTACAATTTACAGAAATTGAAGGAATATATATATACGGTGTGTCAATGCGATTATGGCATATATATATATATATATATATATATATATGCCATAATCGACTTTTTTAGCCTTACATTTTTTATTCACACCGCAAATGCATATCGTCAATCTGGGATTTAAAATTACTTCTCAGTGCTACAAAGTAAACACAATTTCTTTTTCTTTTTTAGTTTTATTATATTTAGTTTCCTTAGTGTGTTGGTTAGGAGCAAAGTGTAGTATCTGGTCTGATGCAACAATGTGTCGATGCGATTATGACATATATATATATATATATATATATATATATATATATATATATATATGCCATAATCGCATTGACACACCGGTTCTCATCAGATCATTGAAGTTAAGCAACATTGAGCCTGGTTAGTACCAGATGGGTGACCATTTGGGAATTCTAGGCGATGTATGTGCTCTCCGTTTATCTCGGCATTTGTTTCCAGCCGTCTTGTACACACACACTTCACGTGCCACTGGTATTTAACAATGTTGACTCAGGAGAGGTGTGGTTGGAGATTGTGTACCTCCTGCTTCAAAAAATTTCACGCGCCAGCACCCCTTAGTGGGTATCCATAGTCTGTCAAAGACTGAAGGAGCCTGTTTTGATATATATATATATATATATATATATATATATATATATATATATATATATATATACTAGCAAAAGTACCCGTCGTTGACTGGGTTCAAAAACAGCCTACAGAAAATGGACTCTGATTTATGAAAGTATGATAACTTATGAAAAAGAAGGGTTGTAATGAGATAACTTCGAATTTGGAGGTATCAAAACCAAAGCAAAATATGATGAAAGTAAAAATAAAATAGATAAACCTCATAATTTATTATACCATACCTGTTCACACTGAAACACTTATCACAATATTCTGTGAATCTATATTAAAAAACCTTGTTAAGCTTTGTGACATATTTCCATTCTATGGATGTCAGGTGCGAACGAACACACCATAATTTTATTATACCATATTTCTTCAAACTAAAACATAATTATCAAAGTATACTTACGCAGATAGATATGAAAAGTCTTTATTAAAGTTTATGCCTATTTCCATTCTATGGAGGCCAGGCGCGAACGCAGACCCCACAATTTTATTATACCATCCCTATTTAAGTTGTTCCTTAATAATAACGTTATTATTAAACACACACACATACACACACACATCTTAACATGATGGACAACCGGAAGTGAAGTGGAAACAGTAATCGTAACGATAACCAATAATAATAATAATAATAATAATAATAATAATAATAATAATAAATAAATAAATAAATAAATAAATAAATAAACAGGAGGACTACATCATTTCTGGTAATAATAAAAATAAATTTCGTTTCATTTCGTTTTCAGTGTTTTGTTTAAGTTTCGGTGTTTAAGTTTGATGGTCGCGGACATTTTTTTTAGCGGTATTCCGATAGTCACATTACTAGTGTTAGCAGAAGTATAAACCCCCCCCCTCTTCTGACACATATTTTTTCTTTCGTTTTTTTAAATTTTTTTATTTGCAATTTTTTCAGCGGATTATTATGGATTGAACACTAAATCTACCAAATTATCCCCCCCCCTCCAACAAAATAAGAAGTAAATATTTAGACACTTGAAAGGGGTGCTAATTACACTGTTCTAGTAAATTCATGTAGTTAACGAATAAATGAAAATAAGTTTCCGGACAACGCCGGATAGCTACAACTCGTGTAATGTATTTTTATTCGTTCAAAAAATATAACAAATTGCATTTAAGTAATGCCATTAAATGAATCTCAGCACCAGCACCACACGTGTCCGGTTCAATTGAAAAATATAACGATTAAAAAAAAAAAAAAAAAAAAAAAAAAAAAAAAAAAAACTACACAAAATACTGTTAGAAATTCGCTCAATATATGTTACCGTGACATAGAATGACATATATTCGGTGGGTTTTTAACAGTATTTTTTATATTTTTTTATTTTTTAATTCCCTTTCCCAAACTTATCGTGTCAAAGAGAGAGTCGGGGGCCATTTTAAATTTTCCAATACATCGGTAAACACTATATGTTTTTTCGAACTGAATAAACATGTTACATTAAATTAAAACACTAAAAAATTATCCAGTTAGGTAGAAAAGTAACTTATATTTCCTTTGATAATATTTATTTGTAATATATTAGTTTTTTTGACAACTTTTTCGAATCTATATGTACAGTAATAATACAGTAATAACACACTCAAAAACAGTCTTCAAAGGCTTTAAAATACAAAAATTAGGCAGGAAGTCGAAATAACTTTTATTGCCTTTCGTCTTAATGGTTAACTATTTATTTCACCCCATTTTTTCAACTGCACAATCGTCAGAATTACTTAGAATTTAAACCGCCCCAGATTTTTTTAGAACTAAACTTAAAAATTAGGTTTAAGGATAATGTTAAAAAAAAAAAAAAAAAAAAACTTTTCGGTATAGGAGTCTCAAAATAAATAATTTTGTGTAAATATTTCATGGAGAATAAATATACGCAGGGGGGAAAAATTGTACATATATATATATATTTAATAGTCAGTTCTTTTATACACCGGTGGCACGTGAGATCATTAACGTTTTTTCGACTTTTTTAGCCTTACATTTTTTATTCACACCGGAAATGCATATCGTCAATCTGGGATTTAAAATTACTTCCCAGTGCTACAAAGTAAACAATTTTTTTCTTTTTTAGTTTTATTATATTTAGTTTCCTTAGCGTGTTGGTTAGGAGCAAAGTGTAGTATCTGTTCTGATGCAACACATTTTTTCTGCCCCCCCCCCGGTCGATGGGTGACTTTTCACTAAATTACCGACTTTCGACTTTGTATCCAACGGTCCTCGTGGTGTAAGTAAACTCGGTAGTCAAACTGAGTTGTCGCCTTTGAATTTTAAAGCAAAATGGCGGCTCTCGGACCTCATCTCGCTTCCTCATAAAACTTTTATTTTCTTAGTTACAAAAAAAAAAAAAAAAAAACTTCATCAGTAAAACTTGTGGAGAACGCTCTGGGTAATTAAAAAAAAAAAAAAGGTAGTGCACTTATTAATCCGTGCTGAAATAATAACATTATTATTTAAAAAGCCATTCTTAACATGGGGAAGACGGTATTTTGTACCTATTCTATACTTTAACCTTACAATTGAATAAAAAAAAAAACATACCATAAAACTTTAATTAAACGTAGAAATACGATTTAAAAAAATAGCGCGGATCAAGTGAAGTGCACTAACACAAAAAAATATAATAATAAATAATAATAATAATAAATAAAACGGAACGAAATTTAAATTTCCGTTCCATTTTTAAAACAACCGTAAAACAGAGCGTTCTCCACAAGTTTTACCACTTCATCAATTTATATGATTTTTGGAATACGATTTCTTCGTTTCGTGACGAGTACGTAGGCTTATATAATAAAAATTTTCCTGTTTTTTTTTTTTTTATATAAGTGTAGTTCTAAATAAGCACCGAACTAATAATTTAAAATCATTTTTACTGCTTTTTTTTTTAATCGAATTCTTTTCTTTTTTTTTTCTTGTTATTTTAATTCGTTCTCGTTTTCCATTTCTTTAACTTTGATATCAATAAATATTCTAATTTATTAGATTATTAGTGGAATAGGATTCCAGGTTACGTAAAGACGAGAAGTGAAATATTGCCGGATAGTTGTAGTGGTATTATTAATTAGAGATATGTTAAAATGGCTGACTTGTAGTTAGACATCACAGCAATAACTAATTTTTAAGCTTGCAACTACCAAAGAGAGCGTATTTTCTAGGTATAATTAAAGTTTACAGCCCCCAGAATCCTGTATTATTGTTAGTTTGTGCTAAGCAACCTAAAAAAAAAAAAAAAAAAAAAAACGGAAATATGAATTTTCGCACGTGTGTCGCCCTCGCGTCTTAATTCATCATGCTGTAATTTATCTCTTTGTTTTGTTTTTTTTTTAAATAAAAGTAATTATCAATGTTTTAATGTATGTAAATTTTTTTTATTATTTTATATTAAGTTTTAAAATTATTTTCGGTGTTAATGCACTTATTGATCCGCTCTATTTTTTAAATAGTATTTTCCAGTTTAATGAAAGTTTTGTGTTTTTATTAAATTGTAAGGTTAGAGTACAGAATAAGTACAAAACATCCTCCCCATGTTAAGAATGACTTTCTAAATAACAACGCTATTATTTCAGTACGGATCAATAAATGCACTGCACTAGTACCTTATTTCCTTTCTTTCGTCCTTTAAGTAGACCCCCTCTTCTAACACTGCAACAAAGCCGGTGGAGAAATCCTTCACGACTGAGGTAATGTGCCAGTAATCTGAAGTACCCTTTTGGGGAACTGTTCCCCCCCCCCACATTAAAAACTTACTTTGTGCTTAACTCTGTCCTTGTGAGGAAGCAAGTAAATACGAACACGAGGTAGAATGGAACGAATCATTCGACCCCCCCACCCCACCCCTCGTAAAAAAAAAAAATGGATTTGCTGTAAGAGTGCAAAAATTGCCGGCATTCTCCGGCGAGAAGTGCCTCAAACTATCGGAAATAAACCAATCCCTCTCCCCCCACATCGAAAAAAAAAAAAAAAAAAAAAAAGAAGAAATAATGCTTGGGAGGATGGCTTACCGAACAGGGCACATGCCACTTTAATGTTTAATTCATGGTTATTCGTTCACAATTAAAAAAAATTACATTTTATAAATTGATAAATAACTTATAAATTAAACCTAAATGTATTTTAAAACGAATTTAAATTATTTTCAAGACAAAAATAAAACCATTTGCGTCTTATAATGAATAAATAAATAAATAAATAAATAAATAAGATGGATTGAGTTTCAAATAAACATGAAAGACGTTGTAATTGTGTGCAAGCAACGGGGTTTTCATCAGAAATATATTTGGCTATTTTATTTTTTAAATCATAAATTAAAACTAATTTTTAATATATTACAATACGACAGTATAGGAAACTTTTAAAATAAATATATATCTTTAACTATTTAAATAGTTTCCCCGAGAAATTTTACAAACGAAAACCTATTAATAATTTTCCATAATTTATAAGTTATATGAAATAAAGCTTAACATGAGATAGTATTCAAAACTTTTCAAAAAATATATCTATTTCAATTTGAATTAATATAGGTTAAAAATAATTTTTATTATATAAGATACTATTCGAAACTTTTCAAACATAATTTATAATAACTATTTGAATTTATTGATCCCGTCGCAAACAAACAAAAAAATAATAATAATTTTCCATGTATCAAGGATTGGAGGATTAAATTTATAAGAAGTTTATGTGGGATAATTAATTTTTTAAATTGACATGATAAAAAATCAGAAGTCATTGCATTGAAAAAAAAGAAAAGGAAATCTATTGTGTAGCCTTCTTTGTTCGACACTGAAATGACGTGTTCTGATTGGTTGCTTCTCAGCCAATGAAAATGCAGAAACACCATGTGGTTATTTGATATAAAAACCGTTGCGTTCCTCCACACACCCTGTCCATTTCTCAGCCGTTGGTCTGAAAGCATCTTCTCTTCTTTCTCTGTGGTAGTAGTTTTATCTACAACACCACATTCCATCTCTTAGGAGGCATTTCCTTCCACTGAAGGATTATTTATCTCTTTACGAACAACAACAACAAAAAAAAAACACTTGAAAACTTTTTTCCAAATTATGCCAAACAGGATGGAAAACGGCACATCAAACCACAATGACGATCCCAACGCCGAGAAGTTCCGTAAATTGTTTATCGGAGGACTTAACTATGAAACCACAGAAGAAAGTCTCCGAACCTACTTCGAACAATGGGGAGAAGTTGTCGACTGCGTGGTCATGAAGAACCCCACCACAAACAGATCTCGTGGGTTCGGATTTATCACCTACCAGAGCGCTGAACAACTAGACGAAGCCCAGACTAACCGACCACACACAATTGATAACAAGAAACTGGACACGAAGCGGGCTATGCCCCGAGACGGGAGCGAGGAGACCCAGGCTTCGGTGAAAAAGATGTTCGTTGGCGGACTCGAGGAGACGACCAGTGAGGACGAGATCCGCGACATTTTCGCCAAGTACGGCAGCGTCGAGAAAGTCGATATGATCAAAGACAAGAACACCGGCAAACAGAAGCGATTCTGCTTTGTCACGTTTGAGGATTTCGACTCCGTCGACAAGTGCGTGATCCGCAAGAGGTTCCCACTCGGATCCAAGAGCATCGAGGTGAAGAAAGCCGTCTCCAAAAACGACGCCATGGGCGGCTCGATGGGTGGTCGTGGCGGCGGTCGAGGTGGTGGACGTGGGGGTCGCGGCGGTTTCGGCGGCAACTACAATGGCTACGGTGGTGGCTGGAGCCAAGGTGGCTCTAATTACAGTGGAGGTTACGGTGGTTCGAATGGCGGTGGTGGCGGCTGGTATCAAGGAGGTGATGGCCGCTACGGCGGGGACTACAACAATGACAGCTATGGTAGCGGGTTCGGTTCAAACTACGCCGGCGGACCCGGTGGTGGACCTCAACGTTCCGGAGGATTTTCCCAGAGAGGTCCTGGCCCTTACGGTGGGGGAAGCGGGGGATATGGTGGTGGCGGAATGGGGGGTGGCGGTGGCTACAGGCGTTAATTCTGTAAAGAAACAAAAGCATTGTTAGGAATTAAGTGTTAAGGTCATCTAAGAAAAATCCACTCCACATCTGAAAGACTTGTATGCTAGATTTTTTTTTTTTTTTTTTTTTCCATTAAACATGCAAATCCCAACACAACCAACAAAACGGGTCTTTATAAGATTGGGCTAAATGTGTTAGTTTAACTTGAAAGAAATACGCAAGGTCTTAAAGAAACCCGCGGGCAGACTTGGAGAGAGAAAAAAAAAAGCAGGGATATTTTTTTAAGTGGCCTCTGTCCCTTTATATTGGCAGGTGAAATGTGCTAATTAACTACAAACTTTATAGAAACCTGGAATATCCTTCAAACTGCCTAATCTCCGAAACTCAAGATTTTTTTCCTATTTCTCTAAAGCTACATTTTTTTTATCCCGCAACTGATCATTTCATTCATTTCTATTTTTTTAAGTTTTGTACAACACTTAAAATCTATTTCCATTCAGAAAAAGGATCCTGACCGATACTAAGAAAACTTAGTTCTATACGAACTCCGCTTAATTAAGAAAGAACCCCTTTTCATGATAAAAAAAAACTTTACTGTCCATATCTTTTTGTACATATCTTAATTTAAGAAATTTTAGATTTTTTTTTAAAACTTTTCTAAGGAACTTTTAAAAACTGAACTTTGGGTTTATATTTTGACTTTTTCTTTATTTTCCTGCCTTCCTTTAATATTAAGCACGAATCAAAAGTATTTTCCTTAGACTTTTTGTGGTGCGAGAAGTTTTAGTTTTCGGCTTTTGCCCCCTTTATACCCTTCCCAAGTCATCCATATTTCTCATTTCTGAACTTTTTCTCATTTCATAAACCCCTTTCTCTTAAAAAAAAAAAATACAATCTACCATCATGGAAGGCTCTCCCCGCCTTTGAATATGTAAGGGAAAAGCTTTAATTATTCATTAAAGTCAACCTTAAATTCTATTTTATTGTCTTGTTACTTTATTTTTACTATATTTCTTTTTGTATTTAATTATAGGTAATTATTTCCAGAACCACGTGTAGTAAGTAGTAGTCTAATTAGATTATTATAGTTAATACACGTGGTTCTATATATATATTACCTACTTGTATGTCCATTCTGGACTTTTTAAAACCTCTTTCTTAGAGCAGGTAAAAAAATATTTCACCGACTTCAGTCAAGAATTCTTATAAGAAAATCCTTGTTAGACCTTCCGCAACTTCCATAAGGTAAGTTAAAAAGATTCGTCATTTTTATTTAAGATATTAATATTTTATATTAAAATTTCGGCTTTGAGATTGTTTCCATTGGAAGATTTTAACTAAATTAGCCTCTTTAGTTTTGAAATCTAATGACAATGATACAAACTAAAATTCCCTACTTATGCACTTATGTTACCGTGCTATTTATATTTTACGGTTTTCAGGTCTTGTACTTAGGTGAAAGTACAGAAATTACGGTGTTAATGCACATACTGATCCGCGCTGTTCTTAAATAATTTCAGAGTTGAATTTTTTTTTTTCCTTTGTAAGGTTAAAGTACAGAATATGTACAAAACACCCTTCCCTTGTTAAGAATGGCTTTAAATGTTATTTCAGCACGGATCAATTGATGCATGAGTGCCGAAGTTACAAAACACTCTCCCCTCCACAATAATGGCTTTCTAAATATCGCTATTTCAGCACGGTAACATAATTGCATGACTACGAATTTTTCTATAAATATAGCAAATTTTATAAATATACTTTTAGTGCTGAAATTTTTAAAATGTTTAAATCTTGTGATAAAAATTTATTACGCTAAGGACGTCAAGACGCCTGTTCGCATTCAACGTCTATATTCCTTTGTTTGGTCATTAAATGAAAACTAAACTGTTACTAAATTAACCCTAATTTACTTAAGATATTTCAATGGCAACGATCTATTAAAAAGCTGAATTAATCAATATAACTGTATTCGAATATAAAAAGTGTTTTTAATAAGTGAGATATTAAGAAAAATCACTTCCTGTCCCAAATCTCTTACCCACGTGCTCGAAAATCGCCATGTTGGAAATCTGTTTCGAAATTATTTTAAGATCTTAAAATTTTCTGATAGAAACTTTATTTTTTATTCTTTTTTTTTTTTTTTTTTTGTAAATTTCAAGTTAATCTCAATTCATTTTCACTGATTACCCCCCCCCCCCCGCATTTCTCTAATGATCCTTTGTTCTCCTTATTTGCTCCATTTGTATTTGCCTTCCTCTTTACAGCGGTTCATTTTCTTTGTCTCCCTCTTTTCTAGATGTGCCCCTTTTTGTGTGTATGGGAGGTGGGGTTGAAGGGTCCCATCCCTGCTACTACCCATCGTCCTGATGACTAATCCGTTGGCCACGACCGGTTTCTCCGCTTTCAATTTTCACTTGAATCTTATTGGCTACTTTTTTCCTTTGTATAAAACATCGTCGCATTCTTTATTCGTCTGTTCAAAGCTCGATTTTATTGTCTATTGTAGTTTATATCAAATTTCAAATATAATTTACTTTAATTACACCAAAGTTCAGTCCTTTAGCTATCGATACAAAGGATTATTTTTTACAAATTATAACAAAAGCAAGAACTATTTAATTAAGAATGGCTAAGTCCGGCTTCGTTTTTCAAATATTTCTAATTTTTATATTTCCCTTTTTTTTTTTTTTTTTTTTTTTTTTTTTTTTTTTTTTTTTTGTCGTGGTTAGAGGTTTGCTTCCATACATTTATTTACTCTATAAATTTAAAATTACATTAACGTTAATTTTTTAATCTCACAAAATATTCTAATTTTTGCTAAAAATTAGATATCCTTAATCAATAAATTCAATTTTCATCCACCGCCAAACACTAAATTTAGATCTAAAATTAGGGCTCTTAACTTTTAATTTGAACTTGCAATTTTGAAAAATATACCGATAAACTTAATTTATTTGCCAGGGTGTTTCAACATAATTCAAATGTTTGAAATTGGCAATCACTGCAGATATCACGTGACTTTCAATCTCCAATCTAATTGGTCAATTTAAATAGAATTTAGCCGTTAAATTTTTTCTCTATGAAATTGCTAGTTTTAATACTTTCCTGTCCTAAAATTCTCATTTTTCTGAAAGTTAGCTTTAAGTTGATACTTTTAGTAATATATTAAGTGCTAGTGCACTTACTGATCCGCGTTATTTTTTAAATCGAATTTCCAAGTTTTTTTTATTCAGTTGAATAGGCACAAAACCCTCCCCGTGTTAAGAACGGCTGTTTAAAGAACGTTATTTCAGCATGGATCAAGTGCACTAAGCAAAGAAATTGGAATAAGTTTTTTCTTTTAAAATTAACTTGACTTTCCTAGTTTTGCTTATAAACTCATATTCTGATCTTAAACTGAGCATTTATACTGTAGTTGACGGACCGTGCTAAAATTGCGACGAGAGAAATATGCCGTAAAAATCGCATTTCACCACGGTGAACTCGCGTGTCATGGAGAAATAGATTTTCACGAAACTAAGATTTTAGAAGTTAAAAAAAAAAAAAATTGGTGTCCCCCCCTGTTAAGAACGGCTTTCGGAATAAACACCCTAATTTCAATCTTTTAACATTATACTACGCTGGGCCAGGTCGTAAAATATACCAAATTTTTAAACTAAATTTTGTTAGGTCATTGAAATATTTAAGTTTCTCAATTGACCCTCTCGATAAGCTAATTTGTCATTTTGCGCTTACAACTATTTTCAAATAAAACTGTCCATCTTCCCTACGAAAAAGGCTTAAAATATTCCTTGACGAATATTATGCATCCCTCCCCCACCATTGTACATCATGAGGGGAAATTGTGAGAATCTTTTGGTTGAGTCATTGTAAGGTTGCCTAGTGACGGAAAGGGAATTGAATCTGACTCATTCTGTAGGCACACATTACCCATACATCCGCTCCTTAAACACGTTGCTCACAATAGAGCGGGACTTTAAAATTTAACCTTTTTTTTTGTTTTCTTTAAAATCTGCTTAAGATTTAGAGACATCATATATCTATAATGCAGTATGTATCGTGCTTATAAATGTATCTTTTGGTTCTTTCTTAAAGAGGGATGTGCTATGCTGAAATTTTAAATGCATTCTTAACATAAGCGTTTTGTAAATATTCTGTAATTTTACCTAACATTAAACTTAGTTTATTAATGTTGGATGAAAGTTTAAAACTAGTAACCTTCAGTTAATTGTTAGGTGAAAGTACGGAAGTTTCAAAAATAATTAAAGGAAACCAAAACTTTTTTCCAACAGCTACAAAACTTCCATATTCTAGTTACATTTTTAGTTAAAAAAAAAAAAAAAAAAAAAAAACCTGGAGATAGCGTGCATTTTTGCCTCCACCAAAAACTAAGCATAATTTTAAGCCTCTTGTTGAGGTATGTTAAAACCAGTTTTCCTAACTAGAATTAATCGTAGAAAAAAAACTAACATTACTTTCGTAGAAACTGTACTTGTGACTCGCCGAAAAACAATTTCTACGTAAATTCCATATTCATTTCAATGGTCGATGTTAATTACTAGATTTTGGATCTCCTTAAAATGTAACCGAATGTACACTTGATTGTTCAAGTAAAACATGGGCGGATCTGAACGAGCTTTCTTCCCTGCCGCAAAATTATCGTAAAAACCTTTTACTTTAGCAGGAAATTTTAAGTTTAATGAATTTTAACGTTAGGGGATCTCATAAATTGTAACGCTCTAGGATTTTTGCTGATTGATCGAAAAGTGAGCTAATAGCAAGTGATTTCCCACGTTTTAATTTTAATTTTGCTATTCCTTCCATGTCTATCATGAATAAGCAGCAGAAAAATGAAGCTAATGGGGAGGGGGGGGCGTTAATTTTTTCTGAAAAATTGAAATTATTGGCTTAGCAAATTATAACTTGAATTCTGCGTTTATTTTAAGTTTATCAGGTGCTAAGTGTACTTGCTGATCCGCTATTTTTTAAAAATCTTATTTCCAAGTTTAAAGTTGTTTGTATTTTGTAAGGTTAAAGTATAGAATAGGTACAAAACCCCTCCCCCCTCCCCATGCTTTTTGGTGCTTCAGTTTAATGCCGAAATTGAAGACACCATTTTTTTTTTTCCACGCACTTGCTAGTAAAATTTTAAGGGATATATCATTATCTGGCCGAATTATTACTTCCGGAAAGGGAAAATAAATTTATTTTACACGCATATGGCGGAGTCGCATCTAGCCGAATTTATGTGCCGACAAGTTTGGAGACGGTAGTCCGCTAAGTATTCTAGACTTGATTAAAGAACTTACCCACTTCCCCGTTAAAAACATCATTTAAATTTGTTTAAAATTATTTGTTCGAGAAAAACTTTTGTAAAAATCCAATTTAAACATTTTTTTTCCCAAACTTCTCAATGTTTTTACAATTTTGATAAATTTTTAAACCATTATGGACATGTCAGTTTTCTGTTTTTAATTAAAAAAAAAAAAAAAAAATTCCATGAAAAACTTTTCCCGTTCTCATTAATTAAATCTAAACATTTTCAATTAAACAATTATTTCCCTTTCCGTAAGTAATCGTTCGGCCAGATAATGATAGTCCTTAAATTTTACTAACAAGTGCGTGGAAAAAAAATGGCGTCTTCAATTTCGGCAATAAACTGAAGGAGCACCGGCTTTCTAAATAACGTTATTTCAGCACGGATCAATAAGTGCGCTATACCATTTATATCGCCCTTAGTTTAAATACAACTAACCCAATGATACGTAGACGATTATTTGGTTTTCTACCAGTACTTTAATTTTCTATTTTTGAGCGATTATCGATTAGAAACATGCTCTTATGCTCCCCAAATCGCTATTTTATATACATTTTCGAACTGGAACGCTTTAAAATAACGCTTACTCTTTTAGTAACTTATTTTGCCGTTAACATTTATATGCTTTATCACTTAATGTCTAAGTTTGTTTCCACCAAGAAGTTGATTTTATTTCAATCGTCTTTAATTCGTTACTGGATTTTATGGAACCAATGTTAGCAGATTTGTATTCCTGTCGTTTAGAGCATGTGAGAAATTTTAATAATTCAGTGTTGGCAGAATGAATACAAATGTTGCAGTAATGTCTTCCATTCTAGTGAAAACTCACGAAATCGCAAGTCTACATTTAGTTTGGATTAGTTAGATGTAGTCCTCGTATAATAATCCCAAAATATGTATAATAAAAAAAAAAAAATTCTTTTAACGGTGTTAACTTTTCAAACATTAAATTATTGGTCAATTTTTACGACGTGCCCCAGCGTATTATAAACATCACAACCTCCCATGTTAACAGCTTTCGAGGTTGGAGTGCTTATAGTTTGGAGCACGCCGAAAAAATTGACCAAGTAATTTGAATTTTTGCGACGTGCCCAAATACCCAACCTCGAAAGCCGTTCTTAACATGGGGGGGGGGTCCGATTTTTACGACCTGCCCCAGCGTTGGATAAACACTATATTAAGAATGGCGTTCGAGGTTTGGGGTGTTTACTAAAATACCATTTTTAACATTTTTACAACGGTACCCAGCGTAGTCGAAAACAGTTTTTAACATATGGAGGGTGGGTGTTATTACAACGCTGATTACTGTCGTAAAGTATTGTTTCATATTTACTCTTATATACGAAGTCTATAGTGGATACCGAACAGGTTCAAAATCGGCGGTAGTTCTCTTCATCCTTATTCTTTCCAACTTTAGGGAAAAAGGATTTAATGAAATATCGAGATAAGTCTTGACTGGAATTATCTATTTGTAAGAATTCTTTCGGTCAGCTACATTCCATGTACTCTTAATTTAACGTTAAAATGAATAGCTTTTAAAGCTGGAGTAACGGTGTTACTCCAGTTACTCAGTAACGCATACAAGTAATTTTTTTATACACCAAGTAAGAAAAATAAATTTGCAGTACTTAATTTGATTTACATTAGTAATGTATATTAATATTAAAAAAAAAAAACCGACTTAGATTTTAAGTCGGTCCTCATTGAGATTCCATTAAAAACAAAATCTAATTGCCACAATTTATCGGCGTCGTAGTCAGCCTCTCGAAACACTTAATGTATTGGAACTTGATATACTGTATGTTCTGGTCGCCGACTATCGACCTTTTCATAAGAATTCAAAGGCCCCCCCCCCTCTTTTCTTTCTCTCTCCAAGATTTCCAGCCGGTTTTTTTTTTTTTTTTTTTTTTTTTTTTTCTATCACACGGTTACTTGACTATAAATTTAATATTTCAGTTTCCCAACCTAAGTATTAATTCTTCGTATACGAACCAAGCAGCTTCCCATTTCATCGGACAATGGTCATCACAAATACGAACAAAGCTGGCAATTTATGTATCAAATGTAGGGGTTGTAAATAAAATGTTATATTGTGCCTATTTATCGACGCAGCCGGGCCCTCTCGTGCACGAGGATAAATTTAAAATACGATTTGGAGGGGGATAATTGAGACAAATTTCCTGTCTCCAAGTTTTTCTTCTGACGGAAGACGAATAGAAATTTAGCAATGAAACAGATGCTACATTTTCATTATAAAAAAAAAAAGGAAACTGGTCTTTGTTCTTTAATATAATTATCAGAAAGCGCTAAATTTTATTTAGAATTTCATATGGACACCATCAGATTCTTCAGTAATCGCACATTACTAATTTCATAAGCAAACTCCTGAATGAATATTGAGTCTGCACGTGCTACTTGTTCTAAAAAGTGGAAAGGACGTCAGAATGGCTATTTGTGTAATGGGAATGTCGGCTTGTAGCACTCGCATTCCGTTAGAAATGGACACTAAGGTTGGCGGTTAGTCGAGCACCTTTCATGAAAATAACGATAAAGACTTATAAACTCCTACGTGGGGAGGTCCTGGATATGACCTAAAACTATATTCGATGGTGAGGCCCCACCTTCCGGGCCTTGGGGAGTGTGGAGCCACCCTTTAATTGCCATTGCTCCCAGGTCCACTCTGACCCGGAGTGGTAGTACCTGTTAGGGTCCCAACTATTGGTGAAATAGAATCTGACTTAAAAAAAAATATATACTCTATTAAAAATCGTTCCTCAAAATAACTAGATTCGGCATTAAATAACCTGAAAAAGGTTATGCCGTAAAACAACCAACCTACATGGAAGGATATGGGGTTTTGTATTACTGTACACATAGATTCGAAAAAGTTGTCAAAAAAAACAAATATATAACAAATAAATGTTATCAAAGGCAAGATAAGTTACTTTTCTACCAAACTGGATATATTTTTTCGAATTTTTATTCAATGTAACATGTTTATTAAGATCGAAAACCATACAGTGTTTACCGATGTGTTGGAACATTCAAGATGGCGTCTGATTCTCTCTTTAACACGATAAGTGTGGGAAAAGATGTTATAAATAAATAAACCGGATAAAATACTGTTAAAAACTTGCTCAATATATGTTACCTTGACATATATTCGGCGGGTTTTTAATAGTATTTTGTATAGTTTTTTTTTTTATTTATAACACCTTTTTCCAAACTTACCGTGTTAAAGAGGGTGTGAGACGCCATCTTGAATTTTCGAAGACATCGGTAAACACCGTATGTTTTTCGAGCTGAATAAATATGTTACATTGAATAAAAACACGAAAAATATATCCAGTTTGGTAGAAAACTAACTTATCTTGCCTTTGATAACATTTATTTGTTATAGATTTGTTTTTTGACAACTTTTTCGAATCTGTGTACAGTAATACAAACCCGGATATGGAATATTTTTCTCCCTTAAATTTAAAAATTGTAAACGCTTTCCAGACAAGGATCCCCCTCCCTCAGGACATGACAGTAGTACTCTTAGAACCTTCTTTCTACTTTTGGTAGCTTTTAGTACTCACATTTCATTAGCGATGTTTCTTGCAATATGGGAATAATTGCTGTTTTCTATTATAAAGCAGTTGGCTAAAAAAAAATTTTTTAGCTCTTTACATCAAGTGTTTTCATGTCTTGTCTGGAGCGGTTTTCATAGGGGGGGGAGAAATTAAGATTGTATCAAGAGTTAAAATTTTTTCCTCTTTTGGAGCGGTTTCTTATCGAAAAATATTTTTAGATCTTGTCTTTTCTACGTTAGTTTCAAATAAACAAACCCAGGCAGTAATTGAAGGTGTGAGGACACTTAACCTGTATACTCGATGATTTTTTTTTTTTTTTTTTTTTTTTTTTTTGTGAAAAACTTAAATCGATTTACATCAGATAAAAAGCTTGCTAAGGGGTCAAATTTGATTTTTGTCAGCTGTTATGAAAATGTCCGCCGTGTATTCATGCGTCTTGTGAAATGTCACGTGACTACTGCTTAGGAGCGTAAATGAAAGTCGGTGAAATGGCGTCTGCGCAAGCACAATCAACCGACTTACCTCATTATAGCTGATTTTACAAAGAAAATAATCTCTTGGAAAAAAAAATATATTAATCTCCGAAACTTAATTTGCGACGGATACGGTTTTCAGATTCTTTTTCAGCACACCGAAATCTACAAAAACATTTTTTTCTTTTCTTTTTCTACTAGTTCGAGTTATTTTCTAAAATAATACCCTAAAGGTGAACACAAAATTTGTGACCACAATGAATAGATGAGAGGTAGATGCATAAATGAAAGAGGGGGGGGGTAAAGGATTCCCCCCCCCCCCCATCGTGGTCACAAATTTCCTGTTCAATTTAGTACGTTATAATTGAAAACTGAACCCTCACGTGAAAAGTTATGAAAAAAAAAGATTTTTTTTTATAATCTGACACTTTAATCTGTAATCGATAATTAAAAAAAAAAAAGTGGAATTAAGGGGTGGGGGACACTAGACAACGTCCTCCGAAAAAAAAAAACTCGCAAGCACGTGTCTAAGGAATTGCTCTTTGGTTCAAAACCTACGGTATTTCTTTTTATACTAAGAATTCGACATTAATTGAAATATAATATTCAAGCGTATTTTACAACTGGGCAACACTGGGTGGCCTGGCCTGCTAATTTGTATTAGATGGGGGGCATACTGAAATAACTATCCGGAGATTATGGCTATCAGTTATATCAAACCTCATCACCTTTCTATTAGATGAAGATATTTGGATTCTTCAAACTATTGTTCTCATCTTGAGTGTTATTGTCAATGTACCCCCCCCCCCAACCTTCTTCAGGTGTACTTTGTTGATATTTAATTCTCTGACACCAGAATCAGAAAGTGGGATTGAGAAGTCAGCGCCCCAGAGAGAAGGCAAAGCTTGGGAAGGTGGACCTCCTAGAACTGCACAGAACTTTATTTCCACCGCAAAATCAATAGGGCCTGGATCATTACAGGAATGGTCTAATCTCTATTGATTTGTGGATCCAGGATAAAAAAAATTCCTTCAGGTGTACCTTGTCAAACTCGTAAATCTGCATGAAATTTCGAACTGTGTGTGTGTGTGTGTATATATATATATATATATATATATATATTATATATATCATTAGTTCGAAAAATTTTTTACTGCATGGAGGTCCCCCCTTATCAAGGCCCAGAAGTCACTCGGGGTAAGGGTTATTGTGTGTACAGTAATCAATGAGATAGTATCATATAATAGTATCAGAGATTTGATAAAGTGTCATTACTTAAGGTTCATCAGGAATTTCTTGATGTTGGACTCCAAGTTGAAGTCAGGAGGGAAACAGGCAAGCGGCAGAGTTCCACAGGTGTGCAGTTATTAGAAAGAAACTTTGTTCATGGAATCTACGTTTTGATTTAGGCACAGATAAAGAGCAGAGGAAATTACTGACAGTGGTTTTAGCTAGATGGGTGTTTGGCGAGGGGAGGGGGACCAGAGATAGCTCAAACGAGCACTTCTCATGGAAATAACAAAACAAAGACAGGTTCGCAATGTCTCTTCTGTGGGAGAGAGGTTCCAGAGAAGAGAAAAGGGCATCCTCCACTAAACCACGAAGTCTATTTTGTACTCTGTTAAGGCAGGAGAGGCTGTTTTTAGCAGCTCCAGCTCAGATGTGGCAACAGTACTCCATCCTTGGACGTACTTGGCTTTTATTTAAATAGAGAATTACATCAGCAGTGAGATATGTTCTGAAGAGGTAGGACCCCACCATTTTCCCAGCAACCTGGGTCACAGACTTGATGTATGTGTTCCATTTCAGGACAGGAGTAAAGGTCAAACCTAGAAGCTTATCAAAACATGGGGCCTCCCCTAGACGAGAGCCATCCATTTAAGTTGATGCCAGATGGGGATCAGAGCGTTTATGATGTAAAGAAAGAAGCTTGGTTTTAGATGCATTAAAGGTAACCAGCCACCTTTTATCCCATTATACCATGCGCTCAAGATCAGAGGAGAGAGAATCAGCGAGAACTTTGTCATTTACAGCCTTTGATGTGTTGCCATAGATGTCAATGAATGAATTATGTGTTTTGGGAGATCATTGATGTAGATCAGGAAGAGTTTGGACCCCCTGAGGGACTCCAGCATTAATACTGTGGTCCTCTGATTTCTGCCCATCAACCATTACTCTTATGAACCTATCAGAGAGAAATGATTTAATGATTGAGAAAACATTTCCAGTTATACCATAGCTGGAAATCTTGTGAAATAGGCCTTTATGCCATACCTTGTCGAAGGCCTTTGATATGTCAAGAGCAATTGCCCTAGCAGTATCAGAATTTTTGTAGGAATTTTTGACACCCCTAACACGAAACTGCGAATACAATATAAAAATCTCGTAATTTCTCTGTTAAAAGTGGATTATTTATTTTCTTTATGGATTATACTTCCAAAATAAACTATTACAGTTGTTTTAAAAGTAATAGAAATTTTTTTTTTTTTTTTTTTTTTTAAACAGTAATGAATTTTCCGAACTCAATATTTTTCAATTTTTAAACTTTAAAAATCTATCAAAATTTTTCTATTGATTCTATTTTTACGATATTTTCAGGGTCAATGTGAAATTTTGTTCTTTCCAATAAACCGAATATAATATTTTAGACAAGCGTTTTTTTTTTTTTTTAAATTCACGCCCCCCTAAGTGTCACCCATTTTCAACTTTCTCTTAAAAAGTAAATAATTAATTTATGTCGGAGAGTTTTATATATCACAAAGAGAAAAGGTCAATAAATAATATATTCAAATTTAAAACAAAAAAAAATCCCTTTTTTAGAAATTTACCTGTAAAGTCCGAAGTTTAAAACCTTATTTTATAAGAACACATTGTTTTTTTTTTGTCTTTTTTTTTTTTTTTAATGAAACCTTGGTCCTTGCTCCTTTAATTGAAAAAAAAATTAGGGCTTGAATTACATTTTTCGAGTAGTTATAAGCTTGGAAAGACAGGGGGTCGAATAATTCACACCTCTCATTTTGAAATGTCTATTAAAAAGTAAATAATTAATTTATGTTGGGGAGTTTTATATATCACAAATTGAAGAGAAAAGGTCAATAAATAATATATTCAAATTTAAAACAAAAAAAAAATCGCTTTCTTAGAAATTTACCTGTAAAGTCCGAAGTTTAAAACCTTTTTTAAAAAAAAAAAAAACATTTTTTTTTTTTTTGTTTTTTTTTTAATAAAACCTTGGTCCTTGCTCCTTTAATTGAAAAAAAAAATTAGGGCTTGAATTACATTTTTCGAGGAGTTATAAGCTTGGAAAGATGGGGTGGAATTATTCACTATTTTCACGAAATTTCTGACACTGCTACAATTGCCCTAGAAAGGAAGCCTTTGTCAAGAGATTCACTAATCCTATGAGATATAACCGTTAGCACATCTGCTGTAGATCTAGCAGAACGAAACCATATTGCATGTCAATGAGGAGGTTATTTCTGCTGAGGTGGTTGACTAATTCTTTATTTAATATGTATTCCAGCAACTTACTCATAACACACAGGAGACTTAGTAATTGTCTGTATTTTTTTTACATACAGGAGACTTGTTAGTCTGTACTGAGCGGGAGATGACTTATCACCTGAATTCTTAAATACAGGGCATACTGATAAGGTTTTCCAGGTTGTTGGAAAGCACTTCTTGTTAAGGCAACACTTAAACAGTTTTGTAAGTATGAGGGCAAGTTCTGGTTGAAGCTTTTTAACACTATAATTGTAATACTGTCAGAGCCAGTTGCTTTACTGGAATATATACATACATACACACACAAGCATAGGTAGCCAAATTTAATATTGAAATACTCATATCTTTGGTTCTATAGGATGATCTTGCATAAAAATTTGCAGGCTTTAAAAAATTATAATATACTGTCCTATGCTTAAGATTTTATGACGATTAGTAAAAAAAAAAAATTCCAAACCAATAAAATATACCCAAATTTGCCTACATGTGTTTTGTCCTGGCAAGCCAGTTTTGGAATGAACTTTGATTAGTTGTCTACCTTCTTACCTTGTCAGGCCGCTAATATATGCATGCACATTCATTCGAATAAAATGACAGCAAGGGGAAAGCAGCAAAAACTCTTGAGATTATTGGAAAATGGATTTGATTTGAGGGAGTCTGGAAACTCTGCTTTTTATTATTTTGGTCTTCGTCACCGAAGTCATCAGTTTAGGCAATCGTGGAGATGGCTAGTCCCCTGTTGATTGCGGTATGTTGCTGGTCCTGTGCAGTTCTAGAGTCGACCTTTTATCTCCCTTTGAATAGTTTATTGCTAAGGTGCCAAGCAACTTTTTCTTTTCTTTTGCAGACCAATGTGCCTTTTCCTGGGGTAGCATTTGCTTTACAATCTATTTCCAACCCCAGCTACTTGCCGTGAGAGTGATAAATACTAACTTGAGATCAAGGTCAAAATAAGTGGAGTGAACATCTTGCAGGAGCTCTTTTACTAAAAAATAAAAACTGCAAAACTTGTTCACTTGACGAGCTAGAGACTAACTTTTTTTTATTCAAACTATGCAACATGGATGTAATATGTATGTCTGTTCCCATTACACTTGAATTTCTGCATGTTCAGTTCAGTCAGGGAAGCAGGAAACCTGGAGAGAATTCCAAAGTCTAGCAGTTCGAGGGAAGAAACTATTAGTCTTTCTGGCATCTATGAAGGTAGATTTTCCAGTATTCCTGCATATTCCTTGAGATATTTCATTGTTGCATTACCTCCCCTGTTCTCTACATGGTGATAGATGATTCAGTTTCCCGACAAAGCATCTTCCAACATGTATTATAATAAAAAATATATTTTATATGAAAATAAGTAGAGCAATGTGAACAATTCTTACTTTTATTTAATAAATATGTAATATTTATATTTTTATAACTGTTAATGTTCTTAAAAGTAAACTTTCTTTTTTTACAGAAAAGTGTCATTTTTACGCCAAATTACTTTTACTATAAATATTGCTACTACTACTAATAATTCATCTAAGAATGTGATAAATTACTTCAGTTAAAATATCTGTTGGAACTGCTTCGTCAGGGATGCCAAAGCCACTATCACCGTCCAGAAAACAAGGGAAGTAATGGAATAATGAAATGTCTTTGGAAATATGCCAATTTTGTTGCTTGTCGGGTTACTCTGGAATATTTACATCAAAAGGGCACGAGTGCTAAAGCACATTCCATTAAAGTATTTGTAAAACAGTCACGGGGATGCTATATTGTGTTGATGAGACAGAGGTTGGAGTTGTGTTGTGCCGGACCGTCGGGTTAGGGTTAGATTGGAGACCTTTTTTATTTTTTTCTTGAACCCTGTCTAAGAGTGACATAATGAAAATGCACCAGCCCAGAGGTGCCAACAGTACTCCATGCATAGGCTAATGGTGGCTTCGTAAAGATATCGGATACTGTTAGGTGCAAGTAATTTTCTAGTATATTAGAGGGAGACCACTTTCTTTGGAGCAGCCTTGACAATGTATTCGTTCTAATTCGTGTTGCCTGTTGAATGTGTAGACAATGTATAACGGGGTGAATGTCATGGCGGCTGACCCAGAAGCCTGCGCAATTGAATTAAAAGCAAGGTCCATACTTATTTACATATGTGTGAGCCTTGGGAGCATAAAAGGTCAATTTTTTTTTTTTTTTTTGTCAAGGCAGTTTTTATTGCAGAGTCAGACAAATTCCCATACGTCGTTTGTTTCAGAAGGATGAGAGGGAAAAGATGTAGAAGGCAACCAAAATAAAAAAAATCAAGTACAGGATTTTAAGTCGGAGCTGACAGGAACAAAAACTACACCTGCGTTGCTTGGAAGGGGAAAATAACGAACATAAAGGTTCTTTGTTTTGTCTTTCATACTAAGTAGAGTAATATGTCCTCGACGGAATCTTTGTCATTTGTATTCGGCCACCTTTTTTTTGTCATTGGCATTTTTAACCAGAGCCAACAAATCAACAAAAGTTGAAAGCATAAATATACAAAAGATAAATTTATGCTTCATCCTAGGGGATATTTTTTGCTGTTTTTATCTATGTACTTCGAAAATTGATTTTTTGCTTGCTCTAACACTGATATTAAAAGCCTACTTTTTCTATTTAAAAATTAAAACAAACTACTTAATATACTCGTTCATGGATATGCAAATGACTAAATAAGGATTAGCTAATTTGCATATTCATTTGAAAAACAAACTTTCATTTTTTTTTTTTTAGATTGTTTTCACTTAACTATTATGCTCAGTCCTATTTATGCATAGTTTTTACATTGTGCATAATTGCATAGCATTTAAGGCGAAAAATGTTCTAACACATCTCTTGTGTGTGTGTGTATATATATATATATATTGAAGTGATCATGTCTGTGTGTGCGCACAGTCACTCTACCAAATTCCTCTCTCAATTTTTGGTCTACAGACTTGAAACTTGAATTTGTGGAACAATTTCGATTTGATTTTTCGACCAGTAAAAATAGCTGTTATGAGGACAAAATTTAAAAAAAAGAAAAGAAAATTGACTTTGCAGCAATAAGTCGGATAAACCTGTTACTTAAATGCAAGGGAAAATACTTTTATATGTTAAAGTCGCTTGATTTTTAACATTTTCTTATACATCTGTTCATAGCTCAAATGTTAAAGAGTAAGGCTAGAGTGCTAAATGTTTTGGTTCTAGCTGATGACACTCAAGTCAATTTTTTTTAAATTTTTACTTGAATACTATATATTTGGTACAATATGATAATCAATAGGAAATGGGCTCTAGAATGATAAATACAAAATCTGCATGAATTAAAATATCATTTAAGCATTTTTTTACAGCCAGGCAACACCGGGCGTGTGTAAAAGTGACCTGTGTTTGCAGAAGAGTCTCTACCAAACTGCTTGGTTGAAACCTTTGATTACGGATTAATCAGCCGATTACCAATTAACTGCCGATAAATAAGCACATTTTTGTGTCGAAGGGGCTGTCAAAGCTCACAGCAATGATTTAAGGCTTGGCATCACTGGAATCTTCAAAAGGTTTGAGATGATGTGTACACCATATCTTTGCTCAAACAAAAATTTAATGATCGAAATAAACACCATCAGAATCCACACTTGCCAACGCAAAACAAATTTGTTTATTCCAGTAATGTATAAATCTTGTTATGGTGACAAACTCTCTGAAGGCATTTTTTTTAATTGTTTTTTTATTTATCACTTAGGTTTTTGAAGAATTTCTCACGCAAAATGTTGTCAAGATGCTTGAAAATGTAGTAGTCAGTAGGTGAGAGGTCTGAAGAGTACACTCGTGAACAAAAAAAATGGGCCAAGATTAAAATTGGAACAAAAAAATGAGCCATGATTGAAATTGGAAAGAAAACAATTTTTTACATTTTTATCGCTTGTTTGCTAATAATTAGCTGTTATTTAGTATTTTTCAGATTATTAGTATTAAAGATGAGTCCAAGAATAGTAAGACGACATCTTGACGAAAAAATTAAAAACCGAATTGCAGGATTACGACAGGAAAATTTGACTTACAAGCAGATTTTCGACATTTTGAAAGAAAAAAATGTGGCAACATCTCTTTCAGCTGTGAAGAGAATTGGGCAAAGGTTCGAAATTGAAGGCACAGTGAGCAGGAAATTTGGTTCTGGTCGCCCCAGAGCATCCACAATGAAGGACGATCACAGGCTTAAAATGACCGTTTTGAAGGATCGCAAAAAAACTTATGTTGACCATAGCAAACAATTCGAAACAGCAAAAGGAAATTCTCTTTCTAGAGTGACAATATCCAGAAGGATGAAGGAAATGGGATTTTCATCAAAAAGATGTGCAAAAAAACCTTTGTTAACTAAGAAGAACATCAGCGACAGAAAGACATTTGCATCATGTTATGGTACGAAAGATGCAGATTGGTTTAGAAATGTTTTCTGGTCGGACGAATCAAGATTTTGCCTTGCCAGTGATGCCCCTGAATGTTGCATGCGAAGATCCGGAGAAAGATTTTCACCGAATTGCATAAAAACCACAGTAAAACATGGAAACGGAGGAATAATGGTATGGGGAACCTTTTCTGCTGCAGGAGTTGGGGAAATTATCAGATGTGATGCGTCAATTAATGCGAAAGAATACATTCAAATATTAGAAAGAGGTCTATTACCAAGCATCCAGAAGTTAGAAATGAACAATGACATTATTTTTCAACATGATAATGCCCCTGCACACACAGCAAAAGTCACAAAGAAGTGGCTTACTGATAATTCAATTGATGTGATGTTTTGGCCTGGCCAAAGCCCAGATTTAAACCCAATGGAAAATATTTGGGCTATAATATCTCGTGCATTAGTTAGAAAAACTTTTTCCAACAAAGAAAAATTATGGGAAGCAGTACAAAGAGAATGGAATAACATCTCTTCACAGTGCTCTAAGTTGGTTGAGAGCATGATAAAAAGAATTGATCTTTTAAAAAGATCTAAGGGCAATCAATAATGAAATAGCGACAGCTAAGAGAGAATTTACGGAAACCACTAAAAAGCGCATCGAAGCACAAAAACTAGGAACTCGAGACTTCTGGAAAATCTACAACAGTGTAGTAAATAATGGGCAATCAACAATTCCCCCACTAACCAACAATCACGAGGTTGTCTCCTCAGCAACCGACAAGGCTAACATGCTTGCCAGTCGGTTTGCCTCAAACTCCACACTGGACCCTTCCAACCACCCCCTACCTGGCTTTCCTATGCGGACAGACGCCACACTAGACGATCTGAAAACCACCCCTGCTCAGGTGCATGCTATCATAAAAATCCTTGACACCTCAAAAGCATGTGGACCCGATCTTATCCCAGCTGTGCTATTAAAAAAGTGCTCAGCCGAAGTAGCTCCAGTTCTCTCCAAACTCTACAACAAATGTCTTAATGAAGCTTGCTTTCCGGGCTGTTGGAAAACTGCTTCTGTTGTACCAGTATTCAAGAATTCTGGCGAAAGGACAGACCCATCAAACTATCGCCCCATTAGCCTCCTCCCACTTTTTGCCAAAATATTTGAGACCATAATTAACCATGCTCTAGTCCATCATCTTACAGATGCTAAACTACTGACTGACAAACAATATGGATTTAGACAAGCCCGTTCCACAGCAGACATCCTCACTGTGATCTCTGAATGTATATACCATTCACTGGACAAAGCGGGGGAAGGCAGAGCGGTAGCTCTAGATATATCTAAGGCTTTTGACAGGGTATGGCATGAGGGTCTCCTCAGTAAAATTAGATCATACGGTATCACTGGTAGAATACTTAACATAATTAAATCCTTCTTAGATAAGAGAAAAATCCAGGTAGTCCTCGACGGTTGCACATCTAAACAATATGATATAAATGCGGGAGTGCCCCAGGGTTCTATCCTTGGACCTCTATTGTTCCTGATATTCATAAATGACCTCCCCGACAACATTGCCTCTGAGATGGGTATATATGCTAATGACACTACACTCTATGGCAGGCACGACAGGAAGACGAATGAACACATTTCTAAAGAAATGGCAGAAACACTAGAGGAAGACCTCCAATCTGTAGTGGAATGGGGACAAAAGTGGTTGGTCGCGTTCAATGCTGCCAAGACTAAACTAGTTTCATTCAATAATTACAAGAAACCCTCTCTACCACCCATAGCAATGGCCAACGACTCTTTATCTGAGAGTCCATCTTTCAAACTCCTTGGCCTAACGTTCACAGGAAACATGAGTTGGAACAATTACATTGAAGGCATTGCCAGGGCCGCTGCAAGAAAGGTAGGCTCTCTCTACCGTGCTAGAAAACTACTAACACCCGAAAGTATCCTGTACCTCTATAAGGCCACCATTCGCCCATGTATGGAGTATTGCTGCCACATCTGGGCTGGTGCATCTCTCGCTCCTTGACAAGGTTCAAAAGAGAGTCGCAAACCTGATAGGCCCTGAACTGGCATCTAAGCTTCAGCCTCTGTCCCATCGACGAAATATTGCATCCCTCTGCCTTTTCTACAAGTATTTTAGTGGTGAATGCTCTGACGAACTGCAATCACTTGTGCCCCCACGACGCGAGCACCCTCGACAAACCCGACAGGCTACTAGATCCCACCCCCACACTGTAGAGATCCCTAGATGTAAAAGATCTTTTTACTCCAATAGTTTCTTCCCCAGAACCGCAAGACTCTGGAATTCCATTCCAGGTCCCTGCTTCCCCAACAGTACTGACGTGCAGAAGTTCAAGTGTAACGTGAACCGACACTTTGCTGCCCAAATCCCTACATAGTACCCCAGTAGTTGTTTCCCCTGATAGTAGCCCCCTACACCAAAGTGGCAATTTGCCTTGTTTGGGGTGAAAATGTAATAAAAAAAAAAAAAAAATTCCATTCCATACTAAGTTTTTATTAAAGTAAATATCTTGCTCTTTATATTTTTTACTCATTTTCGTTTATTATTTAATTGCATTTTGTGTAATGCAGCTTTTTGTGCAATAAATTGTAAATTTCTTTCCTGGCCCATTTTTTTTGTTCATGAGTGTATGGTGGATGAATCAGTTTAATAGTTCAGTTTGTTCAACTTCTGCAGGATCGGTTTTAGCAACGTACAGTCGGGCATTGTCGTGAAGGAGAATTGTGCCTTTTCTGCTAATTAATGCTAAGTGTTGTCGAATTTTCTGATTCATTTCATCTATTTGTTGACTACTTTTCTACTGTGATGGTTTGGTTTGTATTCAGAAACTGTAATGGATGAAACCGATCGCAGATCACCACACAGTCAGCATGACCTTTATTTGGTGCAATTCTGGCTCCAGGAAGTGTGGAATTTTGTTGGCATCTAACCACTGAGCTGAGCATCGTCGGTTCTCATAATAGACCCACTTTTCATCACACGTCACAACTCTGTCGAGAAACAGGTTGTTCTTATGTAAAAGAAAAGGAGATGACATTTCTTATGGTTGTTGTTCAATTCCTGAGGCACCCATTTATCAATTTTTTTTGTCTTTCCAATCTCTCTCAAGTGGTTGAAAATCGCCGGAAGATTTGTCTAATTCAGAAGCAAGTTCTCAATCAGTTTTATAGCAAACCCCACTCTCCCCAATGGTTTATTTCTACTTGTGCAGCTGTCATTGCCCAGAGGCAACATGCGTACCACAGATTTATCTAACATAAGTGCAGTACAAACAAACAAAAGTTTAAAGAAGTAATTGTAAGAAAGAAATAGTGACAGCTAAGAGAGAATATATTGAAACCACCAGAAAATGCATTGAAGCGCAGAATTTAGGAGGTCGCAATTTCTGGAAAATCTACAAAAATTTAGTAATAATGGGCAATCAATAATTCCCCTATAATCCAACAATCATGGGGTTGTTTGCATGGCAACCAAGAAAACTAACATGATTGGCTTCGAATAAGGTTCTTAATGATCGTGAAAATTTGATGGCCGACCACTACGCTCATCATCTTCAAGACTTGTCTCCACCATGAAATTTCTTAAACCATCATTGTGCTGTGCGTTCAGTAGTGGTTCCTGGGCTGAATGCTTTATTGATGTTGCAAGGTGTTTTTTTTTTTTTTCTTTTTTTTTTAATAACTATTAAAATATTAATTTTTTTATTGGTTCAGCAGCTTTTCGGCCTAGCTTGATTTGAAATAAGGAAATTGTAGGAATTTGCTTTTTTTCCATCTTGTATTCAACGTTCTGAGAAGAAGACCTAATTGATTTAAAACGATTGTAATTTAAACGATTAGATACAGCGAGAAACGCGCCTTAAAATGATATATGAAATAAAGGTATTACAACGAAAACTTATTTGAAATACAAATTCCACAAGAACCTTCTTGTCAACCTAATTCATCTTGCCATACATCCTTTACCAACTGTATTTAGTCTGCCTGCAAGTTCTGTGCAGACTTCTATCTTTGCTTCTGTGAAACATGAGAAGGCACTGGGTTCGCAGACAGATCTGTATTAAATTATTGAGATTCTATTCAATATCTGTATACACGACTTAGCAAGTCATCAACATGCTGCCATTGTGCTTTTTAAATTTACAGAGGAGTCTGCTTGAAATTTTTCTGAGTGCAAAGTTTCACCCAGAAAAATTCCTTGGTCAAGTGACCTTTCAGTTTTCTAGAAGGGAAACACGCAGGGCATGTAGGTGGAGACGATTCACTTAGAATGGAGTTCTGTGCCTGGTGTAGGATATCTCAATAACTCTTGAGTTTTCTCTAACCTAGAGATTAGATTTTAACTACTCAGTGTTATACAATAATTTTAATTATTAAATTAATAATTTTACTACTCAGTGTTATACAATAATTTTAATTATTAAATTAATAATTTTACTACTCAGTGTTATACAATAATTTTAATTATTAAATTAATAATTTTACTACTCAGTGTTATACAATAAGGTTTAAGCTTTATCTGTTCTCTTTGAGAAGCAGTTAGTTTATTATTAATCGCCTGAGGTATCCCTATTGGGGAATACCAACAATATTACAGAGGCACTTTTTTTTTTGTGAACCAAAATCCACACCTACTATTGTGTCGTATCTTATGCGATGAGACGTAAATTCCTACAGTTTTAAGCACAGGGATGCTTGACTGCTCTTGTGACACAACTGCAGAAGGAATGGGTAAAGTATGCCTTATTTAAATATTGTGGACTCAAGCAGGAAACAAGATGATAGCTTACATTGACCCAGAGTGGCCTTTACTGCTGACAATAGTGGGCCACCATTGGGAGAGATGGTGGTAATGTATCTTCAGTCCTTTTTGATCAGGATCTGATTGCATTTTTTTAAAAACTTTTTTTAAATCAATTTTTGTTGTATTGGGGTCCATATTGGAGATACTATTAACGGTTGTTTCACACATTACCTTTTGCTGTTGAATGATGACACGACACAGTTTTACAAAAACATGATAACTTCTTTACTATTGTATCGGCCGGTCGAATAATGATGACGTCAAGGAATTCAAAGTCGTTCTACATGATTAAACGTTCTCCCTTCGCTTCTAAAGGGACCCTCCTCTGATCATGTCAGCTGTCTCCGACCGACTGTTGACTGTTCGATCCGGATTCGACTGCCTCTGATCTTCGACTGACCTTTTTTAATTCAATTTCCATAAAAGAATGAACAATTAATTCTTTTTATAAACAAACAATATCTAAACTATTTTATATGAAATTTGACAATAGTCAAATTTCAACATTCCAACTCCAAATCATTCTGAACCTTGCTTACATGGTTCGAATTTCGGTCTATCCTAATCTCATTTTCACTTATCTAATGTTCTTCTTACGAGAAAAGGGGACAGCCTTTCTTGTAACATTTTCACTCCAAAAAGGCACAGTGCCACTTTGAAGTAGGGGGCTACTATCGGGAACATAAGTTGCAGGGGTATTATGAATGGAGATGAGTAACAAGATGTTTGTTCACATTACACTTGAACTTCTGCATGTCAGTACAGTTGGGAAAGCAGAATCCCGGAAGGGAGTTCCAAAGTCTAGCAGGTCTGGGGGAGAAACTATTGGAGTAGAAGGCTTTCTTACATCTAGGGATCTCTACTGTGGAGGGGTGGGAATTAGCTGCTTGTCGGGTTTGTCAGGGGTATTCATGTCGAGAGGGTACAAGTGCTTGTAGTTCACCAGAGCATTCACCATTAAAGTACTTGTAGAACAGGCAGAGGGATGCAACATTTTGTTGATGACATTCTTTAAGCATCAGTTTAAGATCAAAATTAGATGTGATAGAAAACAATTACGTTGCATGGAATCTGGCAAAAGGTGGATACAAGTTGTGAGTTAGCATTTACCTACTTCTCTCCATGGGAATATGTGATACAAGGTCGGGATTTAAAAGTTAGCACACAAGACTTATCTGCACTTTGACGCATAGAAAATACCCGAGCAACTCCAATTTCCAATAAGGACCCTTCAGGTGATTAACAATAAACTAAACCCTCCTGAAAAAAAGTAAGGGATTGCAAATTGCATTGTTATGATGACTGAACTTATGCATTCATGAGCTGAAAATTTTATCTCTCTGTTACACATATTGACGGTGTGAGACTCTAAGAAAACAACTCCTGTCATGTGTCAGCATGTGTCAGAAGTAAGGTGCATCATTGAATTCCTTGCAAAAGTGCATTGAGAATGTTGGTGACTATGTAGAAAAAGGTTACTCATTTTAATAATACCACTCCTATCTTCGTAGCTCTTCAACCTTTTGAGTTGAAAAAATAATAAGAGGCTTTACTTTTGGAATGGCCTTTGTATAAATAGAATTGAGAATAAATGAACAAATTTTGATTACTTATGAGGACAGTTTATAACAAGTATTTGTTGCCATTGGATTAAAAGATGACCATGTTCTAGCTTGCAGGGAAGCAGTACCATGGTAATGTGTTCCATAGATGGAAGGTTCTGGAAAAGAAACTCTGTTCATGGAAATTTTGTTTGATGTTAGGCAAACAAAGGAAAGAAAGTTCTTTGCAGTTGTAATAGCTCAATTATTTGCAAATGAGGTCACCACATATCAAGGCCAAAAGCCATGTGAGGATAAGGATCAATGAGATGGATAGAGATTTCCAGACAAGGCTCGATATAAGATGTGCAATGCTATTCTGCTATCGGTGAGGTGCGAAGAGACAGCTGCACTGGTCCATGTTTAGTCGGATCCTACAGATATTGGATGTTTAGCACACATTTTTATTTTTTGATTTATTGATTAGTGAGTCACCGTTTTTCAAGGTTAGGTAAACAAAGGAAGGAAACGTCTCTGCAGTTCTGGTAGTTCAATTATTTATGAATCAGTCATCAATTAGTAAGGCCAAAGGCCACTTGATACATTCAGGTCGTTAACAGCTCAATCATCGTCAGTCACCTCCTATGATGTTGGTTATGTAGATCTGTAGATGGATAGAAAAGCTTAATGAAAAAAAAAAAGAAACAACGTTATTGACCACGTTTATGACTTTATGTCAGTTGACTGACGCTAGGTGTTTTTGTTTTTTTTGTTTTTTTTGCAACGTTTCACTGCTAATCTGCTATAATACTTTTCACTGATCTCATTATGCTGTTCTGTTACGGGCTTTTGTGTGGCACGCCACTGGAGAACATTATCGCGCAACTGTAGAGAGAGAAGGGGAGACAACTAAGTAATTAATAAAAAATGAAAAAAGAAACATCTGTAACACCCGATTTAAACATAGACCAGTGTAGCTGTCCCACTGCACCTCACCGATAACAGATTGGCATTGCACATCTTATATTGAGCCTTGTTTGGTAATCCCTATCTATCTCATTGCCCCTTATCCTCGAGTGGTTTTGGCCTTAATATGTGGCGACTTATTCGTAAATAACTGAGCTATCACAGCTGCAAAGAACTTTCTTTTATGTGCATATGATCAAAACAAATTTCCATGAACAGAGTTTCTTTCCCAGAACTTCTCATCTGTGGTACACATTATCATGATACTGCTTCCTTGCAGACTATGGCACAGTCGTCTTCAAATCCAAATATGAACAAATATTTGTTATATACCGCCTTCATAAGTAATCAAATTGGTGACTCATCTTCCTCTGTCTACCTGACCTTGATAAACGGTGACTTGCTAATTAATAAATAAAAAAGAAAAAGAAGAAAAATGTCTGCTGAACACCTGACGTCGTTAGGACCCGATTAAACATGGACCAATGCAGCTGTCTCATCGATAGCAGAAGGGCATCGCATGTCTTATATCGAGCCTTGTCTGTGATTATTCTGTTCAGCCATGAGTTCCTCAAGATAGTTCTCGAGTTTTAGCAATGACAAGTATCGGTAATCGTGAAAAAAGAGAGAGCCTGTTTCCTCCGTTTGACTATAGGTAGCGTTACTGTCTGTCCACCCAGTTACGGAAGCACAAAATGTATATAATGACACCCTCGAAATAAAAATAAATGTTTTTGTTATATTTTAATTTTAAACGTTTTTTTTGGGTTTTTTTTTTTTTTTGCAAACATATTTAAGTTTTTTTTTTTTTTTCAAACATTTTTACGTTTTTTTTTTGTTTTTGAAAACATATTTAAGTTTTATTTTTCCAAACATTTACGTTTTGTTGCTTGTTTATTTTCAAACATTTACGTTTTTTTTTTTCGTTTTTTTTTTGCAAGCATAAACTAAATATTTTTTAAATATTTTTCTTTTTGAAAAGTTTGCTTATGCACTTATTGTACCGCGCTATTTTTTAATAGTAGTTTCAAGTAAGATTCAGGTTTTACAATATCCTTTTTCATATATATATATATATATATATATATATACTCGCGGAAAAGGTAAAATAAGTGCAGAAAAATTAAGAAAAAAAGTGGGGTCCATAAAAAAAGATAAAAGAAAAAACGTTGATTTTTTTTATTATAAGAGTGTAAGAAATACTCGCTGAAAAACGGCTGTAGCCATAAATATGTTTAAAAGAAAAATATAGCAAAAACATTTAGTTTATGCTTGCAAAAAAAACCGTAAAAAAAAAACCCCGTAAATGTTTGAAAATAAACAAGCATCAAAACGTAAATGTTTGGAAAAATAAAACTTAAATATGTTTGCAAAAAAAAAAAAAACAAACAAAAAAACATGTTTAACATTAAAATATAATCAAAACATTTATTTTTATTTCAAGGGTGTCATTATATACATTTTGTGCTTCCGTAACTATGTGGAGAGACAGTAACGCCACCTATAGTCAAACGGAGGAAACAGGCTCTCTCTTTCTTCACGATTACCCAAGTATCAAGGTAATCCATAGCTGTCTTTGAAACTGCTCAGCTGTCGCAACAGTATACAATCTGAAGCAAATGTGTTACGTCTTGTAGGTGAGTCTTTTTATTATGGAAATATTCGATCCGTGAATCATTATCTTCTTCCAGAAATTCTGTAAAGCAGCGTTGTCTATTACATACAAGGGCTGCTATGTTGTAAGAAACCACTGTACATCGATTGAAGGAACATTCCCTTCTTTCAATATCTTTAGATAAATTATTTAACGTTGGGACAATTAATCAGAATCAGAATAAAAAAAAAATCGAAACTTTTTGAAGTATCGGAACCATATATTATTTTATTTTTTGGAATCCTTTGAAATGAGGCTTCATAATTTGTACATTCATTTTTTTTTTTTGTGTGGACTGTTATCCTCATCTTCATGGTTATTGCCGTTTCACCATGTTTCGGCCAACTATTCCTCTGGCCTTCTTTAGGTGGTTAACCACAACGGGATAGAAATATTAACTCTTGTAACTGTATCCCCAATAATTTGCCTTCCATAGCTGTTGTTGTCTCACCACGATTTGGCAAACTAATCTTCTGGCCTGCTTTGGGTAGGATTGAAATCAGTATCTTCAGACAATGCTCACCTGGAACCATAGAGACTCAACGCCTCTATCAACTGCACCACAGCTCCTTAGGGGCAGACATTCAGTCTCTGCAGTTCCAGGTGAGCATTGTCCAAAGATAGTGGACTAGTTTGCCAAAAAATTTAGCGATGACAAACATCAAGTTATCGAAGGTAGTAATTACTGGGATAAAGTTACAAGACTCAACATTCTTATCCCATCGCGGTTAACCACCTAAAGAAGGCCAGAGGATGAGTTAGCGGAAATATGGTATTGGAATCAGTATTGGAATTAGAAAAAATTGTGCCTACTTTCCGATGCCAAAAACGATTCTTTTAATTGTTTTTATTTGTTTGTTTTTATTCAAAACTTAAATTTTCACTGCTTGTATTAATGAGGAAACCATAAATATTGATTGATTTTAAAATATCAGTAAAACTGAAATTTTATATCCCTCCTAGTGTATTTTTATGTTTTATAAATATAGGCAAATATTATGTTTTATTTTACAGCAATCCCCCCACCACCTCCAATCAACTCTATGCTTAGAAATTTAAAAAACACGGAATCAGTAATTTAGAACTAAATCGGTATTTGTATCGGAATCAGGAAACATATTGGAATCGTCCCATCACTAGTATTGGCATATAAACTAGAGTGACCGGGTGGAAATTCGATGGTGTTTTCTGCAGCAATCTGTATAAGTTACTTCGGATCCATGGCATTATGGATAAAGTACTTGGTAAACTTCAGTTGTAAAGTTACATTATTCTGTATTGAAGGTCCAATTGTGCAGCACCCAAAATTTATCTGTTGTGTAGTGGATGAAGTGATATTCAATTGTAAGATTACCAAATTTAACAAGATACAACTGAAGAAGGTTGGAGATTACAACAGCCGAAACATTGTGAAAATAACACTTAAGATGAGAACAGTTGTCCAAAGAATACAAATAATACAAAAATCTCCTTATATTGTTTCCCGTATTGGACAATTTCTTTCTCTGTGATTCTGAAATTTTGTGACGAGGATTAATTTTTTTGTATTATTTGGATTCATCGGACGATTGTTCTCATCTTGAATGTTATTTTCACCACATTTCGATCGATGTAATCTCCCTTGGTGCTGTGAATAAAGTACTTGGTTAAAATTCTAGTTGTAAAAATTACACTCTTCTACAGGTTGAAAGTTCAATCCTTAGTGGCGGACACACTCAAAATACAATTACGAATTACTTAGGACTTCTACCCAGTCATGACTGACAGAACGAGAGCATACTATCTCTGTGAATTAAATAAAGACATCCGTTCAAAATTCTGTACAGATTCCTGGGTTCGATAGAAAGATTCCCAAGTTTGACAAAATACATCTGAAGAAGGTCGGATGTTATATCGACAGAAATTTTATGAAAATGACATCCAAGATGAGAATAGTAATCTGAAGAATTCAAATAATATGAATAATTTCCTGTTATCTAAAAAATAAAAGCGAAAATGTGTGTGTGTGTGTGTGCATTTTTTTTCGTATATCCGCCAAAGACTTTGGGGGTCTCGGGAAACGCAATTGTCGCCCTAAAGAAAACAACAATACAGCTTTATCTTAAAACTTTTATTGAAAAAAATCTTTTCAAGTAACTTGATTACGTAGTAGAGCTGACATTTATTCAATGTAGCTGCCTTTAGCCTCACTCACTGCTTTGATACGGGTCTGTAACTGGGAGCATGCCTTTTCCACACCGGTGGGAGCTCAGTGAATACTCAGCAAATGGGAATGGTCAGACTGGCTTTAGTATTGTGGGATGTCTCACCACGATTTGGTGATGTTCTCGATGCATGACTAAACGAAATAGTCTAACGGGTTCAGGTAAGGGGAGAAGGGGGACAGTGAGAGAAGAGTACAAAGTCGTAGCAGTCCTTCTGAAAAAAAAGCCTGGGTCTCTTTGGACTTGTTGGTCGGTGCAGAGTCCTGCTGCCACACTCAGGGTCTGCCAGCAGTCACTTGATTGCACCAAGGGCTCACCACACTCTACAACACATTCAGGTATACTTTGATGTTGACATTCAAACCGACTTTGAATATGTGAGGTGGCATGATGTGGCCCTCACTTGAAACCACACCAAACACCATAACCGTGGTCGGAAACTTTATTTTCATCATCCTTGGCATGTCCCTGTTATTCGTTGCAATCCAGCAGTGCATTTTGAGAGTTCTGAAAATGGTCTTGTTGCCATAACTTGGATCGGTAGAGGCATGAGTTGGACAGTAGCGCATCTTCTATCTCGCTCGTTGAACATTGTATCACTTTCAGATATGGTAGAAGGCTCCTATCACTCTTGGGATTTGTATACAACTGGCCAGCTAGTAGATGGTCTGCAACAAAAAAAGAAAACCAGTTTTCATCAAACGGAAATGGAATCATATCGTCTTTTCTAGGGCGATAATTTTGTCGTTCCACCCTGTAATGTTTCTTCTTTTTCTTCATCATCATCACAATAATAATATTAATGACTATGTCTCCAACCGTCCTCCAAAATGGAGTCAGCATCAACTGGCGCCACACAAAATAGTTGTGAACGGTCAAGGAGGATGGAAGGGCCGAGGAGAAGAAAAACTAAACTAGACCTCCACTGGATAAGTGCAAAGAAAATTGGAATCTTAAATAGGCTTGTTGCCACCCATTCTGGTGAAAGCTAAAGGTAATGGTCGCTACCAACAGAAAATTTAAAAAATTTATTCAATAAATACATGATTTTACATCTGTAGAGAAAATCATTGGGAAAATTAGTAGGAAAAAACTTACCTGAATAGCATGTGTGTGTGTGTGTGTGCTTTGTAGGATTTGGTTGCTTGACAAAAAAAAAAAAAGATGCCGGCTCGCAGTTGCTTTTGTGCTTAACGATCACACGTGAGCAACACAGATTCTCACCGTTTCTATGCAAATGAAACTATACTAGGCACATAAAAGAAGCCGTGAAGAAAAAAAGAAGGTTGAGTTAGAAGAAGGCATGTTACAGAGATGGATATGTGCATCAGACTGTTTAAGTTAATTACAAAAACCGTGGACAGAAAAAATCGTGCAACTTTATTGAAACTAACTTTCAAACCAGAACATCTGAGAAAATATGATTAACATTTTTTTAAAGTTTATGAAAATCATTTTCTACCACCAAATTAAAATTTTTTTAGAACATTAGGAAGTGTCAGTAAATAGTGCCAATGAGGAAGTGGCCGTAGAACCAACCAATTTTTGCACAATAAAAATAACACTCAAGATGAGAACAATAGTCTGAATGATCCAAATAATACAAATAATTTTCTTGTTATTAATAATATTACTTTGGAAATAATAAATACATGTCAAGATTAATTTATAGGCACTATATAATTTTATAATATAATTATAATTTATAGGCACTAATCTTAACAATAAAGTAAAAAATAAAAGGTATTTGTAAGTAAACAGAATTGTAGTAATAGCGAATGCAGAGAATGACAAGCAAAGCAATGAGAATTGCTATCCCCTATTTGGACACCAAGAAGGTGCTGCAATGATTACCATCCTACAAAGAGCTTTACCACTGTCACAAGCCTTGGATGAACAACATCAACATCCAGACTCCAGGGAACACCATTGGTTGTTGTCCGCAAATTATTTCTGATGATGGTCCATGTGAGAACTTCTAGCGTCTATAAATAATAATCCTTTCTTCTTCTTTTTTTTTTTTTTTTTTTTGTTTTGACTTGGGAGTCACCTCACCACTTATCAAAGGCCGAAGACCACTCGAGGATAAGAATTAATGAATGTAAGGTGGTAGTGTGGTAATCGTTAATGGTGTAAATTGGGTAGAATTTGCTTATTTATGGAGACAGCTCAACAAGAACTTGTTTACATTGGATTTGAAGACTACCATGTTGTATTCAACCGGGAAGCAAGACAACGGAACAGTGTTCCATAGGTGGGTAGTTCTACAAAAGAAGCTTTCTTCGTGTGCTTCTTCTTTTTTTTTCTTCTTCTTCTTCTTCTGCAACGACAACAATAATAATAATGGTAATAATATTCAGTTTAACATCCATTTTACATGCTGACATGTGTTGGATGGCTTTTAGAAATTAACTCGCCTATCTCTGGTCAGGTTTTTATTTATACCTCCTTCTTTCAATTCCATCCTTATCACTTTGTTTTTCTTGGCCTTCACCTGTGGGGTAATGTTGTTACCTCACTAGTTCTACATCTACTAATGTAACAAAGCCGCAGACACGTAGGTAGCACCAGTGATATCTCACGTATGCAAATGACCAAGCCGTGGTGCAGGGTGGCGTTCCAGCAGAGGAAGAGGAAGGAAAGAAAAATGAAGAGAAAAATAGCATTGTGGCAATGACAGTAACTTAAGGCTGCTATCAGTACGTATTGTTATTTAGACAGTCTGTAGTCTAGTGTTAGTTTTTCATAATTTCTCACAAGAGTATTAAATATTAAGTATTTTATAATGATTAGAAGAGTCTGTTACAAGTGAACGGGTAGGTCTCCATACACCCACCCCCCACTCCCAAGCTTTTACTCCTCAATAAGGTATTAGTACCTTTTCCTTTTTGGATCGTTAGTTAACTCCCATGAACTGATCGGCGGTGTTCTGGAGCTACTTCGGGTGGTTCAATGTGTCATATATCACCTCAATGGACTCTTACCTGTCCTAGGACGGGTATTCTTCCAATGTTCATATAAAATTATCTATAACATAAATCTCACCTGTCTGTTTAAATGTATGTATGTATGTATGTATGTCTAAAACTGATGATAGACTCTCCCGTCAATTTCAATTTATGAGCTTCTGCCACAACAAGTTGCTTGAAAATCCACACAGAGACGACGGATTTTCACGAGATTGGTATCATTTTGAAGCTCGATCCTGCAGATGAAAAATATCAAAAAATTAGTTAAAAACATTAATTCCTTCATCCTCAACTGACCGCTTTTCTACAAGGAGGGGTTTGCTTTTTCCGCCGATATTTTCGAAAGTCATTCCCTCTTTATGATTGACTAGCCTTAATTTAAACCTTCACCATTTCCGGTTTAGAGATGGCACAACGGCAAGGACGTCACGTTTTTTTTTTTTCAACGTTCTTTTCCTTGTTTGCAGTAGGAGTTCAAGCCTGCCTGCCTACTACCACAATGGAATGCTACATGATGTTATATATGTGTGTGTGTATGTCTATGTGTGTCATATCCTTGAGTGGCTCCCAGGCCTTGAAAAGCGATATATATATATATATGATGATGATGGACTCTCCTGTCGATTCCAATGTATGAGTTTCTGCCACAACAACTAAGTTGCTTGGAAATCCACACAAATGATTTCTTTTATAGTGGTGAAGGCTTTGTGTAGAACCAACCACGCTTTTTGATATTACTGCTAACCTTTGTCGATGCAGGAAAGAGTATACAGTAGACCGCAGGTTTTTATACCAGTTCCCTTCTCCTAGATACATGTCTTAACAAAGACTGAGAGTGCATCTCTCCTAGTGAATTAATGCACTCCCAGATACCAACATGGAAATTTATATATATATATATATATATATATATATATATATATATATATATATATATATATATATATATATAAATCTATAGATCCCCTCGTAGTGTTTTTTGCATTTGAGAAAATATATGTGCATTTAAGATGCGTTTTTACAGTAATCAGGGCAAAATAATCATTTTATAGTTAAATATTTAGAGATTTATAAAGAATCGGAATCGGTAATTGTATCAGAATCTGGAAAAATATTGGAATCGTCCCATCACTAATATATATATTAAAAATAATTAAGGATGGGCACTACCTGAGAAATAAAAAACTATAAGGCAATCAACTAGCGTTAACAGCCAAATTTCTTGCCGAAAACGGATTACAAAGATTTTCCCAAATCTCCATACCCTGTATATCAAATTTCGAGTCTGTAGACTGAAAATTGACAGTTATTGTGTAGGGAAATGTACGTACACACACACACACACACACACACACACACACACACACACACACACATTTATATATATATATAGATAGATAGATAGCTAGATAGATAGATAGATAGATAGATAGATAGATAGATGTTATTTGTTTTTGTTTTGCGATACTTTTTGAATTAATTCAATTATTTATACAAATGTGCATTTTTACCACTAGCTGGGAATAATTTTCCCTTTAACCAATTTGGTACTACCAAATGGGGAGCAGTACATGTATTGTTAAAATATAATATAATTATATTTTAACAATATATATATATATATATATAAAAGTGAACGTGTCTGTGTCTCTGTGTGTGTCTGTGTACATTTCCCTACGCAATAACTCTATCAATTTTTAGTCTACAGACTCGAAATTTTATATGCGGGGTACTGAGATTTGGGAAAATCTATGTGATCGGTTTCGGCCAGAAATTTGGTTGTTAAGGGATCAAAGTCCAACGATTTGACCTTTGAGAACTCTACCAAACTCCTCCGACAATTTTGGATCTAAACACTTGAAATTTTAGATATAGGTTCCTTGGACATGGATCTAACTTAATAACTTGATTTGAGCCCAAAACAATAAATGTTAAGGGGTCATAATAGGGGTCAAAGTTAACAAAAATTACCGTGTTTTTTTTTGTTTTTTTTTTGCTCAGCATACACCTCCAAACACCCGGGCAACGCCGGGCACCTATGCTAGTATATATATATATATATATAATAAAGGGATGTTTGTTATGTTTGGAATATATAAAGGAACAAGGAAGATAACTCCAAATAATTCAAACTTGTGAGATTTAGAAAGCCATTTTTAACATGTTAAAAACCTTCAATTCGCTAAAAATGGTTTTCTTTAAAAATAAATAAATAATACTACTGGATCAATTTGTGTGATTTTTGGCACGTAGCTTATACAGATTTTCCTTTATTTTTCTTTCTTTTTTTTTTTTTTTTCATAGGCAGGGTAGTTCTGGACAAGTGCCGGCTATTTTTCATTTCAATTCTTTTCAAGTAGTTATGTTGTGCACTGACATGGTTTCCAGACGAAATACGCTTGCTTAGCATGAAAAAACTACTTTGTTAAGGGTAAGACTTTTCCCAGGAGTAACTAAAACATCTTTTTTTTTTTTGATTAGAACGAAGAAGAAGAAGAAGAAAGAAAGAAAAAAAATCAACCCACCAGAGTCTAATAAAATTAATAGCTTTGTATCAAATCGTATATTGCTAACAGTCTAAAAGAATTTGATTAATATACAAAGCAGAATTTAACTCCGCTAATCACACTGGGACTATCAACTTTTAAAGACAACAAAATGGCCGCTGTCATGAAGCAGAACAACACAAATGTCTGGATTATTTTATGTATTTTTACAATGATTGTTTGCTTGATTTATTAGGTTGGTACAAAAACAATATCGTTTTCTCACATATGTTACATTTATATATGATTTCAGAATTAATTCATTGGTATATACAGTCATGTTATATATCATTTTGAAGTGCACTTTTCACTATCGAATCGTGTTATTCATTACCGTTCTCAATCTCTTCATTCATTTTTTTGCAGGTTTTTCAACAGCATGGACAAAATTAAAATCTGCACGATTTTCTTGCTCCAGTTCAAACTAGGCCGAAAAACTGGCGAAACAGTTTGTGATATCAATTATGCGTTTGGCCCAGGAACCACTAACAAACGTGTAGAACAATGGTAGTTCAAGAAATTTCGCAATGATGACGAGAGCCTTAAAGATGAAGACGGTCATGGCTGGCCGAGTGTGGTTGATAATGAACATTTGAAAGCCTTACTTGAAGCTGATCCTTTCAAAACCACATGAGATGTTGCTATTGAACTCGAGGTCAACTACTCGACAGTCATTCAGCATTTAAAGCAAATAGAGAAGTCAAAAAAGTTGGATAAATGGGTGCCGCATGAATTGAATGATAATAAAAAGTATCATCGTTTTGAGGTGTCTTCTATGCTCCATCTGTGCAACAAAAACAACCCATTTCTCGAGCAGATTGTGACGTGTGATGAGAAGTGGATCCTCTATGACAACTGGCGACGTTTGGCACAGTGGGTTGGATGCCAGAGAAGCTCCACAACACTTCCGAAGCCGAGATTGCACCAAAAAAAGGTTATGGTGACTGTTTGGTGATCTGGGACCAGTCTCATCCATCACAGCTTCTTGAATCTGGGCGAAATGATTACGGCGGAGAAGTACTGCTGACAAATTGACGAAATGCACTAGAAGCTCCAACGTATGTGCCCGAGATTGGTCAATATGAAGCGACCAATTCTCCTCGATGACAACGCTTGCCCACATGTTGCTCAAGTGACCCTGCAGAAGATGAAGACTGTCTCATCTGCCATATTCACCGGACCTCTCGCCAACCGATTATCACTTTTTCAAGCATCTTGATAACTTCCTGCATGAAAAACGCTTCAAATTCGAGATGATGCTAAATCGACCTTCAATGACTTCATCGTTTCCAGAACTCCGGATTTTTATGTTAATGGGATAAATAAACTTGTTTCTCGTTGGTAAAAATGTGTCGATTCTAATGGTTCTTATTTTGATTAATAAAGTTTATCATGAAAGTAGTTATGATCTTTCGAAGTTGAACGTCAAAAAATTACATTATTTTTGCACCAACTAATAGTTCGCTGTCATGCCAACCTGCTCATGGTCATGTCATATCTATGGGAGATAACAGTGGTCAAGTGCTTAATGACACGGACTGTTGACCTGGGTTTTTGAAGTTCAAATCCAGTTTGTTCCACAAAAAAATCACCTTCACTAAGGATGTTGGCAACCTTTATGTGGTCCCTCCTGTAAGTATCTGATGTCTTTTTAGAAAGAATTTTGACTTGAAAAATATCGGAGAAACTAATGCCAACAATAGAATCTTTGGATTCAAACGGCGGCGACGATGACGACGTAGTAGTAGTAGTAGTAGTAGTAGTAGTAGGATTAAAGCTTTGTGCCAAGTCCCTATTTCAGGGATGGCCAACCTGTGGCGCATGCACTGTAAGTGGCACATTGTGTCTATTTGATGATGACAAGAAAGAAAGCCACTTCTACTCATTTATTCAGTGATTTATATTTATTTGTGCTCATATGTTAATATTAATACTTTTTAAAATAATTAAAACGATCAACGGAAATTATAAGTTTTTATGTATCCTTTTTTTTTTTTTTGCGGACTGTTATCCTCATCTTCATAGTTGTTGTTTCACCACGTTTCGGCCAACTTACCTCTATCCTTCTTCAGATCAGGAGTAAAAGTCAGACCTAAAAGCTTGTCAAAACATGGAGCCTCCCCAAGTCGAGAGCCATTCATTTCGATTGATGCCAGCCGGGGATCAGAGCGTTGATGATGGAAAAATAGCAGCTTGATTTTAGATGCATTAAAATTAACTAACCACCTCTTTCTCCATTGCACTACATGATCAAGATCAGAGGAGAGAAAATCAGAGAGAACTTGGTTGTTTACAGCCTTTGAAGTGTTGCCATAGATGGTAGTGTCATCAGCATAAATGTCTACAAATGATCTTAGATTTAGGAGATCATTGATGTACATCAGGAAGAGAGTTGGGCCTAGGTGTGGATCCCTGAGAGACTCCAGCATTAATAGTGTGAGCTTTTGATTTCTGCCCATCAACCACTACTCTTATGAATCTATCAGAGAGAAATGATTTAATAATTGAAAAGACATTTCCTGCTATACCGTAGCTAGAGATTTTCTGAAGTAGACCTTTACGCCATACCCTATCAAAGGCCTTTGATATGTCAAAGGTAATTACCCTAGAAAGGAAGCGTCTGTCAAGAGATTTGCTAATCCTATGGGATATAACTGTTAGCACATCTGCTGTAGATCTAGCAGAACGAAAACCATATTGCATGTCAATGAGGAGGTTATTTTTGGCGAGACAGTTGACTACTTCTCTATTTAACACAGGCTTCAGCAACTTACTCATGACGCACTGGAGACTGATAGGTCTGTATTGAGAGGGAGTAAATACAGGACATACTGATGAGGTTTTCGAAGGTGTTGGGAAACAATTCTCCTTAAGACAATGCTTAAACAGCTATTCAAGTATGGGAGCTAGTTCTGGTTTAAGTTTTTTGAGCCCTATAATAGAAATGCCGTCAGGGCCAGTTCCTTACTGGAATCAAGGTTTTTGATTAACTTGGCAACATCACACACATATTTTGTCATCTATTTGTTATATGCTCTGTATTTACATTGAGCTTCATAAATTAAAGGATTGGTATAAATAAAAAGTGAAATATAATTGAAAAAACAAACACATTTTCATAGAAATGTATATATATGTATAATATGTTATATTTTGGAAAAAAGAATTCCATCAGAGTGCTCTATTATTAGGAAAAAATTTCAAAATAAGAGCGTAATGTTTATATTTCTATTTTCAGAAACTATAATAAAAATAATTATATATATATATATATATATATATATATTATAATTATATTATTATATAATTATAATAATATATAAAAAAAATTATATATTATAGTGTATTTAGGCAGTTTTTAGTTTAAATAAACATTATTAGAGAAAAACAGAAAGCTTCTGCTAGGTTATACTTTTTTATTATTATTATTATTATTATTATTATTATTATTATTATTATTATTATTATTATCATTCATGTTCTTCTTCTTCATTTTCTTCATCTGAATTTCCTGTCTTTCTTCTATTTCTTCTTCTTCCTCTTGTTCTTCTTCTTCTTATTATTATTAATAATAATAACTGCATCTTGAACTAATAGTACAAATAGTATAAACACAACCCTGTAGCAGTACTTAAAAACGGAAATTATAACACCGTCTGGGACATAGAAGCAAGAAGACCAAATAGCATAATAGCTAACAATAAAGAAAAATCCTGCTAGATCGTAGATTTCGCCATCTCAGAAGACCACAGGGTGAATATCAAGGAGACTGAGAAGCGAAGCAAAAATTCATGGAACTGGCCAGAGAGCTGAAAGAGATAAGGAAGATGAAGAAAATTAAGATAACACCAATAATCATAGGAGTATTAGGAACAATTCCGAAAATAACAGGAAAAAATAATGGGAGAAATTGGAATCAGAGGGAAGACTGAGAAGATTCAAAAGATAACAATAATGAAAACAGCTGAAACCTTAAGGAAACTCCTAGAATGTGGAAACCAATCGATATACATTGCAAACCCTAATCAGTAACTAGGATGCTGCAATTGGAATGAAACAAAAACGGAAAGATTGCGACCACTAGGAACCAAGAAAACCGAAACTGCAAGACTGTAAGTTAACTATATTCACCAACATAAAAAATAAATAAATAAAAGCAAATTATAGCGTCTACGTAAGTTGGTGTTACACCAAAGAGTCATGAAGGGTCCGAGAGGACTGAGGTGGGAGAGGACTGACCAGACCTCCCTCCACTCTAGAAGAACGCAGACAACACTGGGACTTTGAGGAGGTGTTTTGTCATTGAAACCCCAGGGGATACCAATAGCATTGTCAGCCAGAAATCAATGTTAAGTGGCTATTGCAATAATGTGAAGTCATCTGTGCTAGTTACCAAGAAAGGTGAAGAGCACTGGAAATCTGGGGAGACTAGTTGTCATCTAGATTCCAGTGAGTAATCGCTGATGATGGCCTGTTTGAGAATTCCTAGTGAGTTACTACTACTACTACTACTAATAATAATAATAATACTACTACTACTACTACTACTACTAATAATAATAATAATAATTTGTTAAAAATAAAAAAAATACGGCATAGTTCAAAAATAAAAAAGGTAAGCAAAACTAAAACAGTGATCATACTTATTAATATACTCGAGCTTGGCCTACGTAAATAGAAGGCTGTTCCACTAAAGTCATGTGATGTGCTGACATCACAGAATAAAGGCCACTGTTAAGCAATTGACAGCTGTTACGGAGATAGTTCCTATTTACTTGCTTCCCCACGAGGGCAGAGTTAGACACAAGGTCGGTTTTTAATGTGGGGGAAAATCCAGCCCCCCAAAAAGGGGCACTCTGGAGAGGAACCAAAAGAAAAATTGCCTTAGTCTAGAAGGATTTCTCATTCGCTGATCGAGGACAGAAAAGGTGAAGTGTAGTATCAGAACAGATACTACACTTTGTTCCCAGCCAAAAGGCTATTAAAGGATAGTTATTTCCTTCCTGTTTTAATTCTCAAAGTAATCGGCAATGGATTTATAAAACTGATCTAAAAGTGACTGTATTTTAATTTATGAAAAGAATTATTTTACATTTGGACACAAGCAATTTTTAAAAGAGAGTATTTGTTCTCTCTCTCTTTTTTCTTTTTTTTTTTTTACTGGGAAAATGCTGTAATGAAATTTTAATTTTTAAAAGTGCATTTAATTATTAATTTAAAAAATGCACCCGTTTTAAAATAATCCTCGTAATAGTCGTTTTTCGCCTAACCGTGTCCATTGTACTTTATTCTGCGACGCCAGCAGGTGACGTGACTTTAATGGAACGGCCTTCTATTTGCGTAGGCCACGCTCGAGTAGGTTAACATGCAATATCGCCAATAAAACTAAAGACTCCAGAGCAACACTGGGTAGGTAAAGTTAGTTAAGTAATAAAATGTTTATGTGTCATACACGTCTACCCCCCCCCCCTTTTTTTTTAATTCTCTTTATTTAACAATTGTTTTGTTTGAACAATACGAACTCTTCTCTGTTACTTCCCTCCTCCTTTCTCTCTCTCACTTACCCCCCTCTCACCATCCCCCTTTCTATCTCTTCTCACAAATCCCTTTTGTTTTTTTTTCCAGCAGTCTATTTCCCAAGCCTCATGGTTCTGTTTAATAATCCCCCTCTTCCTTCGTAAAAAAAGAAAGAAAAAAAAAAGAAAAACAACAAAAAAAACCTAATCTCTTCCCCGCCAAACAATAACCTTTTCCTTCCCCTTTCCCCGAAAACAATTGCTTCAAGTCCTTACACCCAAACACAATGGTATCAGATTCAGAGCTGACATATTTGTATAATCAGCAGCAGCTTCCCACCTCTTAATTTTTTTTTTTGCTTCAATCCCTAACACGACATACACATTACCAATGAGAAGTAAGGGGCTACTATGAATTAGGGGCAAAATTTATAAGTGGTCATCCTAAGTGAAGAGTTGTACAGCGTGATGTTTGTTCATTTTACATTTAAACTTCTGCATACTGTTACAGTCAGGAAAACAGGGTGGCAATTCCAAAAGCAATGAGAAAAACTATTGGAGTATAAAGCTTTACGGATATAAGACCTCCACAGTGAAGTGATGGGAGTCTGCCGCATGCCGGGTTGGTCAGGTGTATTTACGTCGAGGGGTTACCGGAGCAGCAAGTTCGTCCGAGCACATTCCATTGATGTACTTGTAAAACACATGTACAGCGATGCAAAATTGTGGTGATCAGGTAACAGAGCCAGTGACGCGTATGTAGTAGCAGCGGTGACATGACACATATGCAAATGACTAAGCCGTGGCGCAAGGTGACGTCACGGCAGAGGAAGACAAGAGAAGGAAATGCAAAGAAAAAAAGAACCATGTGAGCGTCGATAGTGACTTTTAAGTGAGTGTGTGCGGAGCTTTCAAAACAAGATGCAATCCAAACTTTGAACAAAAAAAAAATGGTCGGGCGACCGTGTTTCATGGGGCGAGCTGCAGACATAACAGTAGAAAGAAAAGCAGAGATTTAAAAAATAACTTACTTGTTGGCAACTGGACTTGAGCAAACATATATATATATATTATTCCTTAATTGGAATTCATTTTTTGAGATGAGCATTATATATTAATTTATTTTTGTTTCGGACTATTAGTCTCATCTTTATTGGTTGTTTTTTTTTTTTTATCTTTTTATTGGTTCACAACGTTTCGGCCAACTTCCTCTGGCCTTCGTCAGGTGGTAACCGCGACGGATAGGAACTTCGAAGCTCCTAACTGCATTCTTAGCCATCACTGCCATCCGTAGTTGTTGTTGTCTCACCACATTTTGACCAATTAACCTCTGGCACGCTTTGGGTGGGATTGAAACCGCTATCTTCAGACAATGCTCATCTGGAACCATAGAGATTCAACGTCTCTATCAACTGCGCCACGGGCCCCGAAGTTGAGCAAACATGTCGATTTTTTTTTTTCTTTTAGTGCAGTTGCATCCTGCTATTCCTTTGCGTATTCAGTGCCAAACTTCTCTCGACTTTGCATGCAACCATTGGACCTTGTTGTTCTCTGTGTCGGGAGGTAAAAACCTTCAAACTTTTAAGCATAATGAAAAACGATAGTCAATGAGGAGAACTTTATGCAAATCAGACAATCTTGAGACGATCTTTGTGGGCTCTGTGCAGAAATCAGATTTATCCAACAACAGCAAAACCATCAACAGCCCTTCTACCCAGAAGTCTTAACCTTTCTTACTGTGGTTATAGTCGTACAGTGTAACCCGGATATAAGAGACGTTTCTCTGGACCATGCCGCTCTCTTATATCAGGGTTACACTTATATCCAGAGGTTCTTATATCTGGGTTACACTGTATATTAATACAGACTCTAATTTGGGACCAGAGAAAATCTCTCTTATATCCGTTTCTCTCATGTTATCGTCTCTTATATCTGGGTTACACTGCATTAAAGCTATGCCCTCTAGAACTCAGATACCTGGTAGACAGATTTAGAACCTATTGTAGTTTCACTCTGCTTTTTTTTTTTACGGAAATCGCTCCAGACAAGGCATGAAGCCACTTGATGTAAGGAGTTAAACAAATAGACAAAAAATACTACTTCAATGTAAAAACCAGTCGATAATAATGTTAGATGGATAGATTCTGACCTAGAAAACAGCAATTCTTCCCCCTTAGTCAGAAACATCACTTTTCCTGCCACCAGTCTTTTTGTGTTCCCGATAAATATTTTAGCAGAACTTTGGTTAAATTTTGGGAGTCAGCAAAATTTTGCTCATGTTTTTTTTTTAGAATCAGCAAAATAATTCTAAAATTTTGCTCACATTTTGAAAATCAGCAAAAATTTTTCATTTCAAATTTTTAAAAACTCAGCAAAACTTGGATGAATAAGCAATATTTTTTATTTTAACAATGATTTGCATATATTTAAAAATCAGATACTCATAATCTTTCATGGTCATCCACGGCGCTCCATCTGAATATTTAAGTAGGTTGAATTCCTGAATACTTTAAATCAATCAAAAACATATCGCAAGAAAAGTTATTTTCAAGATGGAGAAATTTATTTTATTTATTTATTTAATCTGTTATGTTGACCAGTGTCTGGTCAGTGTAGATCACAAAAAAATGTCTGTCCTGGCCCAGTCGAATCCCCAGTCTTGTTGCAACGAATCACGCTATCTTATTGCCAGTCAACCAAGTGGGCACTTGATATCAGTTGTCAATCACTCAGTTACTGTCCATGTCCATTGGTCATCGGTCCTTTGGGTATGATCGCTTTGGAGTCTAACAAAAACAAGTTCATGCTGAACCGTCCTTATGAATAATCAATTTCTACCCAATATCATCAGGGTTTATCCTTGACTGGCTTTCAGGCCTAGATAAGCTGTGACTCCCTAGTAAAAAAATAAAATCCAAACATTCAACAATAATTCAACAAGATATAGTGGACATTCATTAAACTTAACAACACCAGAATGCATTTCGATTTTTTTCTAAACAAGGCAGCCATTTGAATTTTTTGTTAATAGTTGAAAATAAAAAGAATAAATTACTTTGCGACCCTTTGAAATTTGAAAGTAAATTTTTATTACAGGATGAACCATTTCGAGTAAAAATCTATTTTGCTATGACAAGTAGCGCAAACTGATAATTGTCAAACATAGCTGGCTAGTTAGAATAAAACATCGATTTAGTTAATCTATTAGCTATGTCCTAAAAAATCTGACAACTTATATGTTAGATTTATTGATATTTTCGATGATGATAATGATGATTAATGACGACGTAGAGTCATGAAATCAGAAACTATAATGTCTGACTTCGACTTGCAGGATTTAAGAAAATTGTATATTTAATAACGTGTATAACAAATAATGAGCCAGTTGGTCTAGTATAGTCAGGGCTCTATGGACAAACTTATCTTTAGTCGACCTTTGACAACTAAATATTTTCGTCTGCTAGCCAAATAGAAAAGTTACTAGCCAAACCCACATGATTTTTAGAATATGACATGTTCATTCTGTGACGAGTATGCACATCATAAATATTTTTCTGTTTTTTTTTTTTTTAATAAATGAAATTCTAAGTATACAACAAATTTCATGTTGACACTTGAAGGTATAAACATTCTAATTTCTTCAAATATTTTTTTAAATAGCCTTCGTTAAAAAAAAACGAATACATTGTTCTATTAAACTTTTATTGTTTAAATAATTTAACTTCGTTCGTTTTATATATATTAAAAACAAAAAAAAGTGTTTTTCTTTTTTTTTTTACACGGAGTTCACCACTTATCAAGACCCAATGGCCACTCGGGGATAAGGGTTATTGTGTGTACAGTAATCATAGGGATAGTGTAGTAATAGTATTGGAGAATTGGTAAAGTTTTTTTTTTTTTTTTTTTACACAGTGATCACCACTTATAAAGGCCCGGAAGCCACTCAGGGATAAGAGTTATTGCAAGTACATTACGTTAGTGTGGAGATTTGATGAAGTGTTTACTTAAGGAGGCGGTTCATTAGGAATTTGTTAACGTTGGACTTGAACACATCCAAGTTGTAGTCCGGTGGGAAGCAGGCAGACGGAACAGAGTTCCACAGGCGTGCAGTTCTAAGAAAGAAGCTTTGTTCATGGAATCCGCGTTTTGATTTAAGCCCAGATATAGAGTGGGGGAAATTTTTCACAGTGGATTCAGCTAGACGGGTGTTTTTCATGAAAGATTGACGAGGGGGGACCAGAGATTGGAGTTCAGACGAGCACCTGCCATGGAAATAACGATAAAACAAGGATAGGCTCACAACGTCTCTTCTGTGGGAGAGAGGTTGCAGGGTAGAGAAAAGGGCATCCATCACTAAGCCACAAAGTCTATTTTGTACTCTGTCAAGGCAGCATAGGCTGTTTTTAGCAGCCCCTCCCCAGATATGGCAACAGTATTCCATCCTTGGATGTACTTGGCTTTTATATAGATAGAGAATTGCATCAGTAGTGAGATATCTTCTGGAGCGGTAGAAGGATCCCACCATCTTTCCAACGACCTTGGCAACAGACTTGATGTACGTGTTCCATTTCAGATCAGGAGTAAAGGTCAAACCCAGAAGCTTGTCAAAACACGGGGCCTCACCCAGACGAGAGCCATCCATCACAATTGATGCCAGATGGGGATCAGAGCATTGATGATGTAAGGATAGGAGTTTCGTTTTGGATGTATTAAAGGTAACCAGCCACATCTATCTTCCCCCATTGAACCACGCGCTCGAGATCAGAGGAGAGAGAATCAGAGAGAACTTTGTCATTTACAGCCTTTGATGTGTTGCCGTAGATGGTCGTGTCATCAGCATAGATGTCAACGAATTATTTAAGTATGTGTTTAGGGAGGTCATTGATGTAGATCAGGAAGAGAGTTAGGCCTACGATTGACCCCTGAGGGACTCCAGCATTTATATTGCAGGCCTCCGATTTTTGTCCATCTACCACTACTCTTATGAGCCTATCGGAGAGAAATGATTTAATGATTGAGAAAACATTTCCAGTTATACCGTGGCTGGAAATCTTGTGAAGTAGACCCTTATGCCATACCTTGTCGAAGGCCTTTGATGTGTCAAGAGCAATTGCCCTAGATAGGAAGCCTTTGTCAAGAGATTCACTAATCCTATGGGATATAACCGTCAGCACATCTGCGGTAGATCTTGCAGAGCGGAAACCATATTGTGTGTCACTAAGAAGGTTATTCCTGCTGAGGTGGTTGACTATTTCTCTATCTAATATGGATTCCAGCAACTTACTCATAACACACAGGAGACTTATTGGTCTGTACTGAGAGGGAGATGACATCACTTGAATTCTTAAATACAAGGCAAACTGATGAGGTCTTCCAGGGAGTCGGAAAGCACTTCTCCTTAAGGCAGCACTTAAACAGTTTCGTAAGTATGGGAGCAAGTTCTGGTTGAAGCTTTTTTAACACTATAATTGGGATGCCATCAGGACTAGTTGCTTTACTGGAATCTAGGTTCTTGATTAGCTTGGCGACCTCATGCACAGATATTTGTATGTTACCTAGCTTGTTCTGTGTTATAGGAGGAAATATGGGGAGTTGATGGCCTTCGTCGCATAGGGTAGAATTAGCTGCAAAGTTCTTTGCAAATAGTTTGGCCTTGTCTAGCGCTGACGAGATGACCTCTGGTCCATTGATAATGGTTGGGATAGAACGCACACTTCTGTTCAGGATCCTATTTGTTATTTGCCAAAACTAGTGGGAACCAAGCCGCTGATCAGCTACCTTGGATTTAACAGACTGGGCATATAGCTCTCTTGCATTTTTTATTACTCTTTTACAGTGGTTGCTGGCAGTCCTGAAAGCAGCTTTAGTCTCAGTGCATCTATTACGTTGGTAGCTATGGAAAAAGTGATTTCTGTGCGCGATAGCAGCAGCACATTCTGGGGAGAACCATGGCTGGCTGTTAGGTTTTTGTTGGAACTTTTTAGATGGTATGAATTGGTCTATGCCTACAATTAACCATTTACCAGTATCATTACTTAGTTGAAAAGATATTTTTCACTCAGTAGTGTGCTGTGCAAGATTGTTAGTGAAAGATATACAATCGTTAAAAGATAAGTGTTTCATTATTTCTAGTCGCTACTTTGAAAAATCACTCGCAAATGCAACTGTTTCACTTGCAATGTAGAGCCCTGATTGTATTAAAATTCTGTGAATCTTCTGTTTCTGAATTTTAGAGATGAATACTTGATTATTCATATTATTTAAATTCTTCGGACTACTTTTCTCATTTGCGATTGTATTCTTAATGTCGTACTCATTGAGGATTAATGACCTAATGAGTCATGGCTGGTCTCATGCAGTATTAAAATTCTGCGGATCTTTCGTTTCTGAATTTTGGAGATGAATGATTATTCTGTTATTTGGATTCTTTGGACTACTTTTCTCATCTTGGGTGTTATTTTCACAACACTTCAGCTGATGTAACCTCCAACCTTCTTCAGGTATATCTTGTCGAACTCGGGAATCTTTCTAATGAACCTGGGAATTTTGAATGAAATCCTTTCTTTAATCTCGTTGTGTCATCCATGACAAGGTAGAAGTTTTTGAGTAATTCGCAATTGTACTTTGAATGTCGCCCTCACTGTGGATTGGACTTTCAACATCTAGAAGAGCGAAACTTTAACAATTGAATTTTACCAAGTACTATATCCACTGGCTGACGGAATGATAGAACGCTGCCCTCATAGATTAAATAAAGGGTTCCATTCAAAATTCCATGCAGATTCCTGAGTTCGACAAGATACACCTTGGTTGAAAAAAAGGTTGATTATATCGACCAAAATTGTTGTGAAAAATGACACTTGAGATGAGAACAGTAGTCCGAAGAATCCAAATAATATGAATAATCTGTAAACTTCGTTAGTTTGTATGTTTGTATCTTGTTAGTGTGCACATTGGATGACATCACAAGTCGTGATGGATGATGTCATAAAGCTACCGTTCATCTTTTATGATCTCATGAATTTTAAAGCAAATACTTGTAAAAACATGATCATCAACTAACGTCAAAAATTATATATATATATATATATATATATATATATGTGTGTGTGTGTGTGTATAAGGCTCCTTCAGTCTTTGACAGACTATGGATACCCACCGTAGGAGTGTCTGTTGTGCATGAAATTTTGTGGCAGGAGGTACGCAATCTCCAACCACACCTCTCCTGAGTCAACATTGTTAAATAACAGTGCCAAGTGGAGCGTATGTTCAGGACAACTGGAAACAAATGCCGAGATAAACGGAGAGCACATACTTCGCCTAGAATTCTCAAATGGTAACCCAGCTAGTACTAACCAGGCTCGACGTTGCTTAATTTTGGTGATCTGACGAGAACCGGTGTGTCAACGCGATTGTGCCGTACATATATATATATATATATATATATATATATATAAAAGAGTGTAGCCATCAACAATTGTGGGTTTTTTTTTAAAAAAAAACACAATTGTTGATGGCTACACTCTTTTAAATATACATTTTTTTCTCTCGTTGGAACTACACAACCATCAGTATATATATATATATATGACTGTGCCATATATATATATATATATATATATATATATATGAAACAAAAAGCAGTAATATACACACACACACACACACACACACACACACACACACACACACACATATATATATAATTATTTACTGTAATAATTATTAAATACCTATTAACACTAGTGTTTCATCCTTTCGGGAATCATCAGTGCAGGATATCACAATCAACACTGGTCGATAGATTCGAACCCGGCAACAGAAGCCATCTCTGACTCTCTTAGCAAGGATCTAATCCATTCGGCCATCGCTAACTGCGAGAAATATTGTTGAAATTTAAACATTTATTTTTAAATGGTTTTAACGTCTGTCAGAGTGATCTAATCATTATATGATGATCTGCGCATACGAGCTAAATTGACCGACTTTATTGCAACTGAAAGTGCTCAACGATAAGAAATTAGTTTCTTAAAGGGGCTGACATAATTATTTACTATAATAATTATTGAATACCTACAGACACTAGTGTTTCATCCTTCAGGAATCATCAGTGCAGAGTGTCATGATTAACACCGGTCGATAGATTCAAACCCGGCAACAGAAGCCATGTCTGACTCCATTAGCAAGGACCTAAGCCATAAAACAGTAATATATATATATATATATATATATATATATATATATATATATATATATATATATATATATATATATATTACTATTTTTCCACCCCAAACAAGACACAATGCCACCAAGTCGTAAGGAGTTATTATTTGGGACCAGATACATGCATATAAGGCACTTGCTTGTGTATTGTGAGTTCGTTCCCTATGGACTCTGAAACGACTGGGTCAGATTTTTAAAAATTTCATAGGGTGTTCTTTAAGAGGTAGAAAAATTTAAATTAAAGTATATCACTGCAAATTATTTTTATTATTATGCAAATATGTGGTTTATTCCAAAGATTAATTTTTGGCATTTATAATTTAAGTACAATTGCAGGTATATAGTCCTGTAGCTCTCGGGTATATGGCATAATCTAGAGACTTAATTTTCACCAACTTCACGCATTGAATTAGGTTGTATTTTGGCAATAACATGTTGAATATTGTCTTTTAAGTTGTCTATTGTGTCTGGTTTATCAACATAGATATGGAATTTTACATATTCTCAAAGAAAATAATTTAATGGAGTTAAATTGCATAAACGAGGTGGCCAATTGACAGGTTTATTTTGTGAAATTATTTGTTCATCAAATATTTCTCTCAGTGAATTGATCGTATTACCTGTTGTTTGGTATGTAGCTCCGTCGCACTGAAACCACATGACTATTGCCAAACCAAGCTGAATGCAAAATAACAAATATTAGCCATGAAAGAAAATAGGGTTGTCAATTTAATATTCGCTGCCTCTAAAAAAAAACAACTCATACATCCAGTCACTGCCAACATTTAACAAACTTCTGGGCTTGACCTTTACTCTTGATCTGAGATGGAACCCTGGGCTGCTGGGAAAATGGTGGGATTGTTCTATCGATCCAGTAGATATCTCACTGCTGACACAATTCTCTACATGCATAAGAGCCAAGTATGTCCAAGGATGGAGTACTGTTGCCACATCTGGGCAGGAGCTGTTAGAAGCAGCTTATCCTGCCTTGACAGAGTTCAAATTAGATTTCGTAGCCTAGTGGGGGGGGGGCTTTTCTCTTCCTTGGAACCTCTATCCCACAGAAGAGACGTTGCAAGCCTGTCTCTACTTGTTATTTTCATGGCAAGTGCTCGTTTGAGCTCCAATCTATGCCCCCCCACCTTCTTTCACGAAAAACACTTGTGTAGTTGAAACCACTATCAATAATTTCACCCACTCTTTATCTGTGCCTAAACCTAAACGTAGATTCCATGAACAAAGCTTATTTCTAAGAACTGCACACCTGTGGAACTCTGTTCCATTTTCCTGCTTTCCAACTGACTACAATATGGTTGTCTTCAAGTCCAATGTCAACAAATTCTTGCTGAGCCACCCCTTTAAATAATCCTATTTAATAATTTTCCACTACTAATAATGACTGACATGTTCCCCTTGATCACGGTACACTCATTAACCTTTATCCTCGAGTGGCCTCCGGGCCTTGATAAGTGGTGACTCCTTTGTAAAAAAAAAAAAAAGAAAAGGTCATGGGTGATCTATTTTTTCCTCTTTTAATGGACATAGTCATCTTTTTGTTTCTTCAACATTTATAATGTCATAAAGAAAAGGTCGCTTTGTGATGTCTTCAACCGGTTTTAGTGTATAACGTCATCCCTTTGGAATGTTATAAAGGATTGACATGATGTTTTCTGACGTCATCCCCTTCTGACATCATCTATTGTGTCAGGCGAAAAACGAGCAAAATAACAAACAAGCAAGCAACAATTCTAGTTGTATTCTAGAAGCTCTGAGTTTTAAAAAAATAGATTGGTAACCATCAAGTTTGTGAGCAACAACGTACCCTTGAATCGTTTTCGTCTGGCTCACCAACTCAGTAGCTTGGATTCTGGCTATACAATTATTATTGTTAGTGGCTTTTTTTCTTTTAAATTTGTTATTCCTGTCATTAAATAAAATTAATTAGATTTTGTATTTTTTTAAAAAACATCAAAATAAGAAACTTTTTGGACAAAACGGTTTCAATCCAAGAAAATCCATTGCCAACATATTTAATATAATGACCATTTATCGAGCTGTATTAATCATATTACCTTCTCTCTCTTATTACACTGCATTGATCGTATTGGACCCTTCTCTCCAAAAGTTCTCCAACCCTAGTTGAAATGGTTCATATATATATAAATATATATTAGTGATGGGATGATTCCAATATTTTTCCCGATTCCGATACAATTACCGATTCCGTGCTAAATTCCCGATTCTGATACTTTTGAATGTTCCTATTTTGAAAATAAATAAATAATTGTTATCATTATTTTTCTATCCTTTGCAAATGATTCAAATTTTCGTATGTTATTATGGATGATAATGACTACCAGTTGTCAAAATTTCAGCTTTTCACAGTTGTTATTTTGAACAAATATTAGGTTTTAAAATTTCGTCCCTTAGTTTTGGACGCTACTGTATATTGTATTTTTAACCTGAATAAAAGATATATCTCAAAGTGTAGTATCTGTTTTCATGCTAACTTCACTTTTTTGATTTCTGTTAATGGAGAAGAAATCCTTTATGACTGATACATTATTTTATTTTTGTTACTAACCAGAGTGCCCTTTTTTGGGGGAGCTAATTTCTCCCCACATTTAAAACAACCTTGTGTCTAACTCTGCCCTCGTGGGGAGGCAAGTCAACAAAAAAAAAAAATAAATAAATAAATAGAAAAAAGGTCCTTGGCCTTTGAGCTGGGGTTCAAGTGTAGTATCTGTTCTGATGCTACACTTGTTCTTGGTCAATGGAGGGGAAACCCTCTATACTGAGACACTTATTATTTTTGGTCCATACCAAAGTGCCCCTTTTGCCCTTCTTTTGGGAAGTTGGTGTTCCCCCACATTAAAAACGACCTTGTGTCACATTTTGCTTTTGTGGAGAAGCAAATAAATATCAATAAATAGAAAAAAGGTTTTTAATATGAATATCAATACACAGAAAAAAAAAATTTATAGGAGTATATATATATAATATATATATATATATATATATATATATATATATATATATATATATATATTATATATATATTATATATATATTATATATATATTATATATATGATATTCAATAGAAAATTGGTTCTGTAATAATAAATATGAAATCTGCATGAATTAATATATTTTTAAGAATATTCTGCAGCAGGTTAAGGCCAGGCACCCTCCACTAGTCCAAAATAAATTTCTTAAGCTCAGATTTAGTTAAAATCAGAAAATGATTACATGTCATTCAATTACTATCTGGTCGAAAAATGTATGATCATTTTATGTTAAATTTATATGAGAAAATGCGGAAATAAATGTTGTTGTACAAAAAAAAAACAAAAAAAAACAGTCAAAGTTCTTTTCTATTCTTTGTCTACTTTGTGACTGAGGCCACAACGTGTTGGTTCCCAGACAACGTTACATAAACTATTTTGTATCTTTTGTAACTCTTACCGCCAAGTTTTTCACGGTCTTTACACATAATGACCTCTAAAATCTAGAATCTCATTTTATTTTGAGGGATAATAGCATAGGATTCTAATGTACAATAATACCTTTTTTTTTTTTTTACAAAGGTTGAATTGAGAAGAGAGTTAAGAAAGGGAGATAATCTAGAAGGAGGCAATGCCAACTAATAAACGGGGAAAGGTTATCAGTTTGATATGCAAGCGTGAAATGCGTGTAAATATTTATAATTATTCTTCATAAGCAGAATCAGTGCTTAAGAACGGTGGAATGTCATAGGGAACACGCTAAAGGTCAACATTTAGATGAGATACTAGATGTGCACAGACAGAAATAACAGGATGTGATAACTATTTGTACAATTCTGGAATTTTGTACAAGAAATCTTCAACTTGGTTCTTTCAATATATTATTCTCTTTGCATTAAAAAGTCTATATTCTTGCGTGGTTGTATACTAAGGCAATTAAACATTTAAATGTATATTTGCGCATGCGTAGAGCATTTTAACCTCTTTATTTTTCCAGCTGAAAACCAGATCGATTCTGTTTCACAGGTCCGAGTACACCGCATAACAAGTTTCACGTCTGTAAACAAAAAACTGACAGAGGAGTTTGGTAGAGACCGTTCTTGCATGGTTGTGTAATCTTTTACAGTACAAGAATAATCATCCTGTCAAAGTTGACAAATTAAGGCAATTAAACATTTAAATGTATATTTGCGCATGCATAGAGCATTTTAACCTCTTTATTTTTCCAGCTAAAAACCAGATCGATTTTTTTTGTTTCACAGGTCTGAGTACATCACATATCAAGTTTCACATCTGTAAACAAAAGAAATTGACAGAGGAGTTTAGTAGAGATCGTTCCTCACACAAGCAGACAAGGTCACTTTCATACCTATATATAGATAGATAGATTTTTTCCCCTCTTTCTCTCCTACTTTCTACACTAGCTTACAGACGAACAATCAGTTCAAGCCAAAATCTTTATTCTTACACGATTAATATTATAAATATATATTTCTATACGCTTATAAATTTGGGCTTTTTTATGTATTGATATTCATATTAAAAACCTTTTTACTGTTTAGTTATTTATTTGCTTTCCCACTGAGCAAATTAGGTACAAGGCCATTTTTTTAATGTGGAGAGTGAGGGGAGGGGGGCAGTTCCCCCGGGAGGGAACTGGATAGTGACAATTGGTATGAAGGGTTTCCTCTACATTGACCAAAACTGATTGCTCAAGAGCAATGGTCTGATATGTGGGGTTGCCCCCACATATTACTTTGATTGCTGCTGGAACAAATACTACACTTTGATAACAGAAAAAAGATCTTGACCAAGAAGAAAAAAAGGCAAACCTTTTTTCCTGATTATTTAAAAAGAAAATATAAGTTTGTTATATATGGATCATGGAATTGCATTAATCTGCAAAAGATCTAGCTAATTTGCATATTCTTTTAAACATTCATTTTAATTAATTCCTTATTAGTTGTTTGGTTTTCTTATGGGATGATCATCTTTAACTATTACGTGTAATTATATTCAGGCAGATATTCGACATGATTTATACTTGCGTAATATTTGTGTAAAAAGCTTATAGTAAACACAGAGCTCTTTCTATATATATTTATGTATGTGCATATATATTTGTTTAAAAAATTCTGCTTCGCAAACTCCGGTGTCAGTTTTTGGTCAATAGACATGAAACTTAACATATAGGGTATCCAAACTCATGCGAAACATTATATTTGGGTTTTAGCCGAAGAAAATCAGTGCAAAAGTTTGAACATTTTTAAAAAATTGAATGTGCCAGGTGAAGGTTGAACGACGGCATTATGAATATGCATGTGTAACATAATAGCTATTGGTTCATGTTTTAATTTTTAGCCTTGCAGCAAACATGTCTTCATAGCTCGGGCATTAACTTCAAAGGAAAAAGTAAATCGTAAGCTAAACGTTTTGGTTTCAATTCTCAGTGGTGGCGCACAAGTCATTTTTTTTAGAACTTTTCAAATCATTACTATATATTGGATCCAATATAATATAATATAATATAATATAATATAATAATAAATACAAAATCTGCATTAATCAAAATATCAAATTAAAACGTATTTTATGATCGGCGGCCTTCTATATATTTTTATAAAAGTGAGAATGTGTGTGTGTGTGTGTGTAAGGACACTCCTCAACCTATATACTCAATTATTTTTTATCTACAAATTTGAAATTTTGTATAGAGGGTATTCAAACATGTAGAAAACGTTTTAATCAGTTTTCATCCAGGCAAAAAGGGCCGCTAAAGGGTCTAGTGAAGGTCTGATTAGTGCTTTCTCTCCTCAGTCTTTCCATCCTCCTTGACCCTCCTCAATTATTTTACGTTGACATTAAAAAAAAAAATAAAATGGAGGGAAAGGGTGGAGGTGGGGGCACGGAGGAGAGGTTAACTTACAATTATACAGTTGCAGTTTTTATTATTCTATATGGTGTTTCTTTGTATTGTACATCTGTAGCAGTTTCTATATGTCTGGCTTGCACCTGTAACCCATGTGTATTAGTTTCCGCATTCAAAGATTTTCCTTGATATTTCAGTTGTGTTCATTATTGTTCCTAGTGCTCCTACTATTAATAGTATTATCTTGACTTTTTTCATCTTCAATATCCCTTTAAACTCCCTCACAAGTTCTGTGTATTTGCTTCGCTTCTCTGTCTCCTTAGTATTCACTCTGTGGTCTGCTGGAATGGCGCAATCTACAATCTGGCAGGACTTTTCCTTCTTGTTAACTATTATGTCATCCATTCTTCCTGCTTGGATGGGTTTATCTGTGTGTATGTCCATGTATCTTAGGATTTTGTGATTTTCGTTTTTGAGTACCGTTGCCGGTTTGTGCTTGTACCATTTGTCCAAGTATTCAAGATGCAGTTATTTGCATATCTTCCAGTGTAGTACCTTCTCCACTTCATCGTGTCTATTCTTATATTCTTTATGGGCTAGTTTACTACATTTACTGCATTTACTTATTATGTAGTTAATCATTTCGTCTCTTTGTGCAAAGTCTTCATTTGCTATTTTCTTGTGCTTTGCTGATCTTTGCTTTGACGTCGTCGGTTCTAATTGCGTTATATTGTGCAGCTGTTATTAGTGATTCAGTTTCTCCCTTTAGATTTCCTTTTTGTAGCCATGTCCAAATGTTTTTATTAGTCTCATCTTTTATTATTATTATTATTATTATTATTATTATTATTATTATTATTATTATTATTTTCATTAAAATTATTATTATTATTGTTCCTATTGACATGTCTCCCAACGAGGGCAAAGTTAGACACAAGGTCGGTTTTTAATGTGGAGAAAATCAAAGGGTCAGTCTGGAAGGAACAAAAATAAAAATTGTTTCAGTCATAAAAGGTTTCTCTTCCACTGACCGTGGACAGAAAAGGTGAAATGTAGTATCAAAACGGATACTACACCTTGTTCCTAGCCAAAAATGTTGTTGTTCTTGTTCTCGTTGCGTTCGTGATGGTGGTGGTGGTGGTGCTGCTGCTGCTGCTGCTACTGCTGATGTTGATGATGATTTTTAATTAAATATTGAAATACCGGTTCTATTTTTTGTGCTATTGAGAATGATGATGATTCAAGGCTGAAGCTGATTAGACGTTGTTATTTTGAGAGATTTCTATTTTAAAATTAATAATCAAAGAAAGAAAAAAGTACGAGCGAGCGAGCGAGCAAGCCGAAGAAAGAAAGAAAGAAAGAAAGAAAGAAAGACAGGCAGAAAGAAAGAGACGTTTCAAATGACTATTGTTACAATTTCGAACGAATGGGGAAGCAACCGTTAACGAACGGGGAAGTGGGGAAATTGGATTGGAACAAAACGAAAAGTAGAAAAAAAAGGCTAACGAAATGAGATTACTAGAGAGAAAGAAATGAGAGAGGGGAAGAGAGAGTAAGGGGAAGGGGGAAGCAAGCAGAGAAAATTTTAGATACTTGATGAAGACACGAACTGAACTTATTAAAGCACCGTTTCTATCTCAAATAGTCGAGTGTTTTTCTCGCTCTGACATTGATATTAAAAGCCTACTATTGGTATTTATTTGCTTCCCCACGTGAGCAAAATGTGAAACAAGGTCGTTTTTAATGTGAGGGGAAAACCATCTCCCCATAAAGAGGTACTCTGGCAGCAGACAAAATAAAACTTGCCTTAGTTTCCCCCCTACATTGACTAAGGACAAATTAACATATGTGTAATATCAGAACTGATACTACACTGTGATCTTAGCCCAAAGGCCAGATCTACTTTTTCTATTAAAAAAAAAAAATGATATTGATATTGAAAGCTTACTTTTTCTATTTAAAAATTATTAAACCGAACTTCTTACTATACTCAGTCATTGATATGCGAGCGACTACATAAAGGTCAACTGATTTGTATCTTCCTTTGAAAAACGAGCGTTAACTAATTATTCATTTGTTTATAATTTCTTATTAGTTTCATTTCAAAACTATTACGCTGAATTCTATTTATGCATAGTTTCTACATTCTGCATAAAATTTATGAACGAAAACATTCTAACACACGGATATATATATATATATATATATATATATATATATATATATATATATATATATATATATATATAAGTGACCTTGTAGCTGTGCGCGAAAACTCTCTACCTCTAAATATTTGTTTTACAGAGTTGAAATTTGATATGTAGATTATTTGGACCTGTAGCACATTTTCGATTTGATTTTTTGTCAGTTAAATAATTGCTAATGGGGTCAAAATTGAAAAAAAAACCAATAAATTAAAATTTATAGGTTAAACAACGTTATTTTTTTGCCGTTTTTGTATACATGTTGATTTAGTTCATACACTCACGAATATGGTTGGAAAGCTATATGTTTGGATTTCAATTCTAGCTAATGGTACGCAAGTCATTTTGTTATATATTATTTTTATTTTTTTTTAATCCTTTGAGCTTCATTTTTTTTGTATATTTATTTTATTTTATTTTTTTTTTTTTGCGGACTGTTATCCTCATCTTCATAGTTGTTCTTGTTTCACCATGTTTCGGTCAACTCATCCTCTGGCCTTCTTCGGGTGATTAACCGCAACAGGATAGGAATGCTGAGTCTTGTAACTTATCCACAATAATTACTGCCTTCCATAGTTGTTGTTGTCTCGCCACATTTCGGCTAACTAATCCTCTGGCCTGCTTTGGGTAGGATTGAAACCAGACAATACTCACCTGGAAGTGTAGAGACTCAACATAATCCTACATAATCCTACCCAAGCAGGCCAGAGGATTAGTTGGCCAAAATGTGGTGAGAAAACAACTATCTCGGCATCATTGGGTATCAGATCAATAAGGAAGAAAATGCTCACTTGAAACTGTAGAGACTCAATGCCTCTATCTACTATGCCACGGGCCCTGAAGGGCAATCACGATTGGATTTTGTTGTGAAGGAACATAACTGGCTATACACCGGTTACAAACTGTATATATATATTGGACTGTTGGGCAGACAGCGGCAGACAAGCAGTCGCAGTAAGACGGATAGTCTTACGTGTGATTATCAGACTTTCTTCCCCATACTTGTTACTATGTACTTCTATTTACCTTAGGCGAGCAGCCTTACGTTTCTGTATTATAAATAAACCCCATTACACATACCACTCGGTGTAACTCACGTTTGTCTTTATTTCCTAAGTATTTAGGAATATAACAGATTTGATGGTCTTATAAATCCAATTTTGTGTTCTTGTCTGGTCTTCCATTGTCAGGTCCGTACTGAATGTTATTATTTATTTTTTTGGAGTCCTTTAAGATGAGTCTTCATAATTGGTGTATTGATTTTTTTTTTTTACTGCTATCCTCATCTTCATAGTTGGATGAACACAACATCTTTTCTCTTTCTCTATAAGTCCCTAATTTGCCCACACCTGGAATATACTTCTGTGGTCTGGTACCCAAAGTTAAAAAAGGAAACAGACAGTTTGGAACGGGCCAAACATAGAGCAACACAGAGCATTTCTGGTTCGCCCTACTCCGAATGCCTCGCCTGTCTCAACATCCCTACTCTTGAATTTCGCATACAATGTGCTGATATAATACAGGCCTACAAGATAATAAAGGGTTTTGACAATGTCCACCTTAAAAGACTTTGCAGCAACTGTGGTAATCGCTTGTTAGCTTCAGCTCTAAACCCATCAACCAGAGGACACAATCTGAAGATGTAGATCAAGCAGCGGCAAGTTCTTCTCTAGTAGAGTTACTCCTGTTTAGAATAGGGCTAAGTTCCCACACTGTAATGCCGAGTCAATAAACACCTTCAAGTCACGCCTGGCAGCAGAATAGAAGATCCATCAAGATCTACATCACTACCAATTTTTTTTATTGAGTCAGTGACCCTACCCTCAAGTATGTTTAATACGCATCTATATTTTAATACGATAGAAAAATGCAAACATGAAAAGTAATATGGTTAAGCTTAAACATGGAAAAGTAAAGGACAAGATATTCTAGTAAAAAATATAATAAATTTATAACTTAAAATATTGCAGCATTAAATTTTTTTTTAATTCAATTTCTAACATTATATAATCAATTCTTGATGTTGCAATACTTTAAGTTATAAATTTATTATATTTTTTTTTTCTAGAATATCTTGTCCTTTACTTTTCTATGTTTAAGCTTAACCATATTACTTTTCATGCTTGCATCTTTCTATTGCAACCCATGATTTTTCCAGACTTCAAGTAAATTCACTTGTTCTTTGTTTAATTTCTGTCTTATTTTTTACATAAACATAACATACACACATATGTAATAACAACATACAACGCTCGTCTGCTTTCAATAAAATTCCCGCAATTATTTCCCTTTCATTCTTCGATTCTCTCTGTTTCACTTGTTACTTCCCTTTTCGCGAGAGCGGTGAATTGGTAGCAACAGTAGTCACTGAAGCGACGTGGTTGCTATGGAAACCAGTCATAAAAAACGTTGCTCACCTCCTTACATTTTTTACGATTTTGAACACCAGTAAATTAATCATAACTTTTGTTTTACTGAACGAAAATTGAAATTATTTTTTCACAATGTAGCTGAGAAGGTGATCTATAAACTGTAATAATTGCTTGAAGTTTGGTCGAAAAATGAGTGAACAGTGAAGCTTTAAAGCAGTTCTAAATGACTAAAACTGCCACTTAACCATATATTCAAATACTACCGTGTTTGAATGACACGATAGCGTGTGTGGTGTTTTGTGTGTCAGGCTTGCATCTTTTTTTCTTCAAAGTGACCGTCATTTAATTGTTTTGACCTATTTTTTGTAATAAATAATTTTACCAGGAATTCTTCATAAGTTTTGGTTTTGGTTTCAGTTATAGCCGCTGGAATTCAAGTCATCTTTTTTTTATAAATAATTTTACCAAAAATTCTTCACAAGTTTTTGGTTTCAGTTTCAATTATAGCTGAAGGAACTCAACTTATATATATATATATATATATATATATATATATATATATATATATATATATATATATATATATATATATATATACTAGCAAAAGTACCCGTCGTTGACTGGGTTCAAAAACAGCCTACAGAAAATGGACTCTGATTTATGAAAGTATGATAGCTTATGAAAAGGAAGGGTTGTAAATTTGGGTTGAATTTGGGGGTATCAAAACCAAAGCAAAATATGATGAAAGTAAAAATAAAATAGATAAACCCCATAATTTATTATATCATACCTGTTCACACTGAAACACTTATCACAATATTCTGTGGATCTATATTAAAAAAACATTGTTAAACTTTGTGACATATTTCCATTCTATGGAGGTTAGTCGCGAACGAACACCCCATAATTTTATTATACCATATTTCTTCAAACTGAAACATAATTATCAAAGTATACTTACACAGATAGATATGAAAAGTCTTTATTAAAGTTTGTGCCTATTTCCATTCTAATGAGGCCTGTAGAGAACTTACTGTTGATTTTATAAAATCATTTTTATATAATAGCTTGAATTTAAATTCAAAATGCAAAAGTCAAATATCATGGTTCAATTGTGCTCTAAACAGAAACATTCATTTTGAACGTGCCCCTGCTTTATCAAAGAACCTGCTGTTGATTTTATATGACAGGCCCTTCTGCTTGTATGGTGATAAAACTTCTCAAATGCACTTGTGATGTTTTTTTTTGTTGTTTTTTTTTTTTTTTAATTTTCTTCCTTTGAAGATTGTAACGCTGGGTATGGGACAGCCAAACCAGTTGCCAACATTGCCCTGCTTTTTATTGAAACCAACCGAGAGCTCTTTTTAGTAGCCTCGTTGTTCCCTTAAGTGCAGTTGCCGAATTTCTTTCTTTTTTTTTTTTTTTTTCAAAATCGGACTGCTTGTGAACACGAATGGAGAATACATCGTTGATTAAATAGTTGTTTATTCTTTATTATACTTTTTAAAAAAAAAATGTAGATTTAAAAAAAACGCCAAGAACTTAGTTGTCAACCTAATAGTACCGGGAAGTGAAAACCGTCTTTTGCCTTGAGCCGGCCGGTTGTGCATCCTACCAACCCCACCTCATCCTCTAATGGAGAAGTTATTGAAAAAAATTGCTTTGAGCTATAATTCCTGCATAAAAAAAAGCGCTTTATGTTAAACAAGTTCGAAGTTAACTAAGTCTTTTTGTACAAACTTTAATATGGAATTCTTTTGCACTAATAATTATTTTTGTTTGCATGAAAATGATCTCTCCGCCGAGTTATCATCGATTATTGATTGCCTGCTATGATTTGAGAGCAACGCAGTTGATTTCATATCTATCCTGATGCCCACCCTGCAGCTGAGAGAGGTGGCGTATCAACCATGCTTGTTTTCGGCCCACACGAAGCCGGAAAACAGTGGGCGTTCTTCCATCTAAAGAGGGGTGGGAGTCTTACTAACATTTTGATTTTATTTTTTGCCCCCCCCCCCATGAAATAAAACAAATGACTTTTTATATATTTTTATGTTTACAAATTTATTTTATTGTTTGTTGTATATACAAAACACACACACACACACACACACACACACACACACACGCGCACACACACACACACACACACACACACACACACACACACACACACACACACACACAAACTCACAATATGATTTGGGAATCTTAAGTAGGACGACCCCCCCCCCCGGTGGGATTGAGGTATTGTGGTGAATGAGAACTTTTGCTAGGATCAGAATAGGCAAGCAAAGGTACAGTTATGAGGATAACTATATCCCCACTTTTTGAGTGGCCTTGTGCCTAATTTTTTTTTTAATTATTTTGTTCTTTTGCAACTTTTCAGAGAAAATAAAAAATATATAATTTGACCATAAAATTTTATTTCTTACTGTATTATATATATATAATTTAATATTTATTTATTTATAAAAAAAACAAAAGAAATTTGATTCGGAAATATTAAGTAGAACGCCCCCCCCCCCGTGTGTTTGTGGTATTATGGTGAATGAGAATTCTAGCTAGAATTAGCATAAACCAACCAAAGGTACAGTGATGAGAATGACTATAGACCTCACCCTCCTCTCTTTCCAATTTTTGAGTGGCCTTGTGCCTAATTTTTTATTTTGTAATATTTTCCACAAAATAAAAAATATATACCTCAGCCATCACCAGAGCACCTACAGTAGAAGAACTCAACTACACCGTCTGACAAGTTCAGAATAAAATCATGCTTTCTTTTAACGGTTAATTTAAAAAAAAAAAAAAATGTTTTGAACGCTGCTAACTCAAATTCTTTCACTACAGTTTGCAATTTGGAGACGGAATTGTTTTTGTTGAGATGAGTGATTTCAATTTTAATCATGCTTTTTATTTTAGATTTAAAATATTAAAAACTCCATTTTATTTCAGTATTTAAATTTGTGTATTTCTGTTTTATTAAATGCTAGCTTTTTTTTTTTTTTCTCGTACATAAATGTTTATTTATCTACCGAGTTGATTGCAAAAATAGATTACGAATTGTACTCATTTTTAGTTCGTGTGAGGGGAATCTATCACCATACTTTCCCTTAAACACGTCTGTTGGACTTTTATTTTTTTTTTTTTAAATGGAGAGTAGAAAACGCATTGTGGATGCGTTATCGGCAGCTCCTGTTACTCTCGCTTCTTCTAATTTGTCCCTCAGTCCTCATTTTTTAATGAGTGATTTTTCTGACAAAGGGAGAAGAAAAAGCTGTTTTCTAGGTTGGCAGTATTTTGTGCGAACAGTTGGCTGAGATGGCGGAAATTTTCTGTTTCTATGTCTATCATTGTAGCCATGTCACTAGTAAGGGTGCTGGAGGTAAACGTTTTGTCTGGGCTGACGTTATCCGCCTGATAGTCAGGGACCCGAACCTTGGATTAACCACTAAGGAGGCTGTCCTATCAGCAGGTGCAAAGTGCTGGGGCTGCCGTATTGCCATTTGGTGAATGGATTCTGGACCATGAAGTAGCTTCTGGTGGGGCCTCTCGATGCCATACTAGTGGGTAATTGTTACGGCTTTACCTTATCATTAGCTACAAAAAAAAAAAAAAAAAATTCTTCGTTTCTTTTTCTCTTAATTTCCCCTCTCTGTCCTGCTCTAAGTAAATCTGACGACCTAGTCCACAAATTTCAAAATTTCATCATGACAAGTTTCAAGAAAAAATACACGATTAAACCCGGTTCTCCAACTTCCAACGTAGACCCCTACTACCATGTCTCCTTCTCCAACATCAGGGGTCTACGTTCTAACCTTCCAGAGGTTGAAACCCAATTACAGGAGACTAAACCAGACCTTTTATTTTTAAGTGAAACTGGCATTGGACAGGCTATTTCCCTAGAAGAGTTCGCAATTAAAGGATACTCTGACTTAACCTCTAAATCTGACCCCCAAGATCGCCATGGGCATGGAATATGTGCCTATATTAAAGATAGCTTTCCATGTGGTAGGGACATCTCCAGGGAAGATCCTAACTTACCCTATATGTGTTCCGGATTGCTTTAGCTCACACTACGGCATTTTTATTTACTCTCTATCGCCCCTACAACAGCGGAGTTACTATATTTAAAAGCATATCTGAGAAAATTGACCAAGTTCTATCTGCTTATCCTTCAGCTAACATTCACGTATGTGGAGACTTCAATGTTCACAACGTCGAATGGTTGACCCACTCAAACAAGACCGATGATGAGGGGAGGTTCTGTCATGATTTCTCCATTGCCTATGACCTCACTCAGATTGTTCAGGAACCCACCCGTGTGCCCGACAATGACGGCCAGTATGCGAGCCTACTAGACCTTTTTCTCACAACTTGCCCTGAACTATGTTCAGTTTCTGTTCTGTCGCCTCTTGGATCTTCCGACCACTCTGTTGTATCAATTAAGATAAAAATGAAATGTAATAAGTCCCCAGACGTACCTCTCCATCGTACAGTATATCGATACACTAAGGCTGACTGGGATAGCTTCCGTACATTTATAACTGATCTACCTCTGCATTCCATATTTAAAAAGGATGTGTCCTCTATAGTATTAGACCTGACGGAATGGTTAATTGTAGGTATTGACCGTTTCATAACCTCGAAAAAGTTTCAGCAAAAACCTAACAGCCAGCCATGGTTCTCTCCAGAATGTGCTGCTGCCATTGCGCACAGAAATCACTTTTTCCACTGTTCCCAACGTAATAGATGTATGGAAACTAAAGCCGCTTTCAGGACTGTCAGCAACCATTGTAAGAAAGTAATAAAGAGCGCAAGATGGTTGTATGCTCAATCTGTTAAGTCCAAAGTAGCTGAGCAGCGGCTTGGTTCCCACCAGTTTTGGCAAATAGCAAACAGAATTCTGAACAGAAGTGTGCGCTCCATTCCAACTATCATCAATGGACCTGAGGTAATCTCGTCAGCATCAGACAAAGCCAAACTCTTTGTCAAGAACTTTGCAGCTAATTCTACCTTTTGTGATCAAGGCCGCCAACCCCCAATATTTCCTCCTGTATCTGAAAACACACTATGTGATATACGTATATCTGTACGTGATGTTGGCAAGCTAATCAAAAACCTTGATTCCAGTAAAGCAACTGGCCCGGACGGTATTCCAATTATAGTACTCAAAAAACTTCAACCTGAACTAGCGCCCATACTTACAAAACTATTTAAATGTTGTCTTAAGGAGAATAGTTTCCCATCTCCCTGGAAAATTTCATCTGTATGCCCTGTATTTAAGAATTCAGGTGATCGCTCATCCCCCTCTCAGTACAGGCCAATAAGTCTCCTGTGCGTCATGAGTAAGTTGCTGGAATCTGTGTTAAATACAGAAGTAATCAACCATCTCAACAAAAATAACCTTCTTAGTGACACTCAATATGGTTTCCGTTCTGCTAGATCTACAGCAGATGTGCTTACAGTTATATCTCATAGGATTAGCAAATCTCTCGACGGAGGCAACCTTTCTAGGGCAATTGCTCTTGACATATCAAAGGCCTTTGATAGGGTATGGCATAAAGGTTTACTTCATAAGATCTCTAGCTATGGTATAGCTGGAAATGTCTTCTCAATTATTAAATCATTTCTTTCTGATAGGTTCATAAGAGTAGTAGTTGAGGGGCAAAAATCAGAAGCCCACAGTATTAATGCTGGTGTCCCTCAGGGGTCCATCCTGGGCCCAACTCTTTTCCTGATCTACATTAATGATCTTCCAAATCACATCCTTACATCATTTGTAGACATTTATGCTGACGACACTACCATTTATGGTAGCACATCTAAGACAGTAAACGACCAAGTTCTCTCCAATTCTCTCTCCTCTGATCTTGAGCATGTAGTACAATGGGGAAAGGAGTGGCTGGTTACTTTTAATGCATCTAAAACCAAGCTTCTCTCTTTACATCATCATCAACATTCTGATCCACATCTGGCATCAATTGAAATGAATGGCTCTCGTCTTCAGGAGGCCTCAAGTTTTGACAAGCTTCTGGGCTTGACCATTACTCCTGATCTTAAATGGAACACGTACATCAAATCTGTTGCCAAGGCCGCTGGAAAAATGGTGGGATCTTTCTATCGATCCAGTAGATATCTCACTGCTGATGCAATTCTCTATCTATATAAGAGCCAAGTACGTCCAAGGATGGAATACTGTTGCCACATCTGGGCAGGAGCTGCTAGAAAGGACTTGTCCTGCCTTGATAGAGTTCAAAATAGACTTCGTAGCCTCATAGGAGATGTCCTTTTCTCTTCCTTGCAACCTCTATCTCACAGAAGAGGTGTTGCGAGTTTGTCTCTGATGTATCGTTATTTTCATGGAAAGTGTTCGACTGAGCTTCAATCTATGGTCCCCCCTCGCAAAACTTTCACAAGAAACACTCGTCTAGCTGAAAACACTATCAATAATTCCCCCCACTCTTTATCTGTGCCTAAACCTAAACGTAGATTCCATGAACAAAGCTTTTTTATTAGAACTGCACACCTGTGGAATTGTCTTCCGTTTTCCTGCTTTCCGGCTGACTACAATATGGTTGTCTTCAAGTCTAACGTAAATAAGTTCTTGATGAGCCGTTCCATATAAGTTATCAAATTTACCAAATTTTCATTACTAATGATTATTATATTGTCCAATTTCTACTGTACACTCTTTAACCCTTATCCTTGAGTGGCCTCTTGGCCTTGATAATGAGTTGATACCTATGAAAAAAAAAAAAAAAGAAAAAGTCCAATGTGAACAAGTTCTAATTGAATCGTCCCCCTAAGTAATCCAAGTTACAAAATTCCCACTGTTTACTATGCTAAAATCACAATGACTAATGTATACCTATTAACCCTTATCCTCGAGTGGCCTCTGGGCCTTGATAAGTGGTGACACCCTTGTAAAAAAAAAAAAAAAAAAAAAAAAAACAATGAGTGAAAGGTATTTCTACACAGACTTAGGGTCGTGCATTTTTTGTTCACTCAGAGCATCAGAGGGGTATTTTCTAGTGTCCGGTGAGTGTCTAATTACATTTTGAAGGGTCCATCACTAAATGAAATTAAATGTGTAGCCACTGAGACTTAGGGTTAATGCATATCATGTTTGCTCATGCATGTACCATCCATTTGTATTACATTTATTGTACATACACAGCTGTCATACATATTGAGTTTTCTATTATCTCAATAGGTTCTAATATAAAGATAATATCTATCTTTTGAATTTTAATTATATCTATCTGTCTATGTATGTATGTATGTATGTATGTATGTATGTATCTATTTCTTCTTCACTGCAATCTCTCTCTCACAGACATGATGTTGTCAGTCTCAGTCTTTTATAAATATTATTATTATGTCATGTGTTCTTCAGAATTGTCTTATCTATTCCCTGCTCCCTTTGACTCAGCTTCTTTGATTTGTTGATTTAGAGGCACACACACACACACACACACACACACACACAGATACATATATATATATATATATATATATATATATATATATATATATATATGTGTGTATATAGCTTCCGATTTATTTTTCCCTTTGACATTAATGCCTGAGCTAATCAGACATATTAACCAATGGCTATTACGTTATGCATGCATATTCCTAATGCTGTCATTCGGCCATCACCTGGCAAATTCCATTTTTTTAATTTTCACACTTTTGTGCCGATTTTTCCTGGCTAAAACCCAAATATAAAGTTTTGCATGGGTTCGAATACCCTATATATTAAGTTTCATGTCTGTAGACTAAAAACTGACAGAGGAGTTTGGTAGGCAGAATTTTTAAAAACAAATACATATATATGCATCCATAAATATATATATAGAAAGATGTTTCTGTTTATTATAACTTTTTTACACAAATATTACGCAAGAACAAATCATTTAGAATATCTGCATGAATATAATTACACGTAATAGTTAACTAAAGATGATCATCCCATAAGAAAAAAACCAACAGGGAATTTGTTAAAATGAATGTTTAAAATAATATGCAAATTAGCTAGATCTTTTGCATATATAACAAAGTTGTATTTTCTTTTTAAATAAATAGAAAAAAAGGTTTTAAAAATGAATATCAAGACCCGAAAAAAAAAAAAAAAAAAAAAAATGCAAATTCATGGAAGTATAGATTTATTTTTTAAATATTATTGTGGGGAGGGGCCACTTGCCCCCTATTGAAAATGATATCTCCCTCAAGAATGGTTCTAAAATCTATTTTCAATCAATATTTATTCTTTAGTTGCCTAATTTTTCTACTTTGTCAAAATTGCCTTATTTTCTGTTGCCTAATTTTCCTAAACCTATTGACCGATCACATTTTTATAATTAACATAAAATCAAGAACCTTCTTTTATAAAGGGAGGGCACAGAATAGTTAATAAAGCAACCTCACCCTGCCCTTCACACGCTAAGAATGGTTTTCTAAATAGTAACATTATAATTTAGACACTCATTCTTAACATGAAGAGGAGACTTTCTTAACTATTGTTTCTAACCTGTCTTTTTATTTTGCATACCAAGTGTCGACAATTTTCAGTTATTCATGAAAAACTTCAAATACCATTTTGTAAACTAATGAACTAATGCAAATCAGTTTTAAATTTTAAAAGAGAAATAAATCTTCAGTTGCCTCACTATATATTTTTTTATCAATTACATGTAAAACATTTGAGAAAAATATTTAGAAAGATCTACTTGTGTAATATATGATGATGCATTTTTTATGTTTGTGAAAATATATGCGAATATTGCATAGGATTTTTTTTTTACAGTAATTCGAAAATAAAAAGGCAAAAAATCTCTAATTAAATATTAGAAACTTAGAAAGAATTGGAATCGGTTAATTTCGAAATCAGGAATTTAAACCAGAATCAGTAATTGTATTGGAATCAGGAAAAATTTTGGAATCGTCCCATCACTAGTTATGATGACCCCATTTTAATGAACATTGTACTCAATGATTGTGCATTACCAAAATTTCCTAAATCGGATTCTGCAGTGGCTGGTGGATCATCATCATCATCATCATCATCATCATCATCATCATCATCATCATGTACACCAAATATTATCATTACGATGATAATGATAATGATACCGATGATAACAATGATGATGATGATGATGATGATGATGATGAAAAGGATGACAATGATGATGATGGCCGGTTTAACACCTTGTTAATATGCTGTCATATGTTGGATGGCTCTTAGAAATCATAAGTTTATCATAAGTCTAGGCCATTGATTACCCGACTAGGATATTAAAACCATATGTTGAGATTTTAACCCTCTTTGTCAGAAGAATGTCAAATAGCACTAGTAATTCACATGAAAAAATATGTAATAGTAGAGTCTCTGGTTCAGTAGGAAAATTGGTATTGATATGTCTGTGTGGTACTTTCATTCTGCAGCCAGGCGAGACTTGAAGGCATTTACTGAGGGGGCATTGATGGTAGCCCATTCCAAATAGGAATCACTCTATTGGAGAAGAATAGACCACAGGAACCAGGGTAATGCTGAATCTGCATTTTCAGATTATGTCCACTGGTGGATGGGTTGAGGGCTGTAGCGAACAAGCAGTTGCCACAGTTCGTGCAAAGTCTGTTATGGCGGACATTGTCAAAGCTTCTTGTAGGCCTGTAATATATTGGCACATTATCTGCGGAATTCAAGAGTAGAGAAGTTGAGATGGGTGAGGCGTTCAGAGAAAGGCAAATTGGAGATGCCTTGTATAAGTCTTGTTGCTCCCCGAGTGTCCTTTTCTTTTCTTTAACTTCGGGCTGGTGCTTGAAGTTAAAAAAAAGAAAAAGACAAGTGTGGGCGGATTAGGGGCTTATAAAGAAGCAGGAAAGATGTTGTATTCAGAGTTGTAAACGTATGTTTGATAGTTTCGAGAATCCGGTTAGCCTTCCTCATTCTCACAAATCCATTTTTATCACTTCAATGTTTTCCTTGGCCTTGGAGGCGGGACGGGGGTGGGGGAGCTTTGTTAACTTTTGCTTTGCTGCGGGCCGAACTTTCTTAAAATGAAAGCATAAAACATGTTAAAGTAGATTTTTTTTTCAGAAGATAAATTTATTTAAAAATAAAAATAACAACAAATTTAATACACATTTGTTTCTTTACTCATTAGTTACGATCTGGGTTTTGGATAAATTATTACTTTCTGTCACTTCCATTTATATGAAGTCAGGCCACTAAACTACAGTTTAACCTGATTATTTTCCTCCTAAGTAACAGCCTATAAAACTTGTCGACCCTTTCCTTGATCTTAACACTAACCCTAAGTTCTGGTGGCTACAGTCTCATCCTCTCACTCCAAAAAGCATCCCTAAACCCAACTCAAACTCTAACAGCTACGTCCAGCTAAAACATTTACATGGTATTCAAGCACTATCTGGTGGATACGTTAAATTTATATGCTAAAAACTAATCTACATTCTAAAATAATTTTTTTCTCGGAAATTTTTTTTTAATGTTCATTTCTAATCGCCTAAAAAGAGTAAAATCTTCTTTTTTTTTTTTCGTAGGAGGAGGGGGGGGGGCTAACATAAGGTCCTAATTTACAATAATATCAAAAATAATAAACATCGAATTCAAGTTATATTTTTAAGACTTTAAAAAAGCCATTTGGAATTTTGTCACCGTTACCGTTACAGTGTAACGAATAAGTGTAACGGCGTTACACTTATTCGTGGGTTTCTACCAATATCTTATTTAATTTTTGATTTTTGAGTGATTATCGAGATTCCTCATATGACCGTCTCATGTCGGCCATTTTGTTCTTGTTCTAATATAACACTCAGCACTACATGTGGTTTGAAGTAAATAAACGCTATAAAATAAGTTTCAACTTATCTAGGTATAATAGTAAGTAACTCATCTTGCATTTGGTAACAATCTTATATATTTGTTTTGACCCATTTTTCGTTTTAAATCCCCGGAATTTTTATTAAATTGTAATTTTAAGACAATAAATCAATAATTATCCAAAATGTGTGAAAAAAAGAAAAAGAAAAAAAGCAAGTGAAATAAATGAGATTTTTTCCCCCAATTATACTGTTTCCACAGTCAAGAATTGTACAATTTCTTTCGTTTATAAAACTTTGAACCAAACGCGGGAAAATCATAATTCATTTCGCCTTGCACACAAAAAATTTGCATTCATTCTTCTGAAATTTTATTTCAATTAAATAACATTGAACGTACTTGGTCTTTTGGCTAGAAACAAAGTATAGTATCTGTTATACTACTACATTTCATCTTTTCTGCCCTCGAGCAGTCGAGGAGAAAATCTTCATGATTGATACAATTTAAATTTTTGTTCCTAGGCTATCCAAAATGCTCCTTTTTGAGGAGCTAGATTTTCCCTACATTAAAATCAAACCTTGTGTCTAACTCTGTCCTCGTGGGGAAGCACGTTAATAGGAACATTGAACAGACATTTTTTTTTTTTTTTTTTTTTTTTTACATATCACTTTGATATAATGTCGCTCATACATTTTATTTTAAACGTCATGTATTGATTTTTTATACGACCCATAAGTCGATACTCAGTAGTCAAGCCATTAGCACCGTATTTTATTTGATCTTTTGTTTGTTTGGACTTCGAATCTTGTTCAAACTACTGCCCCACGAAGAAGACATTTTTTTAAACCTTTTGTCTGGGACCCTAACTTAGACTATCAAATTACGACTTCAATTGAACTTAAAAAAGGGAAAGACTATGAGTATTCACTTAACTCCTCGTTTAAACAATTTACGAAGGGTCGTAGTAATAATAAAGTTAAGTTAAAATAAATAAAATAAGTTTCCGGTCGGATTAAAAAAAAATATTTATATTAATTATGGTGCTTGGAGCTGGAGCACTAATTAAACCGCGCTATTTTTAAATAGTATTTTTAAGTTAAATTAAAGTTTTACGATATCTTTTTTCTTATTTAAATTGTTAGGTGAAAGTACAGAATTATTACAAAACACCCTCCTGCCCCATGTTAAGAATAGCTTTCTAAATAATAACGTTATTGTTTAAGCACGGTTAAAATCTGGTACTCACTGCAGTCATATGCACTTATTGATCCGTGCTGAAATAATAACGTTATTATTTAAAAAGCCATTCTTAACATGAGAAGGGGAGTGTGTTTTGTACCTATTTTGTACTCTAACCTTACAATTGAATAATAAAAAAACATATTATAAAATTTTAATTAAACTTGGAAATACGATTTAAAAAATAGCGCGGATCAGTAAGTGCATTCATTAGCACCTAAAATCCATAGGATACTCCCAGTGATGACCTTTGTGGCGAGGCCCCATTTAGGGGATTTGCTATACGACTCTTAGATTCACTTTTATCGCGAGTTCTTAGTACAGGCAATTAATCAATTAAATAAAAACTATCGCCTAACAAGTAATCGTTTATAAAATATAGGCCTACGGGACAAATTGATCTACAAAACAATCTAATTAAAAAAAAAACAAAAAAACATATGTACGATTTGGGGGATAAAAATGATCCAACGTCTCACGGTTGATATGCCGTTAATTCCAAGTAATCTCTAGAAAATTTTTTTCCAAACAATTAAGAATTTTATTTAATATTTTGAGGAAATTAAAATGAAAATAAATAATAAAGCCTCCTAAAAATAAATAATAAAAAAATATGGGAAAATAAAATATCTAAATTCAAATTCACCATTCAGTAGGTTTTCGAAATTAAAGCGAAACTGCGTTCATTTTTTTTATATCGCTTTTAAAGGCGCTTTTATTTAATTTAAAAAAAATACTTGTACATTTTTTTACTGGTAAAAAGACAAATAAACAATATAATACGTCTTAATTAAATGAGTCATTGCCCCTCCCCTCCTTACGCTGTTAAGGGCAGGGGGGGGCATTACTTGTAGCATTAAGAATGGGTTTTAAATAACATTATTATTTTACTATGGTCCGTAAACTAACGAAGTATATATAAAAAAAAAAAGTGTATGTATAATAATTATTACATTAATTATATATTTTTACTGATTATAATCAGTAAAAATATATATTCGAAGATTTTAAAATATTGTCTTTACTCCTTCCTTCCTCCCTCCCTCGTCCTACGCTGTAAAGGGCAGGAGACTATTAATTGTAGCATCTTTTCTTTTCTATCAAACCCTTACGTAGACATCACGTGAGATTTTGCGCGCGTTTTGAGGCAGATGCTAGTGTCGCCATCTAGCGGACAACTCTAGTTTCCGTATAAAACCCGGCCACGTGGTATCAGCCGTGTCATAGCCGATTAACAGTTAGTGAGAGTAGTCGTCGCAGTAACTCACAATCACTTTCTACTTTGAAGAAGAAAAATAAGTTTAAAAAAATCAACATGCCAGAACGATCCAGTGATAACGAAAAATTCTGTAAACTTTTCATCGGCGGTTTAGGTTTCGATACCACAGAAGAGACCCTTAAGGCCCATTTCGAACAATGGGGCGAAGTCGTCGATTGCGTTATCATGAAGAACCCTTCTACTACCCGATCCAAAGGCTTCGGCTTCATCACATTTAAGGAGCCCGAAAGTCTGGATGCCTCCCAGGCGAAACGGCCTCACAATATTGATGGAAAGAAAGTCGACACCAAGCGTGCTATGCCCCGAGAGGAAGCCCCTGAAAACAAGGTGACTGTCAACAAGATGTTCGTCGGGGGCCTCGATGAGAACACCTCCGAAGAGCAGGTGAAGGAGACCTTTTCTACCTTCGGTAACGTCGAGAAGGTCGAAATGATTAAAGATAAAACCACAGGGAAACAAAAGCGGTTTTGTTTTGTCACGTTTGACGATCACGACGCTGTGGATAAATGCGTCATCCAGAAACACTTCCAACTTTGCGGGAAGAGTGTCGAGGTGAAGAAGGCCGTCTCCAAGAACGAACTTAACCAGGGCATGGGCGCTGGCGGCAGGGGCGGACGTGGTGGAAGCGGTGGTGGTGGTCGTGGCCGAGGTGGATACGGAGCTCCCTACGGTGGCGGAAACTACGGTGGTGCCCCCGGCTGGGGAGGCTATGGCGGTCCTGGTGGATACGATGGTGGTTACAGCGGTGCCGGCGGTTACGGTTATGATGGCTACGGAGGTGACGGTTACGGCAGCTTTGGTACCGGTTATGGTAATGGAACCGGCGGTGGCCCCACCCGGGGGCGTGGAGGTTACACACAGCGTGGAGCGGGTCCATATGGAGGTGGATATGGCAGCAGCAACAACTGGTGAACACCCAAATGCCTAAGATCATAAAGACTTTCATATTTTTTTTTTTTTTTTTTTCTTGAAGATTTTCTATTCGATTTTTCCCTTACAATTCGGGAAATCTTCCAGGAAAAGAAATGGACAAAAAATCCCCACTCCACCAAAGCTTCAAGCCACAGGCAGCATTTACACTCTCATAAAACTTTTCTTTTTTTTTTTTTTTATCTTTTACCCGCATTTTTTAAATTTTCCCCTTTAAACCCATCAACCTCTCAAAGGCCATTTTGGGTGAGTGTTTAAATCATGTGCTCTTAAAAATTTTCTATAAGGTTCCCCCCCCCTTTGCTTAAATATAAACAAATTACTCAAAGGACTTTCTCTTTATAGTATGACGCTAGAAATGACTTATGCTATCATTTTTAATGTCATTGACCAAACAAGCCTTAACGTATTCTAGTAAATTCTGTCCTCCAAATTCTACCTGTGTTTTTTTTTTTTTTTTTTTAACACCCTCCCCCATTGGAGATCCTTATTTTATTTTTAAATGTCCGGATGAGGAGGGAGAAAGGAAAATGCGAGGAAAAAATATTTCAAGTTTTAACTGAATCTTTCAATTGTCCCCATGTTTTCATGAAAACAAGACTGGAAAAAAAAAAAAAAAAAACTCTAATGAAATCCTAAACCTTTTCCTGTCAAAATGGACCTTCCTCTTCAAGGAAGTTTCCTTAAAAAGAAATATCCCCAATTTCCAAGACTGAATCTTTTTGCGTGTGTGACTGCCTTCATCTTTTGGAAAAGGAATTTTAAAGAAAAAACGAAAAAGAAAAAAGTGATCAAGGTGATATTGATTCTTTTTTTTTATTTTTATTTTTTCTTTTATAATTGTTTATTTAAAAACCAAACAAATGGACTTCCAAGTTTCCTCCTCCGAAAAAATACTATAAAAATTTCCCTCCAGTTTTTTTAAGTGAAGTTCAAATAATTTTAAGCTTTTTGTATATTTTAGAGCAGCTTGATTTATTTTTGGTCATCCAGTTTCTGTGGGAATATGTCAACCATTTTTTCATGATTACCAAAATACAGTTCAGATAAAAAGATTCCACTTACAACAACTCATAAAAATACAATCATTTCCTCTTCCTCATGAAATCATAGACATTTCTTAACATCTGAACTTCGAAAGAATTAAAAAAAAAAAAAAAACTAAATTTGTGAATCCAGGTTCGCCCTTAAGAGTGAGTTATAATAAAAATTAAAAATTATTGTAAATATAAATCTGAATTTTGTTATAACTTTTGTCTTGTGTTCATTTATATTTAATCTTTTCACGTCTCTATATCCAAATATTCAATTTCCATACTTGCATATGTGATTTTTCTAATTCTAAATTTGTCTACGTTATTAAGTAGACCTTTAATTTTCGATCTAATATATTCACAAATGCTTGTACGCCTTATTGCCAGAATTTTGTAAAATTCTAGCATAAATGGATATAGAATCTGTGAGCTTTAATTTTATTTACTAAAAATAAGCAGGTTTTTAAAATAAAAGTTTAAGACAATCTAAGTCTCTTAACTTGTCCAGACTCGACTGATGATAAAACCGCCACGATTTATGCAACTTTAAGATAAGTTAATTCTTTTAATGGAGAAACTGTAAGTATACAAATTCAATATTTTACACTTTTTATTTATATACATTCCATATTTCAGATAAATTTTTACTTTCACGAAATTACCATTAGATAAATTTGGAAGTGTTATGACGCACGTGGTTCCCTTAAAATTTTCGATTTTGTTTGAAAAAGGAAAAACTAAAAATTTATTTCAAATCGAGGCTCGTGACCCAGTTCAACTTCATGGCGAACACATTTTACAATATGAATATATTAATAAATTACAATTAATCATTTATTCCATCCTATATATATATATATAAAAAAAAAAAAAACGAAATAATATATATTCAAAAAAAATACGTGATAAAATGAATTATACACACAATGTCGGCCGCCGGTTTATTGAATGAGGTCGCACGTAGTCACCCACGTGGTCCGACCGGTAATGGCGTCGCCGAGTCTTCATCAAGCAGCATAAAATAAAATCAATATTCATTTCCTTCATTTGCAATAAGTACTCGGTAATATTTTATATGAATCAAATTTTTTTTTTTTACTAATTTTAACCTATAATATACCTCTTCTACTTAAGACTGAATAGCTACACAAAATATCACATTTCGTAAGTTTATTACGCGTCTAAAAAATTCTTTTGGGTCAAATGTTAATTTCCTTAGCCATTTTGTTAATCTTTAAAATTAAAATCTCCTATGAATTAGTATTTTACTAAATTCAATTGGTGACTAATTATAAAATGTAAAAAATTAACAATTTTACAAAGAATAAAATTTTTAATTCCTTTTAAAATTTATAAAAATACGGGGACTTAACCAATTTTCTTTATAGTCAAATGCGTCTTCGCCAATTTATCTTTATAGCAAATTGGCGCCATTTTTCGTTTAGTGCCTCTTCCCACCGCCTCGCCTTAAAACAAAGTAAAGTGTTCCAATATATTTCAAGAGTACACATTTTTACAAATCTTTTCATATTTTCACATGTAATAAACAGTTAAATGGATCACTTAATCTAAAAAATAAAAGGTTTCCATTTTCAAGTTTAACTAACATTTTTTTCCCCTTATGTATTCACGGTAAATGCTTGTCGACCCCCCCCCCCAACTTCCATTTTTACATAAAACAATTGACTTAACGAATATAATTAAAAGTCAATAGGGAAAGTTATGTAATTCATTTTTCGGTATTATTATACAAACACCGTGACAGCGTTAGGGTTGGGGTTAGGGTTAATTCGCTGTCACGGTGTTTGTATAGTTTTACCCATTTTTCCTTATATCATTAATACTGGCATTTTTAAATCTAATTTAATTTGGACAATAAAATTGCCAAAAATGAGACTAGTTAAAATTGTAAATTAATAAGTAAAATTTTATACGTTATTAAAATCTTAGGGTGATTTTTTAAACAATAAAAAAATCTATTTAAAGATGGCTTTTCTTCCCCTCCCTTAATTGACCAATCAGATGAGCGGATTTGATTTCAAAATTATCAGTTGTAACGTACGACCCCCACGTGACTGTCTGCGTTCTTTTATCCCCTTCATCTTTTCAATTTTTTTTAATCCTTTTATATCAATGCTTGAAAAATCTCCAGCCTTCGAGAATTTTATGGATTCCTATAAAGAAACAATTGTCTAAGTAGATTTAATCTTCAGCGTGAAAAAAAAAATCCATTTGAAGACTTTAATTTTCCATTAAATGAATTGAGGTCATTTTCATGTCATGTACAATATGGACAGTTGGAAAACATCTTCATAAAAGTAATTTACCTGAAAATATATTGTCCTGAAAGCTTTTTACTTTTACATCTCCATATTCTTGTGGCAATTCTATTTTCTATATTGATTACCTAAATTTTGTTTAACCTGAAATGTTTTAAACTTTAATTTCTCATGAGTGACAAATGCATGTGAAATGGGGAATCCACACAGCAAGTCTTTTTTTTTTTTTTTTTTTTTAATTAAATTCTTTGACTGAGGCATTTGCCCCTCCCCCAAAATCCTATTCTACCCTCGTAGGAAGGTAGTTAGTCCACTATAAAAACTTTGTACCAGGGTCGGAGTGGGATTAATAAGGTGGCGCTCCAGAGGGACACTCACTATGGCCTGCGTAAAGTGCCCGTGCAGCCCGGCGCCATTCCCATTAAGGACGCCTCAACCGATTACCGAAACTTTTCTCTTAGAAAAGTAAGGCCTAGGAGGGTGGACCTCCTAGAACTACACAAAATTAAACTACGGCCAGGTCAGCATGAAGTCCCATCTTCTGAGGGGGGGGGGCAGAATAATCCCGTGGGAAATAAGATTCAAATAAAATTTGCCAATCTCTTAGGGTAGAAAGTCAGATTTTAGCTAGCCCTCTAAAGAAAGGATTTTGCAAAAGAAAATTAATTAGCTGATTAGTATTACTGTATTTTTCTTAAAGCTATCAAAGTTACAGCTTACAGTTGGACCTTAAACTTAATAGGGACCGGGATAGGGGGGGGGCTCTCTACAATCTTCTTGACTCTTATTAAAAAGTAATTCATCTTTTGGTACTAATGCAGAGTGATCGGCGCTTTTTTTTTTTTTTTATTCAATTGTAAAATTAAAGTACAGAATAGGTACACCCCCCTCCCCATGTTAATGGCTTTTTAAATAACGTTATTTTAGTACCGATCACTCTGCATGCGTGCCCATCTTTTTTAACTTTGCCTAAAATTAATCAAAATGGTAGATTTCAAAACTAAGTGTAATTAAAATTCTCAACACCAGGCTTCACTTTAAGAATAGTACCTGTTGCATAACTGATATTTCCTTTTTTGTTCATTTGGCTAAAAGCAAAATAGTTCGAATATTAGTTTTTTTTCTTCTGGATCATTGAAGGAGAAATCTGTCCTCTGGCAGAAATGAGAAATATTGGACATATTTGGAGTATACCAATCAGTATATCAGTAAGAATGATTCATTGGTTCACTTGATTTGGCTAATGAAATTTACGTAATTATTGTAAAAGAATTTAAAAATAAAGCATTAAAACAATATCAGAAAATATGGTAAATTTTTACGTCCCCCAGCGTTTGGCAAAACAACACTTCCAACCTCGAAAGCCGTTCTTAACATTGGCTGGTTACGATGGGTCATGTAAAAAATACCGAAAACCGTGCATAATTTGTATTAGGTTTTTGAAATTTTTTCCACTTGATTATTATTGATTGGACACTAAATAACCAGATTATGAAAAAAAAAACCAAATCATTATATCGATATTTTAAAGGGGTTCTCGCTTTTTAGTTATAACGTTTGGTAAATCAGTTACCCTTTTTTTCCCCCCTCTTTTCTAAACACGAAAGTGAATTATTGGCACGGAAAGTTAATAACTGTCCCCCTCCCCTCCTGTTTACTTTTTCTTCCATTGCACACGCGGTAAATAAAGAAATTAATGGCTACCTCCGGAAACCCAAGATGGGAATTAATTGACAAACTGAATGAAACGCCGATGAAATATGCCTAGGAGAAACATTAATAGCCCAAAGCAAGGTTTGCTAATGTGGTCATGACTGACCCTGCATACATATGCCAGAGCCAAACTTGAAAACCTTTACTCGAGATGCCGCAGTTACAGAATATCTTTATGGAGTAGTAGTACACTTTTCGAACACGCAAAATTCACAATTTCAACAATTTTGCAAATAATGTTCGACTTCGTAAGATAAACTCGTTATCGACTCGGCGAATTGGCATCACCCAAAAAGCGTGTTCAGTTGTATGAATATTACCGGGATAAGAAAAGGGAAATGCTAGTCATGACAAGTGCAACTAGATGAAAATCTGTTTAAACAAAAAAAAAATAATAATAATAACGTCGGCCAAATGACCAGTCAGATATGGCTTTTATGACCCCCCCCCCCCCCGGGCAAGAACATTGGCGCGGGTAATTTCAAAATGCGTTGCTGTCCGTTCCACAATCACGGATCAGTGGCGGAACTACTCTAATTTAGGAAAATCATGGCTACGTGCACGGGACAGTCTTAAAAATTCTAAAAATTTCGTTACCCGTCTAACTAATCTGCACAAACAACATCGAAGCATACTGGTTTAGAATTAAAAGGCGTTTTCGGGAGATATGAAATGGTTCCATGTTGACGAGTCTATGTACTGTATAGACGATACATAGCCTCGTCAACATCGGAAGGCGTACGATATGAAAATTACAAAGACTTGAAAAAGTTGTCAAAAAATAAATATATAGCAAATAAATGTTATCAAAGTCAAGATAAGTTACTTTTCTACCAAACTGGATATATTTTTCGTGTTTTTATTCAATGTAACATGTTTATTCAGATCGAAAAGCATAGTGTTTACCGATGTATTTGAAAATTCAAGATGGCACCCGACTCTCTCTTTAACACGGTAAGTTTGGGAAAAGATGTTATAAATAAAAAACCGGATAAAATACTGTTAAAAACTAGCTCAATATGTGACCGTCTGACCGTGACATAGGTTGACATATATTCGGCGGGTTTTTAATAGTATTTTGTATAGTTTTTTTTATTTATAACACCTTTTCCCAAACTTACGGTGTTAAAGAAAGAATCAGACGCCATTTTGAATTTTCCAATACATCGGTAAACACTGTTGTTCGAGCTGAATAAACATGTTACATTGAATAAAAATACGAAAAATATATCCAGTTTGGTAGAAAAGTAACTTATCTTGACTTTGATAACATTTATTTGTTATATATTTATTTTTTGACAACTTTTTCGAATCTGTACAGTAATACAAACCCGAAAATTACGAAACATTTTTCAGCATGTTAGCGAAATTTATAATACTTCAAAAAAAATTTCCCCAAAAAACTCTCACCTTTCATAAAAAAGATAAATTATTGTAAAGAAATATCCCACAATGAAAAACTAAGTTTAAAAAAAAATCGAAACTTCATTTTCATAAAAAAACAAAATATTAAAAAAAAAAAAAATAATTTACATTTTATTTTCCTTTCTTTTGAGAAACAATATTTCCGGTACTTGTACAGTTTAGTCAAGACATTAAAAAAATGAAAATATCGAAATAAGTTTAAATTGTATGTATTCGAAGTTTTCCGAAAAAAAAAAATTTCACTTAATTTCATCAAGAGGTTTTTTTTTACAACGAAAAAAACAATTTATGATACCGAGCAAAATGTTCGATTTTTAGGAAGAAAAGCTAGTATTATAGATTGGAAGGGGTGTCAGCGCTTTAACTGGAGTCATCTCCCATTGGCATTTCTAAAATTAAAAAAAACAAAAAAAAATTTAATCAATGATGGCTGCCTTCAACGTGCACGTGCGCTCATAAAAACGTGTTTTTTTCCGTTGTAAAAACAAACAAACGTATTTGATGAAATTATGTGCAAAAAATTTTTTTTTTCTTCGGAGAACTTTGTTCTATAACGTATACATAAAATTTAAACTTTTTTTCGGTATTTTCATTTTTTAATGTCTTTACCATGTTTCCGACTTACAAATGCCGAAATGCGATAGGTTTGTTATTTTTACTTTTTATGGTTTTTATATTCCCGCGTTTTTATTTGTTACAAAATTGGTGACCGATTTACCAGAACATAACTAAAAAGTGAGCACCAATGTCGAAATAATTTTTTTTTTTTTCATAATCTTGTTAGTGTTCAATGAAAAAATTTCCAAAAACCTATCTATACAAATTACGCACAGGGTGACTGATGATTGTACAACTCCGCCAATATTTTTATTAAATGATTTTTATTGAATACACAAGCTAATTACAAATGATAGTTCTCGGATACATAATATACGAGAAATGCCTGACTACTTCCTCGGACACACTTCCAGCAAATACAGATTGAACATCCTGACGCTCCTCACTTGTTTGTTTACCTTGGAAGTGACGTCACACAAATCTTATAATACGGGTGGCTACAATTGTAAAAATAATTTGTTTTATTTTTCTTTCATTTTGAGCTCTTTTTCCGATCCGGCGTTACCTTTTATAGGTACTCCTGCGGTCCTGCACTTTACGACCCGAGCTATTTTTTAACGCTATTATTTAGAAACCTATTATTTAACATGGGGAAAAGAGGGTGTATTTGTAACTATTCTGTACTTTCACCTAACAATTCAATTAAAAAAAAAAGGTAAATATGAAGAATTACTCCAGTGGAGTAATACTCCACCCTCGAAAATTCCTTTAAAATTACCACTCTTAAAGGTTTCGTCAGGGTCGCTGAAAACGAAAATAACGTTTAAAATTACGGCAAACGAGTAGTTTCCAAGATATAAAGAAATGTTAGTTTTAAAAAGTGGGGGATCACTTCTCTATAATAATTTAACGTAAAATGATCACCCACTTTGTAGCCATAATTTTTTTTTGGGGGGGGGGGTTCCTTTCTACCATCGGAAAATTCTTTAAAATTACCTGTTTACATTTGGTGAGAAGCGGTGTAAAATAATAAACAGTTCTTCTGCTTGGTTAATGTCGGCACGTTACTTATGTTAAAACGGTTATTTAAACTGCATAAGTACCTGTTAAAAAACTATGCAAGTAAAACAAATTATTTTTTACTTGTAAACTGGTTTATTAATTGTAGAAAACAAAAACAAACGGGAGAAAAAAGGAGCTCAAAATGAAAGAAAAATAAAACAAATTATTTTTACAATTGTAGCCATCCGTATTATAAGATTTGTGTGACATCACTTCCAAGGTAAACAAAGAAGTGCGGAGCGTCAGGATAACCAAATATAAAGTAATAATGAAACAATTGTTCTTTAACAATAATTTAATTTCAATAGCCAATCAAATAATATTCTTTTAGACGGTGTACCTCCAAATATGTCCCAGTATTTTCCTCATGTCTTGGTTTATCTGAACTGCAAGAGTGCATTTTTGGAAGCCGAATTTTTCTCATATTTGCCTTATTTTCTTTACGTGTAGGCATTGGAGGAGGGAGAGTAAAGGCCAGAAATCTCTAAATGTATTCGAATTGTTTTTAAAGAAAAGCTGCATGTTTTAACGTATGGAAGCGCTACCTTCGGTAATTTTCCTAGTTTCGTCTTTTTTATTTATTTATTTTTTTATAGCGGATAATTATCGAATAGTCACTAATTAACAGATTATCAACAAAAAAAAAAAAAAAATGGTGCTAATGCACTTGCTGATCTGCGCTATTTTTTAAATCGTATTTCCAAGTTTAATTGAAATTTTTTTTTTTTTTATTCAATTGTAAGGTTAAAGTACAGAATAGATACAAAACACTCTTCCCATGTTAAGAACGGCTTTTTAAATAACGTTATTTCAGCACGGATCAATAGTGTAACAAAAAAAATTAACATTTAAAGGATCTCCCGTTTCTGATACATAAATCGACCCCCCCCCCCCCCCGAAAGCATCGACTTCGGCTAAATTTCGCGAAAAGGCGATGCTTTCAAAATTGGGGATCAATTTACTAGAACGTACTAGAAACGGATCACCTGTTTAAAAAAAAAATTTTTTTTTTTTTTTTTTTTTTTTTATCTGGATAATCATCCGCTGAAAAAAAGACGAAAAGAAAATTTAGGAGTACCGGCACCGCTTCCATACGTACGCCGTTTTAATTTTGTTTTTCATTCATGGTTATAACCATTATCCAGATTTAAATGATTTTAACGTTCAAGACTTCGGGTTTGTATTACTGTACGCATAGATTCGAAAAAGTTGTCAAAAAACAAATATATAACGAATAAATGTTATCAAAGGCAAGACAAGTTACTTTTCTACCTAACTGGATATGTTTTTAGTGTTTTTATTTAATGTAACATGTTTATTCATCTCGAAAAACATCCATTGTTTACCATGCTTTGGATAATTTAAAATGCCGGCCAACGCTTTCACACTGTAAGTTTGTGAAAAGGAGTTAAAAATAAAAAAAAATATGCCAAATACTGTTAAAAATCCACCGAATATATGTCAGCCCATGTTACAGTAACATATTAAACGAGTTTCTAACAGTATTTTGTCGGTAATCGTGAAGAAAGAGAGAGCCTGTTTCCTCCGTTTGACTATAGGTGGCGTTAATGTCTGTCCACCCAGTTACGGAAGCACAAAATGTATATAATGGCACCGTTGAAATAAAAATAAATGTTTAATTTTAAACATTTTTTTTTTGTTTGTTTGTTTTTTGCAAACATATTTAAGTTTATTTTTGTTTTGTTTTTTCAAACATATTTACGTTTGTTTTTTTGTTGTTGTTTTTGCAAACATATTTAAGTTTTATTTTTCCAAACATTTACGTTTTGTTGCTAGTTTATTTTCAAACATTTACGTTTTTTCTTTTGTTTTTACGTTTTTTTTTGTTGTTTTTTTTTTTGCAGGCATAAACTAAATATTTTTGAAATATTTTTCTTTTAGAAAAGTTTGCTTATGCACTTATTGTACCGCGCTATTTTTTTTTTATTTTTTATAGTAGTTTCAAGTAATATTCAGGTTTTACAATATCCCTTTTCAAACATATATATATATAAATACTCGCGGAAAAAGTAAAATAAGTCCAGAAAAATTAAGAAAAAAGAGGGGGGGTTAATAAAAAAAGATAAAAGAAAAAACGTTGACTTTTTTTATTATAAGAACGTAAAAAATACTCGCGGAAAAACGGTTGTACCCATAAATATGTTTAAAAGAAAAATATAGCAAAAACATTTAATTTATGCTTGCAAAAAAAAAAAAAATATTAAAATTAAAACAAAAATAACGTAAATGTTTGAAAATAAACCAGCAACAAAACGTAAATGTTTGGAAAAATAAAACTTAAATATGTTTGCGAAAACAAAACAAAATAAAACTTAAATGTTTGCAAAAAAAAAAAAAAAAAAAAAGTTTAAAATTAAAACATCTATTTTTATTTCAACGGTGCCATTATATACATTTTGTGCTTCCGTAACTGGGTGGACAGACATTAACGCCACCTATAGGCAAACGGAGGAAACAGGCTCTCTCTTTCTTCATGATTACCATTTTGTCTAGTTTATTTATAACTCCTTTTCCCAAACTTACCGTATCCGGACGCCATTTTAAATAAACACTGTTTTTCGAGCCGAATAAACATGTTACATTAAATAAAAACACTAGAAAATTCTCCAGTTAGGGAGAAAAGTAACTTATCTTGCTTTTGATAACATTTATTTGTTATATATTTGTTTGACAACTTTTTCGAATCTGTGTACAGTAAGTACACACCTCGGATTTTCTCTATAAAAATCACTTCTTTTTTTTTTTTTTTTTTTTTACAGAATTTTCTGTGCTTCGTCTATGGGTCGATTTTTTTTATGTACTTATGTCGAAAAAAGTAATATCTAAAAATTACGAAAAGTCGAGTAGAAAGTTATGACTATTTTAGATTTTTCATGGTTGCAATATTTGTTTATAGCGGTATTTTTTTTTTACTAAAAATAACTTCTATTCGATGAATTTCCATAATTTTTTGATATATTACTATTTTCGACATGACAATTAAGTACGCAATATTTTTGCTTAAATTCAATAGATCGATCTGTTGACAAGCATTGATTTTTAAGAGTAAATTGTATCTATTATTATAAAGCTGGCTTCGATAGATCGAATACGTGTCCTTCCCAACCTTATAAAAAAAAAATGCGGGATCAATTTGTGATTTTTGGCATATAACTATTTCGTACATAAGTTTTATTTTTTTCTTAAAACCATTTTTTTTTTATTCAAATACTTTCCAGCTAATTAATCGGTTTTTGATGTTAAAAAAAAAAAAAAATTGTTTTAAAATATTTTAGTAAATTAAAAAAAAATTTTTTTAACGTTTCTCAATTTGTCTTGAAGATTTTTTCCAACGCGTCTGTCATATCAAAGCGAATTTTATCGTTTTTATTTTTGATATTATATTCCTGTTATAACGTTTTTCTTGCAGATTTTATTTTTGAAAATAAAAAACCTGAAATGTTTAAACTCGATTTCTTATTTCACTCGTGTTATTATTCACTTTTTTTTTTTTTTTTTTTTTTTTTTTTTTTTTAATTCTCTCTTAAACGATGACGAAAAATAATCACCATTTTGAGTCTGAACAAAACTTGGAACAAGACTTTTTCATTAAAAAAAATACCCCCCCCCCCCCAAAAAAAAACCCCCAACTAACACAAAAGTGCAGTAAGAGGACTTTTTCTGTACTCGCAAAGGAATATTCTAGATCCAATAAAAATACAACCTAATAGACGGTGGCTCCAAATTTGATGTGTACAGTAGGGCAGGTCGATTTGCAACTTTTTTCAGAAAATCAACATGGCACTGGTGATGATAGTTCGGATTTGATGTGATAAGAACATTTACCAAAAATTAGATTCCCATCTTGAACAAAAAATTAAGCATTTAATTTTTAAAATCATGTAGAAAAATGCTGAAAAATCCTTCATTTTCATTGTATTTTTCACAACACTGACTTTGAAATTTCACTATTTTTATAAAAAATTCAATTAAAATTGATATATTTATATGAAATATATTGAAAGAAAAATAAATACATGAATTATAATTTTAATTACGAATTACAACTAGCAAAATATCTCAACCTTTACTGCATTAATTAAACAAAAATTGTAAAAAAAAAAAAGAAGCTAATTAGCAACTAAGTCTTTTAAATTTCACAATTCAAAAAGATATGATGTATTACACAATATAACAACTTGATACAAGTTACAGAACCATATATTTTTTTTATTAGAGGTAATAATATAAACTTATAATAGAACTAAATTGTTCTGTATAATTTTTTTGAGTTGTTTCAGTATTTCTGGAAAAAAACAGTACAAAAAAAGGCAAAACAATTATTTGAAAACCACTTATTTTTTATATTTTTGCAATGTAATATGAATAAAGCTAACTATTGTTTGGGTAAATTAAGAAAACTAATAAAATTTAATGGATAAATATTTATTTACTTAATGGACGAAATCCTTTGAATGCCCTCTTCTCTCGCATTCAATTCATCTGAGTTTATCATCAATATTATATTTTCTGGAAGTAGTGCAAAAGCACTACATTTTGAACAGTTTAAAACAGTAATTTGTATTTCAGTTGTTTTGTTCTGAATCATTAAAATATACTGTTGTTGGTTAAAAAAAATATTGTCGGTTTTGATCTCAAACCAACTAACCGCATACACTTGGATGATAAATTCGACCAAAATGTTTAATTTATCATAGTGTTTGAGGATAGACACAAAAAAGGAATATAATTGCAGGTGAATCTATGGAATTAATTTTACTTCCTTGTTAGGAGGACAAATGCAGATTATGTGCCTTGTTTGACAATTTTCTGTCTTGCACTTTACTGCAGTCAGAAAGTTTACAGCTAATAGAAGATACATCAAACTGTGTCTAGCTGTTCCTTCATTCTTTTCACTTTGATTGCTGCAAGAGATTTCCTGTCAATCTGTTTGGCCCTCTTATAGCAAAATATATTGATCTTCTGTTCTATATAATGTTACCTTAACAAGGGCAATTACGGATTGACTGCTTGCCGAATACTAATTATTTCCTTAGCAATTATTAACTTAGAAATCTCACTTTTAAGTGGGGATAACTGTTTACGAGGAAATAACTGGATGACTTGTTGTGAAGTTGGGAGTGCTGTTTGATCCAAGTGACAAGGTGGACCACTGGTTAAAACTGAACGTTGTGCTTTTACTGACATTCTAATCTGAAAAGTAAAATAAATTAATGGATTATAACTGAAGGAAACTGTATTAGGCTATCTTCCAGTTTCATATGTAAAAAAAAATAAGTACTAGTTATAAGAAATAATGAAAAACTTTGTTGAATTAGATGTATTGAAGAGAGAGGGCCAAATCAGAGGCATAATAGTGTTTAGTTTAGACATTTTTAGCAAATTTTAGCTCCTCCTTCGATAACATGAATTTATCCATAAAGAGATTCATTCTTGCTGTATCTGTGCCATTTTAAACGAGTGTTTAGAGTTTGAAAAACCAGTGCTTGTGCATCTGTTACTATGCTATTTTTAATATTATTTTCAAGTTAAATTCAATTTTTAGGTGAAAGCACAGAATAGTTACGATATAACCTCCTTCCCATATTAAGAATGGCTTTCTAAATAAGTTATTTTAGCACAATAACAGATGCACAAATAACGAAAAACCTTTAAAGGGGTTTCCTTATTTACTCGTATTAATCTTTGTGGGTTATCTGATTTTAAAACTATAATTTTAGAAGAAAAACACTGCTTAAAAACAATTACTCCCTAAAAATAAAAAATTAAAATTTGACACTAATTTTCCGCAAAGTATTTTTTATTAAGTAGAAAAACTTAAATTTACACGGTTATGTTTCGTAAAGAATGTGTAGAATAAAATTGTATGGACTATTTTTTTTATTTTTTTTTTTTTTTTGTAATATAAAACGGGAGTATTACCATATTTGAATAAAAATTTCAAATAGAATTTGATGTGAAATATTAGGTTGGTGCAAAAATGTTTTTGACGTTCATTTGAACATCAAAAAATGCCATTATCTTTGCACCAACGTAATAGAAAAACAAATTAAAAAAGATAAAACGAATATGTTTTAAATTCCCTGCAGACAGTTGAAATATACTAATAATATATATTTTAAACAAGTCTTTTTCGTTTTTCCTTTCGAAATAATTAAGCCTAAATCGTAATGTTTTCAAAATCTTTTCCTGATCTACATTAATGATCTTCCAAATCACATCCTTACATCATTTGTAGACATTTATGCTGACGACACTACCATTTATGGTAGCACATCTAAGACAGTAAACGACCAAGTTCTCTCCAATTCTCTCTCCTCTGGTCTTGAGCACGTAGTACAATGGGGTAAGCAGTGGCTGGTTACTTTTAATGCATCTAAAACCAAGCTTCTCTCTTTACATCAACATTCTGATCCACATCTGGCATCAATTGAAATGAATGGCTCTCGTTTTCAGGAGGCCTCAAGTTTTGACAATCTCCTTGGCTTGACCATTACTCCCGATCTTAAATGGAACACGTACATCAAATCTGTTGCCAAGGCCGCTGGAAAAATGGTGGGATCTTTCTATCGATCCGGTAGATATCTCACTGCTGATGCTATTCTCTATCTATATAAGAGCCAGGTACGTCCAAGGATGGAATACTGTTGCCACATCTGGGCAGGAGCTGCTAGAAAGGACTTGTCCTGCCTTGATAGAGTTCAAAATAGACTTCGTAGTCTCGTAGGAGATGTCCTTTTCTCTTCCTTGCAACCTCTATCTCACAGAAGAGATGATGCGAGTTTGTCTCTGATGTATCGTTATTTTCATGGAAAGTGTTCAACTGAGCTTCAATCTATGGTCCCCCCTCGCCAAACTTTCACAAGAAACACTCGTCTAGCTGAAAACACTATCAATAATCCCCCCCCACTCTTTATCTGTGCCTAAACCTAAGCATAGATTCCATGAACAAAGCTTCTTTCTTAGAACTGCAAGCCTGTGGAAATGTCTTCCGTTTTCCTGCTTTCCGGCTGACTACAATATAGTTGTCTTCAAGTCTAATGTAAATAAGTTCTTGATGAGCCGTTCCATATGTTATCAAATTTTCATTACTAATGATTACTATATTGTCCAATTTCTACTGTACACTCTTTAACCCTTATCCTTGAGTGGCCTCTTGGCCTTGATAATGTGATGCTTGTGTAAAAAAAAAAAAAAAATTAAATAATAAACAAACATTCATTTTCAATATCAATAACGAACGTGTTTTGCGACGGTGAAATCTAAAATGTTTCCACCCCGAAAAGTTCCTAAAATGAAAAAGCAAACTTTGGTCGTTATTATTTAAAAAAAAAAACATTTTGCCTTTACACTTAATATTTATTTTATTAATTCATTATCCTCACTCATTTTATTTAAAGATGTAGTTTGAAATATATTCTAAATAATGATTCCATTTTCTTAACAGTACAGATTGTTTTGATGACGGGACGTTCTTGACAATTCGCCAAAAAACTTTTAATCGCTTCAATTTTTCAACTTTTAAAGTCATTTCCTCAAGCAAAGATAACGATTTTGAGAAAAATATTTCGTGTAGGTCTTTTCTATGTCAAACCCCAACTATCATCACCATTGCCTCACCGAGGTTCCAAAATCGACCTGCCGTACTGTACAGCAGTTTCCGTAGTATCGAAGTTAAGGGATTTACAATCCAGAGGTACGAAAAGTTTATCAAAAAAACAAATGATGGCTCACGTATGAAAGCAGTACCCTCCCCCTATGTACCTCCCCTCCCCCCGTCTTTTCAATTTTTTCAGTGGATTATTATCAAATGGATACTGATCTCCCAGATTATCAAAAAAAATTAAGTCAATATTTCAACATTTGTAAGGGGTGCAGAAAAAAAACAAAAACACAGACGGCAGGGTACCGCTTCCATGCATACGCCAAATAAATGTTATCAAAGTCAAGATCAGTTACTTTTTTACGTAACTAGATAAGTTTTTAGTGTTTTTAATGTAAAATGTTTATTCATTTTAAAAAAAAAGACTTAAATAATAAAACAAAATGGTAACGCAAATGTAACTGGGTGAGTTTGTACTACAATTTTGTTTTATTTCTTATTTTGAAGTTATTATCGACATTTCAAATAATTGCTCAGACACATTGCGGCCACTTTTACATTTTTTTTTTTTTTTTGTCTGGTAGCGTTTTATGTTTTTCGAACCGAATAAACATTTTAGGGTTTGTGTTAACTATATGCATAGATTCGAAAAAGTGGCCAAAAATCAAATAATATAACAAATGTTATCAAAGGCAAGATAAGTTACTCTACCTGTCTACAAAAGTTTTTAGTGTTTTTACTCACAAACGTGTAATCGGTTTGAAAATCAAGTGCTTATCAGTATATTTGAAAAAGGGGTTTGTTTTACTATACGCATGGATTCGAAAAAGTTGTCAAAAACAAAAAACAATTATATAACAAATGTTATCAAAGACAAGATGAGTTACTTTTCTACCTAAATGGATAATGTTTTAGTATTTTTATTTAATGTAAAAAGTGTTAACGATAGATTTGAAAATTAAAAATGGCGCTATACTCTGTTGAACACAGTAAGTTTGGGAAAATGAGTTAAAAATTAAAAAAAAAACTATACAAAATACTGTATGAAACTCGCTCAATATCTTACGGTGACATAGGCTGACATATATTCGGTGGGTTTTTAACAGTATTTTGTATAGTTTGTTATTTTTAGCTCATTTTCCCAAACTTACCATGTTCGACATAGTCTGGCGCCATTTTTAATTTTTCAATACATAAACATTGTTTTTCGAGCTGAATAAACATTTTACATTAAATAAACACAAACAAATTGCCCAGTTTGGTAGAAAAGTAAGTTATCTTGCCTTTGATAACATTTATTTGTTATATATTTTTTTTTTTTGACAACTTTTTCGAATCTGTGTATAGTAATACAAACCTAAATATTCTTTACAAAGTTTGTAAAAGTTCAAATAACACTTTATATCCAACCAGGACTTTAACAATTCTGGCCATCCATACTGATCCGAGAAGCCTCGTGAAAAGGGGTTTCTTTCAGTTTAACCACCATACTAATCAGGCCTATACTTTTTGAGGGGTTTATTGCTAATCTTCCGAAGTGCCCCTACCCTTTAATGTCGACAGGGCTACTCATGCTTTTTGAACTTATTACTTGACCTTGTGTCTAACCTGAAGTTGGTTGATGAGTTCTCATGTACTTTTTGTTTCCCTGTTTTACTTTCACTTTTTCTCGCTGATATGCACATATTGCGACACCACCCGTCCGTCACCACAAAATAGTTTGAGGGTTCAGGGGTTAATACCATGCAACACGGCCACTCAGATATAGGTAAATTTGCGACGGATTTGAATATTAGATTTGTTGTCAGCGACCCCGAAAACCTAAAAATAATAATGTGTCGGTATTCTGTTGTAGTTAAAGTAAACATTTACCTTTAAATTAAACATACTATTTGTTAATGATGTACATGACCATAATTTTATTTCATTATTTTTTTTTCAGTTCCTATTTTATTTATTTCATTTCATTTTTCGGTTCCGCTTCTTAAATCCGCTTCCTCTTCTGGAGACAAACTATTTTCTTTCTCGTACAGACGAATAAGGTATTTGTCACCCCTGCAGTAAAGTTAAATAAAATGAGGTAAAGCTGAAAAGTTCAAGTTAACCACTTTTCTAATACAAGTGAGCAAAACCGATGTAAAACTTAAATCTTTGTATATTTTGTTTTATCGTTCCATGGCAATTAAAGGATACTCTAACAACTTCTAAATCTGACCCCAAAGATCGCCATATGTGCCTATATTAAAGATGGCTTTCCATGTGGTAGGGACATCTCCAGGGAAGATCCTAACTTACCCTATATGTGCTTCCGGGTTGCATTAGCTCACACTACTGCATTTATATTTACTCTCTATCGCCCCCACAACAGCGGAGTTACTATCTTTAAAAGCATATCTGAGAAAATTGATGAAGTCCTATCTGCTTATCCTTCAGCTAACATTCACGTATGTGGAGACTTCAATGTTCACAACGTGGAATGGTTGACCCACTCAAACAAGACCGATGATGAGGGGAGGTTCTGTGATGATTTCTCTATTGCTTATGACCTCACTCAGATTGTTCAGGAACCCACCCGTGTGCCCGACAATGACGGCCAGTAGGCGAGTCTACTAGACCTTTTTCTCACAACTTGCCCTGAACTATGTTCACTTTCTGTTCTGTCTCCTCTTGGATCTTCCGACCACTCTGTTGTATCAATTAAGATAAAAATGAAATGTAATAAGTCCCCAGACGTACCTCTCCATCGTACAGTATATCGATACACTAAGGCTGACTGGGATAGCTTCCGTACATTTATATCGGATCTACCTCTGTGTTCCATGTTTAAAAAGGATGTGTCCTCTATAGTATCAGACCTTACGGAATGGTTAATTGTAGGTATAGACCGTTTCATAACCTCGAAAAAGTTCCAGCAAAGACCTAACAGCCAGCCATGGTTCTCTCCAGAATGTGCTGCTGCCATTGCGCACAGAAATCACTTTTTCCACTGCTTACAACGTAATAGATGTATGGAAACTAAAGCCGCTTTCAGGACTGCCAGCAGCCATTGTAAGAAAGTAATAAAGAACGCAAGAGAGTTGTATGCTCAATCCGTTAAGTCCAAAGTAGCTGAGCAGCAGCTTGATTCCCACCAGTTTTGGCAAATAGCAAACAGAAGCGTGTGCTCTATCCCAACTATCATCAATGGCCCTGAGGTAATCTCGTCAGTATCAGACAAAGCCAAACTCTTTGCCAAGAACTTTGCAGCCAATTCTACCCTTTGCGACCAAGGCCGCCAACCCCCAATATTTACTCCTGTATCAGAAAACATGCTATGTGATATGCGTATATCTGTACGTGATGTTGCCAAGCTAATCAAAAACCTTGATTCCAGTAAAGCAACCAGCCCTGACGGTATTCCAATTATAGTACTCAAAAACTTCAACCTGAACTAACGCCCATACTTACAAAACTGTTTAAACGTTGTCTTAAGGAGAATAGCTTCCCATCTCCCTGGAAAATTTCATCAGTATGCCCTGTATTTAAGAATTCAGGTGATCGCTCATCCCCCTCTCAGTACAGGCCAATAAGTCTCCTGTGCATGATGAGTAAGTTGCTGGAATCAGTGTTAAATACAGAAGTAATCAACCATCTCAACAAAAATAACCTTCTTAGTGACACTCAATATGGTTTCCGTTCTGCTAGATCTACAGCAGATGTGCTTACAGTTATATCTCATAGGATTAGCAAATCTCTCGACGGAGGCAACCTTTCTAGGGCAATTGCTCTTGACATATCTAAGGCCTTTGATAGGGTATGGCATAAAGGTTTACTTCACAAGATCTCTAGCTACGGTATAGCTGGAAATGTCTTCTCAATTATTAAATCATTTCTTTCTGATAGGTTCATAAGAGTAGTAGTTGAGGGGCAAAAATCAGAAGCTCACAGTATTAATGCAGGTGTCCATCCTAGGCCCAACTCTTTTCCTGATCTACATTAATGATCTTCCAAATCACATCTTTACATCATTTGTAGACATTTATGCTGATGACACTACCATTTATGGTAGCACATCTAAGACAGTAAACGACCAAGTTCTCTCCGATTCTCTCTCCTCTGAGATTGAGGTACAATGGAGAAAGAAGTGGCTGGTTACTTTTAATGCATCTAAAACCAAGCTTCTCTCTTTACATCATCAACATTCTGATCCACATCTGGCATCAATTGAAATGAATGGTTCTCGTCTTAGGGAGGCCTCAATTTTTTACAAGCTTCTGGGCTTGACCATTACTCCTGATCTTAAATGGAACACATACATCAAATCTGTTGCCAAGGCCGCTGGAAAAATGGTGGGATCTTTCTATCGATCCAGTAGATATCTCACTGCTGATGCAATTCTCTATCTATATAAGAGCCAGGTACGTCCAAGGATGGAATACTGTTGCCACATTTGGGCAGGAGCTGCTAGAAAGGACTTGTCCTGCCTTGATAGAGTTCAAAATAGACTTCGTAGCCTTGTGGAGATGTCCTTTTCTCTTCCCTGCAACCTCTTTCTTACAGAAGAGATGTTGCGAGTTTGTCTCTGATGTATCGTTATTTTCATGGAAAGTGTTTGACTGAGCTTCAGTCTATGGTCCCCCCTCGCCAAACTTTCACAAGAAACACTAGTCTAGCTGTAAACACTATCAATAATCCCCCCCACTCTTTATCTATGCCTAAACCTAAACGTAGATTCCATGAACAAAGCTTCTTTCTTAGAACTGCATGCCTGTGGAAATGTCTTCCGTTTTCCTGCTTTCCGGCTGACTACAATATAGTTGTCTTAAAGTCTAACGTAAATAAGTTCTTGATGAGCCGTTCCATATAAGTTATCAAATTTACCGAATTTTCATTAATGATTACTATATTGTCCAATTTCTACTGTACACTCTTTAACTCTTATCCTTGAGTGGCCTCTTGGCCTTGATAATGTGATGCTTGTGTAAAAAAAGAAGTGCTCGTCCGAGCTCCAATCTCTCGCCCCCCCCCTCGCCAATCTTTCACGATAAACACCCGTCTAGCTAAAACCACTGTCAGTAATTTCCCCTACTCTTTATCTATGCCTAAATCAAAACGTAGATTCCATGAACAAAGTTTCTTTCTGAGGAGTGCACACCTGTGGAACTCTTCCGTTTGCCTGTTTTCTACCAGACTACAACTTGGATGTCTTCCAGTCCAACATAAACAAATTCCTGATTAATCGCCCGCTTAAGACACTTTATCAAATCTCCAACACCAACTATTACTACGATATTATCCCATTGATTACTGTACACACAATAACCCTTATCCCCGAGTGATTTCTGGGCCTTGATAAGTGGTGATCCACATGCAAAATAAAATATTTTTACTTAAAACATAACTTATAACATAATTAATTAAAACTATAAAAAATAAAACATGAAGTTGAAGCACTGAAAGCATAATACCGGCAGAACTTTTTTATGCCTGTTAGTGTCCGCCACCAATCAAGAATTTCTCTTGTGTGATTCCAATTAACCAATAAATTGTAAGCCTTTATAAGTATAGAGAATCGTCTGCTTTTTAAATATTTAACAAAAAATAAATAAAAACCAGTGGTTATTTTATATCCTCTCTGAATATTGTCTAATTTTACAAATATCTTAAAGTTTATTTCTATTTTATTTTTCAAAATAGAATTTGCGTTAATGGATTTTTCCCACATTTAAAACTAACCCTCCCTGACTGCCCGCGATTTAAATATTTTCAGATTTTAGAATTTTTTTTTCTTTTTACTTTTCAGAATAGAATTAACGTTATTTTTTCTGTAACTTATGCTCTTTAAAAGCTAGGTTAAACTGAAGGGAAGCCTCTCGAGTCAGTATGAATGGCGAGAAGTAGTCCTGGTTGAATGTAAAGTGTTATTTAGAACTTCTACAAACTTTGTAATGAATATTTTTTTTAATTTTTAAATTATTTTATTGTTTTTAAAAGTTTTTTTATTTTTTATTTTACTAAAATCTATAATATAAAAAGTTAAAATGTGTGTGTTTGTATGTCTGCCCAAAACTTTCGGCACACACAACCAACACCGATAAAATTGGTATCGTTGAAAAGCTCAGACTTTCGGATGGCAAATATCCGAAAATTGGACAAAAACATTAATTATTTTTATCGTCAACTGGGCCGTTTTTTACACTGAGGCGTCAGTCTTTTCGTCAACATTTTTTCAGAGTGACGTATGTGTCACGGCGGGCGCGACAACTAAACCGTTCACTTTTTTTCACTTCCTTTTCCCCTTAGCGTTACAGGTTCGAGCCTGTCTGCCTGCTTACTACTTTTTTCCTCCCTCGCATGAATACCCGTTGCTATTTTCAGGGTTTTTTTTACAGCGTTTTGAAACTTTTTTTAGGCCTTTCCACACCCAGGCAACGCCGGGTACCCCAAAGAAAACAATTTAAAAATTACAAAGTTTTTTTAAACAAGATTTAAAAAAAAAAAAGAAAAATTTATAAAGATTTTATTTTCCATGCAAATTGTTTTTCTAATAAGTTATTTTCTTAGTTCAAACAAGCCTTCCTTTTTTTTAATTATATATGAGCAAACTAATGAATTATATCATGCCAAAAGTGAACTCTCTATCACAACTGTATAGTTAGAAGATATAATACAGGCTATTTTTTTGTTTGTAAAAGTAAAAAAATTATTTTTTATAATGTATAATTAACGATTGCTAAAAAAAGATTTTTATGATAAAAACATTTTTGTGTTTATTTTTTATGCTTGTAGGTACATGCAAGATGAATGGCCGATCCCTAAAATGCAGGCAGATTTGCCGTTTAGTTGTACAAATACCCTCGAACCATGTAATCATTAAAACAGATTCTTTATGTTCGACACCAGTATCGCTTAATGTAAACAAGAGGTTTGTTTATGGATCACAAACTTTAAACGGGTAGAATCTAATCATGCTATTATTTCAAATGTAAGGATGTGATTAAAAATTTAATTTAAATTGACCGCGTTATTTAACAAAAAAAAAATAATAATGCAAGTTGAAGTTTTAAAACGATTACATGCTTTATTTTATAATTTAAAATGAAAAACATTGAAGAGTACAAATAAAAAATTTTTGGTATTTATGTATTTTTTGTATTTATGTATTTTTGGTACCGTGTTGAAATAATGTTATTATTTTGAAAGCCTGTAAAAAATTTCTTTCTTACACACCCAATTTCCTCCCTGCAGAAGCAACTGAATTCCACAAACAAAAGCCATACCTTTAAACTTAAAATTTATTCACAAATAACAGCAATGAAAGTTCTTCGCTTCTGGTATAGTCCTTTTGCAAAACGGTAGCCCGATTTGCCCCCATATGCATGGCGCCTTTAGTATGAATTCCTATTGTTGGAATGTTAGTTCGTTGTTCCTTTGGAAGGATCCATGAAGATCATGGAAAACACAACGGGAATGATGGCGCCTATAATCAGGCATAATGTGAGCCCCTTGGGACTCGAGAAAAAATAAGATCCAATAATAACATGCCGAACAATTGTAGAATGTCCTCCTTGATTTGAATAGGTTCAGCAAAATAAGTTGTTTCTGCTCGTAGAGATGTGTCCTTCGTTCACTGACTGTTTGGTGCCCATGAAGGAATTTTCTTGGCTCACTAGTGAGAGAACCGCTGGTTTGAGTCTATACTGTTTCATGTTTTTTCTTAGACTGAAAAATAAACGCATGAATACAAAAAAGGCACCAAGTCAAATCACCTGACACATTCAAATTTAAACCAATCACAGACCGGCTACTATAGCTGTATGGCCGGCCTAAAAGAAAGATGGTGGTTGTATGTGAAATTTCTCACAAGCCATTCTTAATATGGGAGGATGTTTTGTAACTATTTAATTAATTAAAAAAAAAAGATATCATGAAACTTGAATTTGACCTGCAAAAACTATTTATAAATAGCGCGGCACCAAAACTGCATAAGCACCAAAGTTTGGTTTAATATAATCTGCCTATTCAACTTTAAAAATGGGTGACATTTTATCACGTTATTATTGAATATGTAACCATGATATATTCAATTTAAACTGAACAAATTTAACATTTGCCTTGATAGAGTTCAAAATAGACTTTGTAGCCTGCAACCTTTCTCACAGAAGAGATGTTCCCTGCAACCTTTCTCACAGAAGAGATGTTCCCTGCAACCTTTCTCACAGAAGAGATGTTCCCTGCAACCTTTCTCACAGAAGAGATGTTCCCTGCAACCTTTCTCACAGAAGAGATGTTCCCTGCAACCTTTCTCACAGAAGAGATGTTCCCTGCAACCTTTCTCACAGAAGAGATGTTCCCTGCAACCTTTCTCACAGAAGAGATGTTCCCTGCAACCTTTCTCACAGAAGAGATGTTCCCTGCAACCTTTCTCACAGAAGAGATGTTCCCTGCAACCTTTCTCACAGAAGAGATGTTCCCTGCAACCTTTCTCACAGAAGAGATGTTCCCTGCAACCTTTCTCACAGAAGAGATGTTCCCTGCAACCTTTCTCACAGAAGAGATGTTCCCTGCAACCTTTCTCACAGAAGAGATGTTCCCTGCAAACTTTCTCACAGAAGAGATGTTCCCTGCAACCTTTCTCACAGAAGAGATGTTCCCTGCAACCTTTCTCACAGAAGAGATGTTCCCTGCAACCTTTCTCACAGAAGAGATGTTGCAAGTTTGTCTGCTTTATCGTTATTTTGATGGCAAGTGCTTGACTGAGGTCCAATCTATGGTCCTCCCTCACCAAACTTTCACAAGAAACACCCGTCTAGCTAAAAACACTATCAATAATTCCCCCCACTCTTTATCTGTGCCTAAACCTAAACATAGATTCCATGAACAAAGCGTCTTTCTTAGAACTGCACACCTATGGAACTGTTTTATTTTCCTGCTTTTCAGCTGACTATAATATAGTTGTCTTCAAGTCTAACGTAAAGAAGTTCTTGATGAGCCGTTCCATATAAGTTAACAAATTTACCGAATTTCCATTACAAACGATTACTATATTGTCCAACTGTACACTCTTAACCCTTATCCTCAAGTGGCCTCTGGGCCTTGATAAATGGTGATTCCTATGTTAAAAAAAAAAAAGGAAAGAAATAATGCAAGAAAACGTTTTTAACTGCTGAAATGTGTTTTGTTTTATACTTTAAAATTAAAAAAACATTGAACATTAAAAATAAAATTTTGAGTACTTATGTATATATTTGTTTTGTACTGAAATAATGTTATTTTGAAAGCCATTCTTTGCATGGAGAGGGTGTTTTGTAACTATTCTTGCAATTTAATAATAATAAAAAAGATATTGTGAAAGTTGAAGTTAGCCTGAATAAAACTAACAATAGCGCCGTATCAAAAATGCATAAGCATCAAGTTTTGTTTTTATTTTACAGTAAATATTGTTCTCTTGATGCATACGATGGCAGATGGTATCATGATTTGTCATCATATGCATCCGAGAACAATATTTACTGTAAAATTTGGTGCTTATGAATTTTTGGTACAACGCTATTTGTAAATAGTTTTTTCTGATTAAATTCAAGTTTTACAATACCTTTTTTTTCTTTTTTTTTTTTTTTAATTAAATTGTAAGGCTGAAGCACAGAATAGTTACAAAACACCCTCCCCATGTTAAAAATAGCTTTCAAAATAATATTATTTCAGCACGGTACCAAAATACATAAGTACCCGAAATTTTCCTCTGTACTGTTCAGTGTTTTTAATTTTAAATTATAAAACACATTTAATCATTTTAAAACTTCATCTTGTATCATTTCTTTTTTTAAACAACATGGTTAATTTAACTTAAATTTTAGTCACATCGTTACATTTGAAATAATAGCGTGATTAAATTTTACCCATTTAAAGTTTGTAAAACATTTCTAATATACCCATAAACAAACTTCTGTTTACATTAAGCGATATCGGTGTCGAACATAAAGAGTCCCTTTTAATGATTACATGGCTTGAGAATATTTGTACAACTAAGCGGCAAATCTGCCAAAATGCGTAAACATTTTCACCCCTCCCTTCATTTAAAAATTCACCAAAATTCAGAAAATAAACCAATTTTAATGAAAATTTCAGTATTTATCAATTAATAATCACAGAATATAATAACCCATTATTTTCTTTTAATTTTAGTGAAAATGTACTTTTTTTGTAAAGAAAAAAACACGTTTTCTAAAGTTAAAGTTTTAAGTAAACTAAAAAAATATTCATGAATTTTGTTTTGCTTTTTTTATATAAAATAAAGCATTGTAGATGTTAACAATAATAATAAAAAAATGTTATATTTCAGGAATATAATGAAAAAGCCACTAAAGTTTGTGTTAATGAAATCAATGTAAGTGGAAGAAAAACTAATTTCTCAAACTATCTATATATTAATACGATAACGTGTGTGTTATTTTCTGTGTCACGCTTACATCTGAGTTGTTTAATTGTCATGTACTTCCATTTCTTGTCATAATGATTTTACCAAGAATTCTTCATAAGTTTTGGTTTCAGTTTCGACTATAGCTGATGACACTAAAATCATCTAATTTTTTATAAATAATTGTATCAAGAATTCTTCATAAGTTTTGGTTTCAGTTTCGATTATGGCTGAAGGAACTCAAGTTATATATATATATATATATATATATATATATATTCATAAGTTTTTATTTTGGTTTTGATTCAAGCTAATGCACCCAATTCATGTGGGTATTTTTTTTTTTTTTTTTTTTTTTTTTTTGAAATCGCAACTTTATAAGATATAAAAATCAATAGAACGTTAACTCTATAATAATATATACGAAATCTGCAAGAATTAAAATATCATATTTAAGCGTACTTTACGACCGGGCTTTGCCGGGCATTTGTGTTAGTTTAAAATAAATACTTTTGCAGTTTTAACAAAATAGCTACAATAATATCATTTACACTGAACATCTACAGAATGCCAACATCAATATATTACATATGAATGCGTCCCCTGTGGAATTTCCACAGGTCCTGCTAGTTTATATTGAATTAAGCATTGTTTATTCAATATTTAAAAAAAAAATAATACAATTGAAAAAAAAGATTTCATGTGATTTTAAGAATAACAATTCTCACAAAAATTTCAAATGTAATATATTTTTTCTTGTAGGCATGATAGTGCAAATATCAATATATAAGAAATTTTTCTTATCCTGAAAATATTTAAAAAAAAATAAATTAAAAATTGAAATTTAGGTTCACTGAGAAAAAATAATTTCAAAAATGCTATTATTTTTAATAACGATTAATTTAGACAAATACGGATGAGCAAAACTAAAATTAAAAAAAAAAATGAATAAAAAGGAAACCGACGGGATCTGCATCCTGCCCGCCATTTTCTCTTTAATTATTATATTGTTTTGGTTTTTTTTTTTTCAATTAATAAATTGTCAGTATAATTTTAATTGATTTTTTTTTTCACATTTAAAATGCACTTTTACTTTAATTTAAAAAGTATTAATTTAATTAATCATTACAACACGTTGAAGAAATCAAACCATCATATAGAAAAAATAAAGATGCTAATTAAATAAGCATTTCCTTTTCATTGCAACAAATAGGATCACCTAAATTAATTAATATTTTTTATAATTTTCAAAAATATAGAAATTAAGTTATAATAATGTTTCCATTGATTTATAAATTTTAAAATAAAATTGACTTTCTGACATTTTGGGCTTCTGTAGAACTTATGTGTGACGACTTTTCATTTGTTTTGATTGTGTGAAGCTGACATTGTTATTAAACTCTCGCATTTGGGAGCTAATTAAGCTATTTGTGCAAATGTCTTTTTTTTTGTTTGTTTTGTTTTCTTTTTAAATTCAATATGTTAAGACTTTACTTTAATAATTATCTTTGAAATAATCCCAAAACCTAATATTTATCTTTCAAGGGATTTTTACAATGAATTTATTTAATTTTCTGGTACTTGTACAGTTTAGTTAAGACATTCAAAAATGAAAATATCAAAAAAAAAAAAAAAAAAAAAAAGGTTATATATTGTACGTATCTGTTTTGGACTGAAGATCTCTGAAAAAAATTTCATTTGATTTGATTGAGTAGTTTGTTTTTTTTTACAGCGGAAAAACACGTTCTTATGATAGCGCGTTGAAGTCAGCCATTTTGAAATTTGCTGAACACGCCACGGGGAGATAACTCTATGTAAAGCGCCGATACTCCCTCCCCATCTTTAATTCTAGCTTTTCTTCCTAAAAATCGAACCTTTTGCTCGGTATCATAACAAATTGTTTTTTTGCTGTAAAAAAAACACTACTTGATGAAATTTAGTGAAAATTTTTTTCGGAGAACTTCATTCCATAACGGATACATGCAATATAACTTTTTTTTTTTTTTTTCGATATTTTCATTTTTTAATGTCTTGACTAAACTGTACAAGTGCCAATTTTCTAATTTAGCGTAACTTTTCACTTTTCACCACAGCCATGAAAAGAATTTTCATTATAACTTTTTTTTTTTCATATGTAAAAATTTTTTTTCTTTAAAGATTAACTTTAGGCTTTAATCTTTCAAACACAATAAAAAAGTAACTGAAAACCTATTAAAAAATTATGATAATCATGTCCCCCTATCAGTTTCAGCCATATTAAGCGCACATAAATATATGTTTGTAAATAGTAAAATATAATTTTATAACGTTTGATTAAAAAAAGATTTTTATGATGTTTATTTTTATAAAATAAATATACTTTTCAAATAAAGATGTTTTATATGAACTCCTTTAAAAATATATATTCTTTATAATGTCCGAATCATATTCTACATCTGACCAGGACTTTATAACACTTCTGGCCATCCATACTGACTTGAGATTGTAGGTTTTGTGAAAACTTTCAAGAGATTAGATAAGCCTACAAAGCTTAATACATTTGGTTTTTTATCTGTTCAGGTACTCCCTTCTATTAGAAGGATGATTAAAGTGATCCGATTCTTTCTTCAAGTTCACCAGAATCAGGAAAGGACCTTAAATCGCTTTGGCACTTATGCAGAACACGAACCGTGCTGGAGCAACGGTGTTATGTAGCAATCCATTCTTTACTGTTCTGTATCTTCATCGTTAATAATTGCTTTCTTTCTCTCTCTAGCTATGCTAACAGATGGCAGTTCTTTTATTTTTTTTTATGGCGGCTTCAAATAACCAAAAGTTTTAAACCAATCAGAAAAAAAGATTAATTATTTTTGTTTTCTTTAAAGCTTATTATCACCTACACATAGATACATTTTTATTCCCAGTTCACATTTGATAAAAACATCAGAAATACGACACCACAAGATCTTCACCCCTCCAACCACCTGCCAAACTTAGAAAGGCTTCTCTTGTATTAATTGCATTAAGTTTTTATAAAATTAATGTCCTTAAATATTTTTATTGAATGTAAACCTATTAAATATCTTCCATAACTTTAATCGGTACTTGTACAGTTTAGTCAAGACATTAAAAAATGAAAATATCGAAAAAAAAAAGTTTAAATTGTATTTATCCGTTATAGAATGAAGTTCTCCGAAAAATTTTCACTTAATTTCATCAAGTAGTTTTTTTTTTTTACAGCGGAAAAACACGTTTTTATAAGAGCGCGTTGAAGGCGGCCATCTTGGATTAAAAAAAAAAAATTTTGTTTGAATTTTAGAAATGCCAAAGGGAGATAACTCCAGTTAAAGTGCTAACACCCCTTGCCATCTTTAATACTAGCTTTTCTTCCTAAAAATTGAACATTTTGCTCGGTATCATAACAAATTGTTTTTTCGCTGTAAAAAAAAACTACTTGATGAAATTAAGTGAAATTTTCTTTCGGAGAACTTTGTTTCATAACAGATACATACAATTTAAACTTTTTTCGATATTTTCATTTTTTAATGTCTTGACTAAACTGTACAAGTACCCTTTAATCTCTTTGGAGATTTGCTAAGAATTTTAAAGCCAGTTCAAATGACTTTTTCTTCAATAGTTTAAATACTTCCAAATTCCTTTAAAATTTCAAACTATCAATGAAGTAATTTTTTTTTAAAACTATTAACAAACTATTAAAATAACTTGTTTACAAAGAAACTGAAATATGATATATTCCAAATATTAATTTTTGGCATTTATAATTTAACTAGCAGGGGGATGGGTTGTAAAAATTTTTTTTTAAATGTTGGACGCAAACTTGTAAAAGTTTGTTAGCGAACACATTATTGATCAGAGCACGATGACACAGATGTTATGGTGTTGCAAATTTAGCCTTTTAAAATGAAACAACAAATCAACTGTTATGGGGTTCCGATTTCGAATCTTGCTAGATTCAGCTACTCTGATGAGTCGTAGGCAACGGAACATGTGTCGGTGGATAATTATATTTTAAAAACAATATATATACCGCTCCCCATTTGGGGGTACCAAATTGGTAAAAGGGAAAATTATTCCCAACTCGTATTTAGGTAAGAATGCACTTTTGTATAAATAATTGAATTCATTCAAAAAGTATTGCAAAACAATATATATCAATATATCTATAAAAGTGAAAATGTCAATGTGTGTCTGTCTGTGTGTGTATATTTCTCTACCAAATTACTCTGTCAATTTTCGGTCTACAGACTCGAGATTTGACATAAGGGGTATTGAGATTGACTCTGTGGTCGCTACCAAATTACTTCGCCAATTTTTGGTCTAAATATTTGAAATTTTACATAAAGTGTATTCAAACATAGGGCAAGCTTTTTAATCATTTTTTTTGCTAAAAATTTGGATTCCAAGGGATCAAAGTTCAAACGATTTGACCTTTGCGGTCTCTAGCAAACTATTAAGCCAATTTTTGGTCTAAACATTTGAAATTTTACATAAAGGGTATTCAGATTTTCAGCAAGCTTTTAAATCAGTTTTTGGGCGAAAATTTGGCTGCCAAGAGGTCAAAGTTGAAAGAGTTGACCTTTGCAGATTCTGTCAAACACCTCTGTCAGTTTTGGGTCTAACAATTGAAATTTTAGATGTAGGTTACTTGGACATTTTAATTTGATTTGAGCCCAAAACAAATGTTAAGGAGTCAAAAATAGGGTCAAAGTAAAAAAAAAAAATTGACCTCTGTGGTCTCTACCAACTTTTCTCTATAGTAGTTAAGGAAGCCTGTTATATAGAAAGCTATTACCATACATATGCGTATAAAGTTATGAACAGTTCATAGGGCCCAAGCAAAGCTGGGTTGAACCGCTAGTATATATATGTATTCATTTGTACACATAATTTTTTTTTTTTCTAATAAATGATAATTATGTTTCCCAGCATCTTTTATTTCACTCAGCTTGTTCCGGCGGTTCTCGTCAGCTGCCAATCAAGGCAGAACTCGAGCTTAAGCCAACGTCACAGAAATCCGTCTCAAAAGATGCATAAGTACCAAAAATTGAGATGATGTGGAATTTGTGTTGAATAAAAATACTATGCACGGTTGGTAAGAAAAAAACAAAAACAAAAAACTTATCTAGCTTCTAACTGTTTGCGTTTTTTTTTTTGTCATTGGGATTTAAGTTTGAGTTCATACCAGCCAGAGGAATCCTTGGCAAACGTTCAGAGGGAATTTGGTTTACTACCAGGCGTCCCTACGATGTGAATACCAATGGGTCCGGCTATTCACATCTATTTGTGTGCCCCTCTGCCCTTGAGGGAGCTGTTCCCCTTGCCATACAAACACGCACATTAAAAAACCTTGTATCTCATCTTGCTGTTGTAGGATGCATGTAAATAGGAGCTGATAAAATGCAATAATGACATTCCTTAACTTTAGAAAACAAATTCTGGCATTTGTGCAATATAGTTAACAACCAATAAATCCAAAACAAACAAGAGTACAATATTTTCTTTCCGTTAGGAGCGTGTACATCATACGGATATTTTTGTTTTTTTAATATAGGGGGAATTCTGGACAATTGTGGTATTGTTGTGACCGAGATAATTCTAATTGTGTAGAACAGACATTTTTATCCCTTCCCACACAGAATTTTGATGGCTTTGTGTTGACAAAAGCAGGGTGGATCTGTAAATTCACCCTTGTCCGTTCGTCTGTCCGCACTTTTCTCAATAACTACACCATGGAATTTTTTGAAATTTTGCACAAACATTAAACATGATATGAGTTAAAAAGTGACAACGGATTTTCTGGGAAAACTTCAGTTGCCCCCCCCCCCTCCTCTAGCGATGCCTTTCAGGTTAAAATGGCTAAAATTGACACTTTTGTGCTAATTAAAAAAAAAATCGATGCCTTGGATTTTGATACAACATTTTGAAAAGTTGTAACTAACTGATTTCTATATAATTTTGTATGTATATACTTTGCAATAACTCTTGGCTGTGCCCTAGGGGTTCTTTTAGGGCTTATAAAAACACTCAATTTTTGGGACTATTTTACCATATTTGTCCAAAATTTTCTGTGTATGTCTATTTAGCAGTCTTGCATGGTACTGAACTCAAATTTAAATATGTTAAGGCCTTGAGGGGGGGGCAAATAATGGACTTAGTCATTTCTTTTTTTGCATAGTGCAGAACTCAAATTTATATATGTTAAGGCCTAAAACTCCACCGTTTGTTCATTTTCATCAGGATTTGACGTCCCCTGGGGACTTTTGGGTCTAAATGAGGGGGGGGGGGGCAATGCTGAACATAGTCATTTTTTTGATGCCCTCTTCACTGTGCAAGCACGGGGGGACCATGCGTGCTTCACTTGTTTAATTTTTACCTTAGGTAGTAAATAAATAATTCAGTGTTCTGCTCTGTCATCAGTCGTCGAAGTAGAAATCCTTCTAGACCTAGGCAATTTTTATTTTTGTTCCAATTTAGTACCCATTTTTGTGGGGAACTGGAGTTTCCCCAGATTAAAAACCGAATCTGTGTCTGCTTCTGTAGTCATAGGGAGTACTTTTACCGATGTACCTACTCAGCATTTCCAAAATCAACAGTAACATGAAAAGGGTTGATATGCTGTAAAACAAAACAACCAAATTGAACGCTATAAATGAATATTTATTTTGCAAACTGTTACCGTCATCTTCATCTAGTTGTTGTTCTTTCACCACGTTTCGGCCAACTTATCCTCTGGCCTTCTTCAATAGAAGACCAGATAAGAACACAAAATTGGATTTATAAGACGATAAAATCCAACCTTGATTTCCCTTCAGGGCTTGTGGTGCAATAGATAGAGTCTCTATAGTTCCAGGTTAGCATTGTTTGGAAATAGTGATTTCAATCCTACCCAAAGCGGGCCAGATGATTAGTTAGCCAAAATGTAGTGAGACAACAACTATGGAAGGCAGTAATTACTGAGAATACAATTACAAGACTCAGCATTCCTATCCTGTCACGGTTAATCCCTTGAAGAAGGCCAGAGGATGTGTTGGCTGAAACATGATGAAACAACAACAACTATGAAGATGAGGATAACAGTCTGCAAAAAAGTGAATACTCAAATTATGAAGCCTCATCTCAAAGGATTCTCAAAGTACGTCCAAGGATGGAGTACTGTTTCCACATCTGGACAGGAGTTGCTAGAAAGGACTTATCCTGCCTTGATAGAGTTCAAAATAGACTTCGTAGTCTCGTAGGAGATGTCCTTTTCTCTTCCCTGCAACCTCTATCTCACAGAAGAGATGTTGCGAGTTTGTCTTTGTTTTATCGTTAATTTCATGGCAAGTGCTTGACTGAGGTTCAATCTATGGTTCCCCCCTTGCCAAACTTTCATAAGAAACACTCGACTAGCTGAAAACACTATCAATTATTTCTCCACTCTTTATCTGTGCCTAAACCTAAACATAGATTCCATGAACAAAGTTTCTTTCTTAGAACTGCACGCCTGTGGAACTCGCTTCCATTTTCCTGCTTTCCAGCTGACTACAATCTGATTGTCTTCAAGTCCAACGCAAAGAAGTTCTTGATGAGCTGTTCCACTTACGTTAACAAATTTACCAAATTTCCATTACTAACGATTACTAATATTGTCCAATTGACTACTGTACACTCTTAACCCCCCTTATCGTTGAATGGTCTCTGGGCCTTGATAAGTTCTTATACCTTTGTAAAAAAAAAAAAAATTCCAAAGATAAATAAAATAATATATACTATGAATGAATATTTGAAGATATAAAAAAATTTGAAGTTTAAAAACTTTCACCATAATTATTGGATTTAACATTTAACAACATGAAAAATTCTTGGCCTTCGGGTCAAGATCAAAGTGTAGTATCTGTTCTTCAGATGCTGCACTTCAATTTCTTGTTCTCTGTCAGTGGAAGAGAAGTCCTTCACGACTGAGACAATTTTTATTTTTGTTCCTTTTCTCCACATTAAAAAAACGACCCTGGTGTCTAATCCTGTCCCTTGGGGAGACATTGTAAATAGGAACATGAAAAAGGGGTGATATGCTGTAAAGCAAAACAAGTGAAGCAACTGCTATGAGTTAGAAGAGAAGAAAGAAAAATTGTTTTCTTTTTTAATTTTTTTTTTTTCTATGAAACTTATTTTTCTACGTATGTATGATCCGTAATTTAAACCTGTTACTTCATCCTTTAATCCATCTGCTTGGATTTTGTGCTCACCAGATTAAGATAATCTCTTCTTTTTTCTTTATCTTCCTAATCCCCCTAAGAAATAGATGACTAATTCTGACTTAAGTTCATGCTAACCTTTCTTCATAAATAATACGATCAATACTAGCGATGGGACGATTCCAATATTTTTCTTGATTCCGATACAATTACTGATTCTGTTAAATTTCTGATTCCGATACATTTACTGATTCTGATATAATTACTGGGTCTGTGTTAAATTCCTGATTCGAATACAATTACCGATTCTGTGTTAAATTTCTGATTCTGATACCATTACCGATTCTGATTCTTTTTAAATTTCTAAATATTTAGTTGTAGAGTTGTTGTTTTTATTATTTTCCAGATTATCTTGTAAAAAAACAAAACAAAAAAACATGTATATTTTTGCAAAGTTAATCATATGCTTGTGGGGTGACATATAGATTAAAAATATTTTTTCATTATTACCAGCAATGAAATATTAACTTTCAAACAAAAACAACAAAATAGACAACTAAAAGAATAGTTTCTTGCATTGAAAATTAGACAAAATTTTTCCCGATTCTGATACTGATTTTTACAATTCCAGATTCCAATTAATCATCTCAACACTAATCGATATCTGATTTCTTCATTTCCTCTAATAATGCATCCAACATGTAAAGTTATCTTGTCGGATTTTCAGAGTCAGACCCAAGTAGCAATCTATCTGACATATTGATACTTGATTAAAAAAAGAAAAAGATAATCTTGTGTCTAATTCTATCCTTGTAAGAAGGTAAGTAAATAGTTTTTTTGTTTTTTTTTTTTACATAGGCATCACCACTTATCAAGGCCCAGGGGCCACTCGAGGATAAGGGTTAAAAAGTGTATAGTAGTCAATTGGACAATATAGTAATCGTCAGTAATGGAAATTCAGTAAATTTGTTAACTTAAGGGGAACGGCTTATCAAGAACTTCTTTACATTGGACTTGAAGATAATCATATTGTAGTCAGCTGGATGCATTATTAGAGAAAATAAAGAAAACATGCTTTTAGCAAATGTTCTCTTTGTACTTCAAGAACATATAAATTTAAAATTGCAGAAGTTTTCCAGAGTATTTTACCCATTATAAGTCCTTGCGGATAAAGTACTTGTTCAAAATTCAGTTCTAAGTGACACTCTTCTAAGGGTTGAAGGTTCAATCCACAGTGTGGACGGCACTACTGAGGATGCAATAGCGAATTACTTGAACTTCTACCTGGTCATGGCTGATGAAACGAGAGCATGCTACCCCGATGGATTAAATAAAAGGTTCCATTGAGCAGATTCTGGAGTTTGATGTAAAGATTCCCAAGTTCAACAAGAATTTCAGAAGTTACATTGGCCGGGACATTGTGAAAATAACACTCAATATGAGAACATTGTGAATTATCAATCCTCATCTCAAAAACAAAAAAAATTAAAAAAATATTTTGTTTCTTATACTATAGAATCATCACTTATCAAGGCCTGGAGGCCACTCAAGGATAAACACTAATAAGTGCCAGGTGAGACAACACTAATGATTGGTGATGGTGGAAATTGGATAGGAATTATTATTCAAGAGGATGGCTCACCAAGAACTTGTTTACATTGGACCATGTCATAGTCAGTTGGGAAGCAGCTCCATGGTATTGTGTTCTGTAACATTGTCTGGGAACCAACACACGTGTGCAGTTTCGGTCGCAAAGGAGATCAAGACAAAGAATAGGAAATAACTCAGACTTGCTCTTTTTTCTTTGTAGCAACAACATTTATTTTCAAATTCTTACAGATGAACAGTTCTGGCAAAAAAGCTTTGCTCATGTAGTTTTCGTTTAATTTTAGGCACAGATAGAGAGTAAATAAAATTACTAATAGTGGTTGTAGTTAGACGAGTGTTTGCCGTGAATGTTTTATGGGGGGGCATAGAGTGGAGCTCAGGCGAGCATCTGCCATGAAAATAACGATAGATCAGAGCTGTGATAAATTTAACCCTTATCGAAACTTATTTGAATGTTATGTTTATATATTGATTTCTATAACACACAAACAAACATTGACTTTAATATATATAGACTAGCAAGCCGCCCAGCATTGCCCGGTCATAAAATATACTTAAATATATCTTAATTTCTGCAGATTTCGTATTTGTTATTACAGAGCCAATTCTCTATTGATTATTATATTGTACCCAATATATAGTAGTGATTTCAATAGTAAATGACCTAGGTGCCATCAGCTAGAATCGAAATGAAAACATTTAGCACTCCAGCCTTAGTTGTTACCATTAGAGCTATTGCCAGACAGATAAGAAATAGTTAAAGATGAATTGATTTTAACTTATAAATATATTTATAATAGTTTGGTAGAGACTGTTCCTCACACAAACAGGCAGACAGACAAGGTTCCTCTTTATATATATAAAACAACTGTCCAGAAAAAGTGCAATCATTTGACCCGCCTCGTGCCGCTCTGTGACATTGCATCTTGGAGGGGATGCACTTCAAAAAAATTGGAGACAGACAGACATAGTGAGTTTTATACATAAGATTAATTGCTTTTGCTATGCATGAAATGTACGAAGAGTAGGCACACAGGCATACGCACAAGAATCCCATGTCGTTAGAATAACAGTTTTACAAGAAAGTCTGTGATAAAGATTCCATTCTCATTGCAAAAGACTAATTGACTCTCTCTCTCTCTCTCTCTCTCTCTCTCTCTCTCTCTGAATACTAATGGGTATTATTATCACACACAGCACATGATGGTGGTGGTAGGAGGGATCTGGGAGTCAGGTGAGGCCTGACAGATGAAATGAGATCTGTGTGTAGCGTGCCGTGCGGCGCCATGCAAGTCACTTTCAGCAGACTAGGAAGCAATTTATTTGCTTCTATCTAGGGGACCCCTGTCAGTGCTGTCAATGTCATAGAAGCAAATTATGGAGAGAAAAAAATGTGTTTCATGCATAATGCGTATTCTTTATCCTCCCCTCTCACCACCATCTCTTTCTTATAATTTTATTCTTCCAACTTGGATCTATATGTGCTCTATCACAGATAGCACTGTCCTCATTTAAATACAGCAATCTATATTTGATTTTTTGCATGAAAGTTGCTCCAGACAAGGCAAGAAGCCAGTTGATGTTAAAGAGTTAATCCTAAAAAAAAAAAAATTGGGAGAGGAAGGTGGAATCAATCATTTTAAGACAAACCAAGCCTGAAAGAAAGCCCACCATCAGCTTTCAATCCCCTGGGCTCCAAACAGGCTAGCCAAAGAGTAAGCCCTTCAAGAACTGAACAGGGAAGGAAAAAGGAGAGGTTACAAGGTTAGCCAACAAAGAAAAGTCTACCAGTTAAATGACAGACCAGAAATTGGTGTATTTATTGTGACACCATCACTGGAATGTATAATTAATTTTTTTTTAATCTCTGAAGAACCAACAAGAGCAACATACCGTTTTCTTATGTTCTTCAATAGTAAGAAATAATTAAATAACTTGAAGGGAGACACGACGTTGTCCGGGATTGAATAAAGATCAACAAATGTTTCACCTTTTATTGTCATCACAATCAGTGAAATCACCCATTTTTTAATCAAATTGATTGATTGCCTCTCTATTTAAGCCCCCCCCCCCGCATCAAGTAGTGTATCAAGAGGAAGTTTCACATGCTTCCCCGCAGTGAATTAGTTCATAATACATTGTAGTTTACATTGCACTGTAGAGAACCTATTGATTTTATAAAATTACTTTTCATATACAATGGCTTAAATTAAAGTTTAAAATGCAAAAGTCCACTTGAGGATAAGGGTTAATGGGTATACATAATCATAAGTAGTGTAAATTTTGTAAATTGGATTACTACGGGGGACGGGTCATCAAGAACTTGTTTATGTTGGACTTGAAGACAATCAGATTGTAGTCAGCTGGAAAGCAAGCAAACAGAAGAGAGTTCCACAGGCGTGCAGTTATCAATTTATTTACTTTTCAGTTTTAAAATGTTGTACCTGAGAAGCTTAGCACGCAACTTGATGGCCTTGAAGTGAAGATGTAGATTTACCTATCTTAATATGTGAACGAGATCAAATTTGCTACCAATTTATGCTACTCTACAGAGTGGAACGATAAAAGTGTCAGCCTAAAGAAAACTGCACTACAGCTTTATTTTTAAACTTTTATTGAAAAAAATCAATTCAGGCAACTTGATTATGTAGTAGAGCTGACATCTATTCAATGTAGCTGCCTTCAGCCTCAATCATCGACTCGATACAGGTCCTGAACTGAGAGCATGCCTTTTCCACAAGCGCCGGCGGGAGCTTGGTGAATGCCCGGCAGATGGCGATGATCAGGCTGTCTTTGGTGTTGTGGGAGGTCATGTTGGTGATGTTCTCGATGTATGACCAAACGAAGTAGTCCAGCAGGGAAGGAGGGGGGGCAGTGAGAGAAGAGTACAAAGTCATAGCACTCCTTCTGAAGCCAAGCCTGGGTCACTTTGGACTTGTGGGGGGTGGGGGGCTAAGTCCTTCTGCCACACCCAGGGTCTGCAAGCGGTCACCTGATTGCACCAGGGAAATCACCACACTCATCAGCATATCTAGGTACACTTTGGTGCTGGCTTTCAAGCTGACTTCGAAGATGTGAGGTGGCATAATGTGGCCCTCATTTGAAAACACACCAAAGACCATAACCGTGGCCAGAAATTTTGTCCTCAAGCATTGAACAATCCAGATTAGCATTTTGAGAGTGTTAGCAATGGTCCTGTTGTCATAACTTCGGATCAGTGGAGAGCATGAGTTGTACAGTGTCGCATCTCTGATCCCGCTTGTTTAATATTATGTTACTTTTAGATATGATAGAATACTTCTATCGCTTTTGGGATTTGTACACAACCGGCCAACTAGTAGATGGTCTGCAACTAAAAAGAAAACTTGTTTTCATCAAAAGGAAATGGAATCATGTCGTCTTTTCTAGGGTGACAATTTTATCATTCCATGCTGTAGGATGCTACTCAGCGAAACATTTACTGATGTTTCGTCTGCTATTAATGAGTTTCGATGTGTTGTGTTGGAGATTTGGATGAAAATAAAATAAATGCTTCAAAGAAAAAAATATTCACTGTTGCCTTCATCCCAGCTGACAAAAACACCCATCATCCTCAATAATGGTTTTTATTTTACAAAGAAGTCACCTTATCAAGGCCCAGAGGCCACTCAAGAATAAGACTGTACAGTAGTCAATAGGACAATATTGTAGTAATCGTTAGTAGTGAAAATTTGGTAAATTGGATTACTTAAAGGGGACGGCTCATCAAGAACTTGTTTACATTAGACTTGAAGATGACTATATTGTAGTCAGTTGAAAAGCAGGTAAACAGGCGTACAGTTCTAAGAAAGAAGCTTTGTTCAAGGAATCTATGTTTAGGTTTAGGCACAGATAAAGAGTAGGAGAAATTATTGATAGTGGTTTCAGCTAGACAAGTGTTTTTCGTGAAAGTTTGGTTTATAGAGTTTAAAATATTTTGGCATTCTCATCACAGCAAGGTGGAGTTTACATCAAAGCATATCACGCCTTCTGCTGATTCAATTCTTGGCTTTTTTTTTGTGTTTTGTTTTGCTAGATAACTAATCAGATCCATGTGTTTTCATATATCCACCATGCGGATATATGAAAACACCAGGTTCCATGCATTTCAGCCTGACGATTCCTTATGGGGGATGAAACGCAGAAGATTCTGTGTAGCTTACTTGCCAAATAGTTTCATAACTTCCTATCTTGCTCTATTCACGTATTGAGCACTGTTGAAGTAAATACTTAGAATCCATACATAAAATATTGTATCTCCTCATGACATTTTATGTGAACACATAAAATAGTGTATATATATATATATATATATATATATATATATATATATATATATATATAGTAATTTATAAAATATATATGGCGATTAAGCTACACTGAATATTCTGCATTACGCATAAATCTATACTTTCGTATATTAAATTTATGTGAGTAAATGAAGTAGTTTTATATATATATATATATATATATATATATATATATATATATATATATATATATAACTACTTCATTTACTCACATAAATTTAATGCAGAATATTCAGTGTAGCTTAATCGCCATATATATTTTATAAATTACTATATATATATATATATATATATATATATATATATATATATATATATAAAATAAAAATTACAATTAAATTTACCAAAAGATCCAAGATGGTAAAATTAAAGTATATTATAAATATTAAAGAATTAATATTTATAAAATTATCTCAGCCAGATGTAAAAGCTCGATAAAACCAAATAGAAAATAGAGCTTATTATATATATATATATATATATATATATATATATATATATTAATAAACTGAAAACGATTTTTCCCATATGATATTTGACACTATGCTGATTCGTGTGATATTTAGGCACGCCATTCAAGCAACATCGGATTCTTATGTCAATCCAATACAATACAATATACAGCAAGAAGGAACACAAGCCTATACACCCGAGATTACAATCTCTTAATATACATCAACTCTAAATTTGTAGTCAAGGGGAAGTGGGTGATTCCTCTAATGTTCGCCTAGTCTGGCTTTGGAGGTATTGAGTGACTCTGCAGATAACACTTCCGGCAGCTGATTTCGCACGTTCACCATACGTTGGGAGAAGTGTGCTCGAACAGACCCACCTGCCCCTTTCATTAGGAAATTAAAAACGTAAGCTCGCCATTACCTGCAATGTGCAAAACCACTTTGTTAGGGTTAGGTTATAAACTTAAATAAAACATAACAGACGTAAACTAGAGAGAGAGAGAAAGTTTAATAGTGCGTCGAAAAAGACACCAAATGTAAGTGCTCATTTAATGCACCATATGAAGAGAGAGTCCCTCCTCCTTCTCATCATTATTACTCCTTTCTCCACCCCCATCTCTCTCTGAAAAAAAAAAAAAAAAAACGGGTGCGATGTTGTCGGGTGACGTAAAGTGTGTTGAAACGAGCTCATAATAGTTTCCAATTGAAAAAAAACTTAATCCAACATATAAATAGAGAAGGATGCAACTGAGTGGAACAGATTAATAATGCAAGGGAAAGTTGTTTTTTAAGAGATAATTACCAACTGCAGGTAATTAGAACGTTTTAATGCAATTCTGTTTTGCGTATATAAAAACACAGCAATTAAGGCGTCTTGTGTGTGTGCGTGTGTGTGCGCGCGTGTGTGTGGCTATTTATTAGCGTCATAATGTTAAGTATCAACAAATAATATAAGCATTTAATTACGTTTCTAAACATAAATATTATAAATAAATATAATTAATAAAAATTAAATATATATGAGCTGGCGAGATATATTGGTTCTAGTCATGCTGATATACGAGTTGTTTTTTGGAGACACATTCCTATATATATATATATATATATATATATATATATATATATATATATATATATATATATCAAGCACGTCTGATTGAAAACAACAGAGTTATTCTTTTTTCCGATCTTTCAGGATATCTTTTCCATTCGCCGAGCGGTCTTTTTAATTTCAGCTGGCATATTATATAAAGTGGCGCCCAAAAGTTGTTGTACAACCATATTCTTCTCAAGCACTTTCTATCGGTGCATCCGATTATCACCAGGGGCGATTGTTGTGGTTATCGTTTTCTTTTCCTTTGCGGTTTGGTGTATTTATAATTTCCTTTTTTTTCTTTTTTTTTTTTTTAGAAAACAGATAGAAAGCGCTTGAGAAAAATATGGGAGAACAACAAATTTTGGGCGCCATTTTATGTAATATGCCAGCTGAAATTAACCGTCGCGCTATACGGTTGCTGCTATGCGTGCAGTGAATTAACAATGTTTTGACATTGTCCAAATACCTAAGCTCAATTTGTTTACACAAAGACCATCGCTTCATGCACTTATGGTAATTTGTATATCACTTCTCAATATGCTCAACCTAAGATAGGGAGCATTATAGTCATCCAGTGCGGCTAGACAAGCAACTACCTCAAGCTAGGATCGAAATACATATACACACACACAGACACACATATATATATATATATATATATATATATATATATATATATGTGTGTGTGTGTGTGTGTGTGTGTGTGTGTGTGTGTGTGTGTGTGTGTAAAGGCTGCTGTTGCCGAAGGAGGGGGTTTTATAACAGTGTATTTTTAATGGGCATAAAAAAAATGGATCTCGAGGAATAAAAAGCACTTTTACAATACACCAAAAATTTTATTAGCTTGTTTTGAAAAATTACTATTACTAAAAAAAAAATCAAAAACAAAAGAAAGCAACCGCCATCTGTCCCTCTTATAAAAAAGCCTAAATGAACAATAGCAGATAATCTAATGCCCCCCCCCCCTCCTTACCGTCCACCCCGAAATATCCTCCTTCCTCCATATCTGATTTTCCAATCATTGTCTGCATTCTTTTTGTTATGAATCAGAAAACAGGCTAACAAAAAGAAAGAAAGAAATATAACAAATACATGCCCGTCTTATGATGCCCATTTCTCAATGAGTGCGTGTATGAGTGGGATATGTATGTGTACGTGTAGGATGTGTGTATATGTGCATGTTGTGGGAGTGTGTGTGTGTGTGGAATGTGCATATGTGTGGAGGTTTTGTGTGTGTGGGGGGATGTATGTGTGTTGTAGGATCTATGTGTGTAGGTGTATGCTTTTTGTGTGCATATGTATGTTTCGATTGTGTGTGGGTGTGTGTTTTGTGTGCTGGTTGTGTGTGTGTGTGTGTGTGTGTGTGTGCGTGTTTATTAATGAGATTCTTTTATTTTATAATTTGAACATTTGTTTCTTTTCTCCTCCCGACGCTGATGGCAGATTTGGAATCTGAATGAATCCAAACATGCGTAAACGTTTTTTCTTTTTTTACAATGCATCTTTTTTTTTTTTTTTAATTTATATTATTATTATTATTATTAGCTGTAAACAAAAGCTCATACAAGTCACTTGACTAGAGTTGTTTGCCACTGAGGAATGTCCCTTTCGTTGTATGGAAATTAATTCAGTTGATTCGACGACAATTCATATGTAATCATAAAGACATGTCTGTCTGGCTCGGTGCCGTGAGTCAACGCCTGTTTGCCCGGCTATGTAATTGGTAGGGCTAATTTTTGTGCTGAGATGTTCAGCGTGTGACATTCGGTCTATTTATTTTTTTTTATTTAGGTAATGTGTAGACACAGCGGCCTAGAAAGAAAATGGCCGCTAAGTTCAAGTTTTATGCAACAACTGAAATTGAATGAAATCATTTATAACCAGGTGTGACAACCCGTCCTCTCTTGGCCAAGATGCAACACGAAGAAGGCCTCTGTGGACACACAGTCACGTGTAGTTCTTGTGTGCTATGAATTACTAATCAAACATTATCAATCTATATTTAAAAATATTTTGAAAATTTTAGTTGTTGTCCAAAATTCAACCTAACTAAAAAACCAAAACTATCAAAAAAAAAAAAAAAATCTTTATGATGTACAAAGCCGTCACGGAACGAAGATGTCATATTCCAAAAATCATGTAAAATGATCAAGTAGTTTTTTTTTTTTTAATCATTTTTATGGTTTTTAGTGACTTATTATAAACTGTAGTCATTAATCACACTGGTTCCCGTTAGGACACCAAAGTTGCTACTGGAATCAAGCAATGCCGACTCATGAGAGGTGAGGTTTGGGATTGTACAATATTTGCTTCATGAGTACATGCACAGGCAGTCTTTACAAGGTGTACACATTGTCTCCTCTTCAGTAAAGCAGTGGATGTCTTGGATATGTGTTTTGGGTCATTGTTATGCTGAAACACTGGTCCAGTTTCTGGAGGGAGGGTATCAGGCTCTGCTGCAATATTCGACAATACATGTTGGAGTTCATGTTTCCCTTAATGAAAGTTAACTCTCCAATACCTGCAGCACTCATGCAGCCCCAGACCATGACATTCCTACCACCATACTTGACTGTAGGCATGACGTAATTATCTTTGTACTTCTCAAATTGGTGTGGATGGCTGTCACCCCAGGAGAAAGCCTCTTCTGAAGGCAATACACAAGAAAGCCCGCAAACAGTTTGCTGAAGACATGCCAACAAAGCCCATAGATTACTAGAACCATGTCCTATGAGACGAAATTTAATTTGCTTGCTTCTGATAGCCTTAAGCATGTGTGGCGGATGTGGCACTATATCTTAGTACCCCGGTTGTGGTAGTTGTTAATGCACCGACCCCTGCATGGCCAGGTGGTAATTGGGCCGTAGGCAGAGGATACATAGAAAAAATGCAACCCCATAATTCCCTTTCTTTTATCAACCTCTTTCTCTTCGGACGGCCATGAGGTGAGCATGCATATTTCTGTCTCTCTGTAAATGAGGGGAAGGGGGGGGTGACATCCCCTCTCCCTCAACAATAGTTAAGGCAGGTTAGTTTTAAAGAAGTAACGGTGAAAATCAATTGTAGGATCTGTAAATTGTATGTCAATATTGTAATATATATATTGTATACATTTTATAAAATAAATAGTTAATTATATTTCTCACATAAATTTGTGACCTGTGTTGTGCGTTTTTGTGTCTGCCATAAATGTCTGCATTAAAGAATGAAGCGGCCCTGAGGACAAGGAAAGTTCCAACCCGAATGCCACCAGAGTGAAGACATCTTGAGGGAATGAAGGGGCCGCACACTTACAACCAACATCTCAGGTTTGCATTTCCTATTGATACTCAGACACTAATGACTGGCCCATCATCACATCATCATGGGACCGTTTCTAAGACATGGGTTGGTCACACACCAATGTTATAGACGACCATATGTTACATAACCATATATATATATATATATATATATATATATATATATATATATATATATATATATAACTACTTAATTCACTCACATAAAATTAATATACGAAAGTATAGATGTATGCGTAAACTTTAAGTATTTACTTCAAAAGTGCTCAATACGTAGGTAGAGCTAGTTAGTAAGTTATAAAATGTATATGGCGATTAAGCTACACTGAATATTCCACGTTTTATCCACTCTAGGATTCTTCAGGCTTATGTGCGAATTCTGTGGTTGTTTGACAAACAACCACAGAATCGCCTACATTTTATAACTTACTATATATATATGTGTGTGTGTGTGTGTGATTATGTGTATGTGTGTGTGTGTGTGTGTGTGATTATGTGACATGTACATATATATGTGTGTGATTATGTGACATATACATATATATATGTGTGTGATTATGTGACATATACATATATATATATGTGTGTGATTATGTGACATATACATATATATGTGTGTGTGATTATGTGACATGTACATATACATATGTGTGTGATTATGTGACATATACATATATATACATATATGGGTGTGTGTGATTATGTGACATATATATATGTATGTGTGTGATTATGTGACATATACATATATATATACATATGCATGTGTGTGTATGTGTGATTATGTGACGTGCAAATGACACTTAAGAGAAGAACAATAGTTCGAATAATCTAAATAATAGCTGATTATAATGGCCTAAAAAAATGAATAATTTTAAGCAAAACGAGAAAAATATTTTTTATTTAATTTGATCACAGTTTTTGAAGACAATTAGTGAAAATCAAGTTTTGTGTGTGTGTGTGTGTGTGATTATGTGACATGTGTGTGTGTGTGTGATTATGTGACATGTACATATATATATGTGTGTGATTATGTGACATATACATATATATACATATATGTGTGTGTGTGATTATGTGACATATATATATGTATGTGTGTGATTATGTGACATATACATATATATATACATATGCATATATGTGTGTGTGTGTATGTGTGATTATGTGACGTGCAAATGACACTTAAGAGAAGAACAATAGTTCGAATAATCTAAATAATAGCTGATTATAATGGCCTAAAAAAAATGAATAATTTTAAAGCAAAACAAGAAAAAAATTTTTTTATTTAATTTGATCACAGTTTTTGAAGACAATTAGTGAAAATCAAGTTTTGCTAAATTGGCCTAAGATTTTCACAGTTTTCAGAAAACAAACAGTTACCACCCCTGTTACGATTTGAAATCTCTGGTTTCTTATTTTAGCAAAACTCAGTTTTCACTAATTGTCTTCGAAAACCGTTTTCATTAATAACGATCAAGTGTGGAAGACAGTACACTGTGAATTATGGAGACAACTGAATCTTGAACACCCAGGCAAATGGTATAACACAAACCGGCATCAGTACTTGAAAATGAAAGTCACAAAATCATATGGGACATGGATATACAAATAGATAAATCCATCCAAGTAAGAAGACCAGATGTCGTAATAATTAACAAGAAAGAAAAGTCCTGCCAGACATGACTACAAAAAGTTATTTTTTAGATCATCAGAAATGCTAATAATTTTTATATGAAAAATTAAAATGCTGATATTAATTCTACGATTTTATAGGAAGATTTTAGTCATATATTTAGATAACAGCAAGTGTAAACATTGGTGAACCATATTTTTCCCATGAGTTTTGATCGAGACTGTACATTATAATTGACTTACAAGGAGCTTTCACACAGGTCATCAAAGGTCTCTCCTTGAAAACAGCCTGTGGGTTCCCTGGAAGCTGAGTGACAACAAGTCTCCCCAGATTTCCAGAACTCTCCACCTCTTCCGATAGTGTTTGCAAATAAATTTGCATTACCGCAACAGCTGCTTGCCATTGATTTCTCGTTGGCAGTGGCTATTGGTCTTTACTGGAATTTGAGTGGCAATAAGCCTCCCCAAGGTCCCAGTTCTCTTCACACTTATCCAGCAGAGATTTGGTCAGTGCTCTCTCCTCGGTCTTTCCTTCCTCCTTCACTCTACTTGGCTGTTTGATCTCACTCTTTTTATTTTTTTTGGGGGGGCAGTGATGTGGTAATAGGGGGATGGGGTGGGGTTAGAGAACTTATAGATATGCGGCTTCAATGTTCTTGGTTCCATGTGGCGTTTCATGTTTTGCCTCTGCAGCAGATTGTCTGATCCGTGATTGTTGCTCATGTGTGTTAGTCTCCACATTCAAGGGTTTTCCTTAATATTTCAGCTGTTTTCATTATTGTTGTTCGTTGTATTTTTCCAGTCATTTCTTTGATTCTAATTTTTCCTATTCTTTTTCCAAAATTTTTCGGGATTGTTCCTAGTGCTCCTACTATCATACGTATTATTTGGATTTTCTTCATCTTCCATGTCCCTTTCAGCTCTCTGACTAGCCCTGTGTATTTGCTCCGTTTCTCCTTTTCTTTGATATTCACCCTGTGGTCAGCTGGAACAGCAAAGTCTACGATTTGACAGGATTTTTCTTTCTTGTCAATTATTACGACATCCGTTCTTCTTGCTTGGATGGATTTATCAGTTTGTATGTCCATATCCCATAGGACTTTGTGATTCTCGTTTTTAAGTACTGTTGCTGGCTTATGTTTGTACCACTTGTCTGTGCGTTCGAGATGCAGTTGTTTGCATAATTCTCAGTGTACTGCCCTTCCCACTTGGTCATGTCTGTTCTTGTATTATTATGATTATTATTATTATTTGTTGTTGTTGTTGCAGAAGTAGTAGTAGAATTTCCGATTTTATACTTATAGGCGGATCATAACAAATGAACATAGGCTATTAGCATCTTTTCTCAGTCTTCCAGCATTTTCTGCAAGATTCTGGCATTTCCCAGCAAGGCAGTCTTTTGAAGTACTCTAACATTGCAATGGATCCCAATTTTCTTAATCCACTTCTCAAATCCTTTTGTTACACTCTCCAGGGCTCCCATCACAATGGGTACAACTTCTACCTTCTTCAACTTCCACAATCTTTTTATCTCCTTTTTCGAGTCTTCGTTCTTTTCGACCTTCTTTCCTTTTTCCTCCACATTCACATCAGCACTACTACATCAATAATTATTGCCTTGTGTTCCTTTTTTTTTTTTTTTTTTTCAACAAGCCTACATCTAGTCTCCTTACTTCAATCACATTATCACATTGGATATTCATATCCCACAATAATTTCACATTATCACTCTCCACCACCCATTCTTGAACACGCCTGTACCATTTTTCACTGCATTCCAACCCTCTTTTCTTTCATATATCCTAATGGACCTTTCTTGCAATATTGTCATGTCTTGAATTCCTTTTGAACCAACTTCTCTCAACTACTAATGAGGGCTGTACATTCTCACCTTTCTGTCCGCACAGTCGACACGGGGGACTTTCAGCCGTTTTATCAATGTGATACTTCACATAACTTGTCCTGAGCGTTTGCTCCTGCGCGGCACATATCAGGACTTCTGTCCCAAGGTGTCAGGTCACATGTTGACAACTATCACCAGGTTTTTCTCTTGTCCACTACCTCTGGTAGATCTCTACTGAACTGCCAGTGCATTTTCTTCTCAATCCATTTGTCTTTCATTTTTTGTTCATTTATTGCCTTAAATTCCTTGCTTTTTACTAGTTCGCTTTCTCATCATCATCATCACCATCATCATCATCACCACCACCACCATCATCATAATCATCATCATCATCACTATCACCACCACCACCACCACCACCACCATCATCACCACCACCACCACCACCACCACCATCATCATCATCATTATCGTCGTCATTGTTGTATAATAATAATAATAATAATAATAATAATACAACTCCTTTGACAGACTACAAAAGGGTGCCTGTGCATGAAATTTTTGTGGCAGGAGGTGTGCAATCTCCAACCACACCTCTCCTGAGTCGACATTGTTAAATACCAGTGGCAAGTGAAGTGTATGTACAGGACGACTGGAAACAAATGCCGAGATAAACGGAGAGCACATACAGTGCCTAGAATTCCCAAATGGTCACCCATCTGGTACTAGCCAGGCTCAATGTTGCTTAACTTCAGTAATCTGACGAGAACCGGTGTGTCAACGCGATTATGCCGTACATAATCTATATATTAATACGATAGCGTGTGTGTTATTTTGTGTGTCACGCTTACATCTTTTTTTCTTCTGAGTGACTCTCGTTTAATTGTTATGACTTTCCATTTCTTGTAATAAATAATTTTATCAAGAATTTTTCATAAGTTTTGGTTTCGGTTTCGATTCAAGCTTATGGTACCCAAGTCATATTGATATTTTTAATTTCATTTATTTTATTTTTTGCAATCACAACTTTATAACATATAAGATTAGATAGAATATTGACTATATACGAAATCTGCATAAATTAAAATATGATATTTAAGCGTATTCTACTACAGAGCTATGCTGAGCATCCCTGCTAGCTTAGATAAATACTTTTGCAGTTTTAACAAAAGAGCTACAATAATATCAGAGCGTCTCTATTTATGCTGAACATCCACAGAATGCTAACATATTTTATATAAAAGAGTCTGCTGTGGAATTTCCACAGGTCCCGCTAGTAATAATTATTATAATAATAATAATTATAATATATTATAATAATCTAATATATCTATAAAAGTGAGAATATGTGTGTAAGGACACTTCTCAACCTATATACTCAACAAATTTTTGATCTAAATACTTGAAATTTGGTATCTAGGATATTCAGACATGTGGAAAACTGTCCAATCGGTTTTCATCCTGAAAAAGGGTTGCTAAGGGATCAAAATTAGCAAATGTTGCAATATTTTTGCAATATAGAGGGGTATGATCCCGCATAGTCGGGAGATTCTATTTATAAACGATGCTGCTAGGAACTGACAAATCGAATTAATTCACGTTCTGCTACCAACCAATCAGAAACCAGAATTGCTCCATAAATATTAAAACTTTCTGTAGCAATTTCACTCAACACGGGAAGAATCTTTTGCTCTGTGAATTCCAACTCGAGAACTGTCTACTGCAAACCAGTCAACTCCCAGGACTTGTGTAGAACAACGAACCATCGGAAACTATTCCGTCTACTGCAAACCAGTCACCTCTCAGAACTTGTGTAGAACAATGAACCATCGGAAACTGTTCTAAAACTAAACATGGCTTATACTTCTAGAGCAAATTATGGTATATGGGAATTTTTATCTGTTTTCAACTGTTTCACGACTGCGCATACGCGTTCTAGAAACATGACAGCTTCTTTATGTTAAGAATAAAATTTTTTGAAAAGACTTTGTAAATGTCATGTTAAGCTGGCTTAATAGTTATCATACATGACTCACTGTTTTTAGGTTTTGGTTTCGATCTCAACTCGAGTATTTTTTTGTTTTTTCTTTCTTACAAGAAGTGAACTGTTTAGGAAAAAAAAGATAATACTCGCATGCACGTCTCAGTTTCTCTATTAATTATAATAATATAATATTGATGCGTATCCTACAAACGGGCAATATATATATATATATATATATATATATATATATATATATATATATATATATATATATATATGAAGAAATTTATTAATAAAACATGTTAAAAAACATCTTGAAAAATTTTTTTTTGTAATTTTTTGAAATTGTAATTTTTTTATATATATAATTGCAGTAGTAGTAAAATCATATATAATTTTATATATATAATTGCAGTAGTAGTAGTAAAATCATATATAATTTTATATACAGGGTGCGGCATAAATAACGCCCTTTTATATCTTATTATATTTATGTATATTTTCTTTAACTAATTCTTAAACATTTATTTTTTTCAGGTATTTTTTAAACCATGAGATTAACAATTGAACAGAGAGTAAAAGCAATACAATTGTATTATCAAAATAATAATAATGGTGCTAAAACTGCAAGATTGTTATCAGATGAATATGACATCCCAAGAGTGCAAAGCCGAAATATCAAAAGCTTGATTAAAAAATTTGAATCCACAGGAAGTGTAAGGGATGCTCAAAGATCCGGAAGGCCAGTTGTTGCAACGAGCTTAGAAAAGTCCAATGAACTACAAGAATCGTTGCTGCATACTCCTCAAAAATCCAGTAGACGTCTTTCTACAGAGTTAGCAATCAGTGATAGGAGTGTTCGCAGAATATTGAAGAAGCTAAAGATGAGACCTCACATTCCACGTGTTCTTCAAAGTTTGCATGATGGAGATCAAGATAGACGATTACAATTTTGTGAAATCTTTTTGAATAAAGTTAATGAAGATATAACTTTCCTTGAAAAGATATGGTGGTCAGATGAAGCAACCTTTAAGTTAAATGGGCATATCAATCGCCATAATTGTGTGTATTGGAATAATGAGAATTCTCATATCATCTTGGAAAAGGATGTTAATTCGCCAGGAGTAACAGTTTGGGCTGCCATTTCTTGTATGGGATTAATAGGGCCAATATTCTTCGAGGGTACTGTGAATCAAAATAATTATTTGCATATGCTTCAAACGGAATGTTGGCCAAGAGTTGAAAATCAGACTGATATTTTTTTTCAACAGGATGGGGCTCCACCACATTATGGGTTAAGAGTTAGGGAATGGTTAAATGAAAATTTTGAAGATAGGTGGATAGGACGAAGGGGACCAATTGAATGGTCATCACGATCTCCAGACTTAACGCCACCAGACTTTTTTTTGTGGGGTATATTGAAAGATAAAGTTTACAATCTTAAGCCGAAAACAATTCAGGAATTAAAAAATGCAATTTCAGATAAATTTCATGAAATTACCATTGAAGAGTGTAAAAAAGTTTGTAAAAGTGTCGCTGGTAGAGTTCAAAATTGTATGGAACATGATGGAGAACATTTTGAACATCTGAGTTAAATTTTAAAGTTAATAAAGTTGGTATCCTTTTTTTCATTAAATTTATTTTGATTTTATTTTTATTGACTAATTTTGTTCCCAAAAATCGTTTCTTTAGTTCAGAAGATCATTACTGTAAAGATCACCAATGTGGATATTGAATTAGATATTTAATAAATTTGAGATATACCTTTTACTTTTATTTATCTTTAAATTGCATTCATATTATAAAGAAAAAAAGGATATTAAGAAAGGGCGTTATTTATGCCGCACCCTGTATATATAATTGCAGTAGTAGTAGTAGTAAAATAATTTTATATATATATAATTGCAGTAGTAGTAGTAAAATCATATTTTATATGTATAATTGCAGTAGTAGTAGTAAAATCATATTTTATATATATATAATTGCAGTAGTAGTAGTAAAATCATATTTTATATATAATTGCAGTAGTAGTAGTAGTAAAATCATATTTTATATATATATAATTGCAGTAGTAGTAGTAAAATCATATATAATTTTATATATATAATTGCAGTAGTAGTAGTAAAATCATTTTATATATAATTGCTGTAGTAGTAGTAAAATCATATTATATATATATATATAATTGCAGTAGTAGTAGTAAAATCATATATATTTTTATATATATATAATTGCAGTAGTAGTAGTAGTAAAATCATATATAATTTTATATATATATATAATTGCAGTAGTAAAATCATCCAATCAAATTTTGGTGTTCTTTTCAATAGAACTAATCGAGATTCGGTCCTTATTCTGATTACATTTTCTTCATATGGACCAATTAGTCAATTCTTTATAAAATTCCTTGAAGCAAGTATCTATAAAAAAAAAAAAAAATTAAGTTTCTATGGAAACCGAGGTGATATTCACATTATTGGTATTTGTTCAGCTTGACTCTCAATATCGACGCATCGCTCGTGCAAGAAGACATCATGCGCGCAATGAACTTTCCTAGTGCGTTCATGGTCTCACGCACAGATGGAGTGAAAGGTTTGCTACCCCCTCTCGTTTCCACGCTCCTCCATTCCCTTCTAAAAATTAAAAAATAAAACAAAAAAACTGATTCCTTACTCTGGGGTCAGTTAAAAAAAAAAAAAAAAAAAAACATCAAAAACGATTCCTGACACTTTTTTTTTTTAGATAAATCGCAATATTTAAATTTTATTTTTATTTATTTATTTATTTATTTATTTATTTATTTTTTACACCCAAAACAAGGAATACTGCCACTTGGAACGTAAGACGCTACTATTTGGGATTGTATCTAACAGGGGACTATGGGGAGTTGAGCAGTGAGATATCTGTTTACATTATATTTACACTTTTGTAGGTTAGTACAATCAGGAAAGCAGGAAACACGGAAGGAATTCCAAAGTCTAGCAGTCTGAGGCAAGAAACTATTAGAGTAGAAAGTTTTCCGGCATTTGGGGATCTTAAGAGAAGTGAGGTGGGATCTTGCTGCTTGTCGAGTTAGTTGGGAGCATGTACATCAAGGGGGGCACAAGTGCTATGAGTTCATCAGTGCATATTCTGTACATGCTATGAAAAAAAAATAATAAATAATTTAATTAAAGATAAAAATAAATTGGAAATTTGAGAAAATATACTGATTAAGATTATTTCAAAATTTGAAATTAAACTTCAATTCAGTAATAAGGTATATACATACAAGGAAACAAAAAAACAAAAGAAATCTATACACCATTATACTATTTGGGATTGCGTCTAACAGGGGACTGTGAGCAGTGATTTACATTACATTTAAATTTTTGCAAAATCTATACACCAGCCGGTTGCTATAAATCTAAGTGTAAGTTGCCCGGTGATAAAATACGCTTAAATATGTTATTTTAATTCATGCAGATTTAGTATTTATTATTATAGAACCAATACTCTATTAATTACTAGTGGAAGGGGGGGGGGGCCTTGCCCGGTCATAAAATACGCTTAAATATGATATTTTAATTTGTCCAGATTTCGTATATATTATTATAGAGTCGTGATTTCAAGAGTAAAAAAAAAGTATTTGGGTGCCATCAGCTAGAATCAAAACCGGAAGCAAAACTGTAGCATTTAAAGCTGGTGACGTTACCACTGTACCAACGTGACATGCATATGAACTGATTAAGAATTAAAAATAAACTAAGATGAATGTACAAAATGTATAACGATTTTTTCAATTTTGACCCCTAAAAAAACAATTTTAACCAGCTAAAAACCCATAACGGTCAGTAAAAAATCCAATCATTTGAGGTCCTTACCGCCACTCTGCGACTTAGTTTTGGATGAGGTAGAGTTTGAAAATATGGAGACAGACAGACAGACAGACAGACATATAACCTTTTATATATTAGATTAGTGCATGCGCAGAAAAATACAGATGTAGTCGACTTACGCCAGACCAAGGTCAATGTTTTTTTTTTTTTTTCAATTTTGGCTTCATAGCAAGTTATTTTACTGGCTAAAAACCAAATCGAAAGTGTGCTACAAGTCCAAATACCCTATACATCAAATTTCAACTCTGTAGACCAAATATTCAGAGAGGAGTTTGGTAGGGATTTTTCACACACACACACCGACAAGGTCACATTTATATATATATATATATATATATATATATATATATATATATATATATATATATATATATTAAGTAATGTGATTTATAATTTAAAATTTAAAAATTTTAAAAAAATTTTAAAATTTAAAAATCAAATTTTTAATTAAAAATCTACTTATTTCTATCTCTAACCCATATTAATTTTCTTATAAATTTTAAATCCAAACCTTTTATTTCAATTTTTTCAGATTCATCTGCCTTACTTTTAATGCTAGGTTTATTTATGGTGTCTTTTAAATTCAATAAAAACCCTCCTAAATTTGCTGATGAGGAGACCTTGCTTACCAAAAAACTATATATAATTGTTCTACATAACTTGATGTATACCACAATAAAAAGCACTGATTTCCGAAACGATCGTACAGATAATTGATTTTGTTGTTGTTCCTTCTTATGAAACTGATTTTTAATTTAATTAAAATTTGATTTTTAAATTTTAAATTATAAATCACATTACTTAATATTGAATTAGCTCTAGGACATTTAACTATCGAGCTTATTATATATCTAAATTACAACGAGCACTTTCTATTTCCTGTATTTTAATTAAACTAGTAATTTCACTGTTACATTAAAATACACTCAGCTCTTTAGACTATTGTTCTAATCTCCTTTAAATTATATATATATATATATATATATATATATATATATATGATTAGTTTTTTTGGAAAAAGAATTCCAGCAGAGTGCTCAATTAAAAGGAAAATCCAAATTTTAAGAGCGTACTTATATTTTGTGTACAGAAAGTTGTTAGTTGAGACAGGTCATTGGTACCGTCGGTTTCAAGCCCGATAATAAGGCCCGTTTAAGGTATCCTTATCGAGCTCTCTTCAGCCAATATTCGTCGAATATTGGCTGAAGAGAGCTCGATAAGGATACCTTAAACGGGCCTTATTATCGGGCTTGAAACCGACGGTACCAATGACCTGTCACAACTAACAACTTTCTGTACACAAAATATATATATATATATATATATATATATAAATATGCTAAAACCTTTTCCTCTTAAATTCTATGCAATTATGCAGAATGTAGAAACTATGCATAAATAGAATTCAGCATAACAGTTTAATGAAACCAATCATCTAATAAGAAAAAATGAATACGTAATTAATTAATGCTCATTTTTCCAAGGAATATGCAAATTAGTTAACCTTCATCTAGTCGTTCGCATATCCATGGTTGAGTATATTAAAAAAATTTGTTTTAATAATTTTTAAATAGAAGATGTAGGTTTTTAATATGAATGTCAGAACAAGACAAAAACTCAACTTTATAGGTATGTAGAAGTTATTTGTATTGTTCGGACTACTGTTCTCATATTGGTTGTTATTCTAACGTCTCAGCCTATGTAACCTTCGACAGTCTTCGGGTGTATCTGAACAATGGATTTTATTGGTGAAAAAAAATGTTTTGTTTTTTTTATTTCTGACCAACCGTAGTTATTAGAATTTTAAATTTTGAGCTGCCCTCAATAAGTTTCCAGACTTTTTTCGTTGGACACTTTTATTGATAGTACACACATGAAACTCTAATCCCCTTCGAAGTAATCTCCTCCAACTGCAATGCACTTGCACTCTACCAATAACTTCTGTAAGACCCCGTGGAAATCCCTTGTGCGAGAATGTGAATGACCCTCGTCACAGCCTCTTTCATCTCCTCAATTGTCTCATAATGACAGCCTCTATGGTTTTCCTTCTTAGGGAATAACCAAAAGTCACAGGGAGCAAGGTCTGGACTAAAGGGAGGGTGACAGACTGTTTTGACAATGTCTTTTTTTCTGATCTTCTCTGAGTATGCTTGGGACAAACTTTTTACAGAATTCTTCTGCATCTTCAGTTCCTCTGGAACTATAGGGAGGGTGAGGAACTGTTTTGATGCCCATCTTGGTCAAATAGTCTGTGACAAGGATGGAATTGTGGACTGATGCATTTATGCAAATCTTCCACATCTTCAGTTCCTCGCAAATAATTGTGTGTACAGTTCCCACACCGACATCAAATAGTGCACTTATTGTCTCTATAGACACAAAACAGTCCTTATCCATGAAATTCTTTATTTGGCCAATCAACACTGGTGTTCTGACTTCCTTACTCCTCCCACACCTCTCATCATCCCTCACAGACTCCCTGCCTTCCTTCAATATTTTATGCCACTCAAAAATTGCTACTTGAGAAAAGGGCATCCCCACTAGGCTACGAAGTTCCATTAAAGTTCTTCTTTACGTCTCAAATGTTGAATTAGTAAAGAAGTTAAGAATATTAATTTTCCTCTTGTGTATTGAACTATTTAAATATGTTAAGATATATCTTGCCTATAGTTTCTTGGTTTTACTGGATTCCAGGACAAGAATTCATCTAATCTGGTGGAGTATCCAGCTTAGTGCTGTCACTGTAGGTAACAGTACTTAGAGACTGTGGACGTGCGTATGGCAGCAGCAGCAGCTGTACGACAGCCAATGTATGCAAATGACCGAGTTGTGTGTGAAGTGATGCTACAGCAGGGAAGAAGGAAAGAAAAAGATTATATATAAAAAAAAACGAGGCCCAAGAAGGACAGAGATAGACTTGATAGTGACAGGAAATGATGCATCCTAAACATGGCCAGACAAAGACATTATTATTAGAGTTATTCTGAAAGTACCTGTAAATCAACTGAAAAAAAAGAATCAAATTTTTTTCCCTGCCTTTGTTTCTTTGTGACTGTCTGCATACAATGAGCGGATCCCCAAGTGTTGACATGTAATGACTGCACTACTGAAATACAAAGTCACATAGCCGCAGCCAAAATCACCTTCAAGAGATTGTCATCAATCAAGACCAACAAACATTAAAATAGACAACAAATTCAGAATACTGTATGGTCTAAAGTATGTTGTAGTTCGCTTGAAGCATTGTTTATCAGATAAAAGGTTTCTTTGAAGGCTTGTCAATGCAGGGATTATTCAGTTGTAAACAGATACATAAATAATAATGATAATAAATACTTCAATAGTTTTCAATAAACATTAATTTATTTATTTACCTGATTATACACGGTATGGTCTGTTCTATTATACAGCTGTGAGTGCTACGAGAAAGAGACTAGAGGCAACTGAAACTTGGTTCCTGAGGAGAATTTTAAAGATATCCTGGACAGAAAAGAAAACAAACCAAGAGGTATTAGAAATGGTAAACACAGAAAGGTCTCTAATAAGGACAGTGCGAAAAACAAAACAAAACAAATGAGGTTCATGGGCCATGTCTACAGAAAAAGCGGAATAGAACAGATTAGTTTGACAGGAAAGATCATGGGTAAAAGAAGCAAAGGACGACAGCAAGAAACATACGTTGACAGTCTGAATACCTGGGCAACGTCAAAAATGATGAGCAACAATGAATTCATGAATGCCTCGAGAGAAAGATAGATGGAGAGCCATAGTTGTCAGCACCTGTACCAGGCAGGACACTACTTGAATGATGATGAGTCAGGGTTTACTTGTAGTAAAAAGTATTGTCATGCCAGGTTGTCCTAACAAACCCCTGTACAGAGGGATCTTAGACACTCGAAAATAGTGTCTAGTAGGCATTCCAGTTCTCTCCTAACTTTTGTGCTGATCTCAATATTATTCATCAATTTACATAGATATTAAAGGCCAAACATGTGAGCAATGGTCTGTATAAGTATACACTATACCAGTCGTTCCCAACCAGTGTGCCGTGGAATGATTACTAGTGTGCCGCAGAGATAATAGCTAGAAGCCATTTAATTTCATTTGGTTTAATAAAGACATTTAATTTCTGAAATCATGATAACACATCTTAATTCGAGTCGCCGAATTTCTGGAATCTAAACGTTTCGCAAACACAAATTGGTTAACTTTTTTTTTTTTTTTATGGTTGATATTAGTGGGGACGATTCATTAAAATATCATGAGTTTTTCAAAATATCGGGAATCGGCATCGGAGTGGAATAATTCAGACCCGATTTCAATACTAAAACGATACCGGGTATTGAATACAGGATATGTTGATTTGTGTGAATAAAAATTCTCATTATATAATCTTTTTTTGTTTTTATTATTTTCGGTAAATTTTTACGACGTGCCCCAGCGTATTATAAACACCCCAACCTCCCCATGTTAAGAACGGCTTTCGGAATAAACACGCCCGTAATTCGAAAGCCGTTCTTAACATGAGGAGGTTGGGGGTGTTTATTCCGAAAGTCTTTCTTAACATGGGGTGGTTGGGGGTGTTTATACTACGGTGGGCCGGTGGGGCACGTCGTAAAAAATACCCTTTTTTTGGCGGGGGGGGGGAATAATTGCGCCACGAAAATGTAAAAACTTTTATAGTGTTCTATATACTAGATTCAGTCGAATATCTGTTTTCTTTAAAGCCTTTACACCTACATGACATAGTGAGTCTTCTTTGTATGGATTTAAATATTATATTCCAGTTTACATGTCTAGACGCTGGAGCAGGAGCCCATGCCAGAGTGCAAGCTCCATGTGACGTATTCTTAGTATAGCTTTATATATATTTTCGAAACAACATTTGGCTCTCTTGAAATAATATTTCTTCACCCATCCATAGAATTATGGCATTTGCACACACAGCGCGCGCACGCACACACACACAGACACACACACACAAAAAAAAAAGAAATGAAAAAAAATTGTCGCTTTTCTTGTTTCACGAGATGAACGTGACGTTTGACTAAAATATTTCTTTTTTTTTTCGTTTTCTTTTTTACTTTCCTTCCTTCTTTTCTCCCCCCCCCCATTTTTCGTTTTAGACTTTTCTTTTCCTTATTTTGTTTTGTTTTCTTTTATTTTTTGTTCGCTTGGTTAAAAAATGAAAAATAAAAACGGCAAAAAAAAATAAATAAATAAAAAGTGTGGATTTATACACTATTGGAACGAAATTTCAGAAATCGTAATACTGAATTTCACATGAAAACAATGGTATCTAATGTATTCCTCGTATTTTTAAGATGATTATATCCAACAATTATGACAATCGATAAGGTAGAAAATTATGGTGCTTCTACACTTTATTGCCGAAACTGGAGACGCCATTTTATTTCGAGTACCTGTAGATCAGAATCCGAGAGAGAAATCAGTATTTTAAACTATGACTGTAGTTAGAAATAAATAACAAAAAAATTAAAATAGATAAACTTCCGGAAAGAACTATGAAAAAACGTAACGTTAAAGAGAACATATATCCATAATTGTTGGAAATGTTTCCCTTTAAATTAATGAAAACGGGAAAGTTTTTCATTTAATTTTAGGTTAATTTATTCTTTCCGGAAGCAATCGTTCTCCAGTGTAATTTTTTGGCTATTTATTTCATGCTTCGGCCATAGTTTAAAAAAAATGATTTCTTCCTTGGATTTTAACAGCAAGTGCGCGAAATAAAATGGCGTCTCCAGTTTCGGCGATACAGTGTATAAGTACCAAAATCATTTATCAACGAAAATAAAAAATAGAATTTGATAAAAATGATCGTAAGACACGGGAGAGTTCAAAAGAAAGGTAATTTCCGTTTTGATTTAAACAAGATGGCGGCAATTTTTCACCTGCTACACGATTAAAGTTGTTTTGTTTAATGATTCAAGAATATCCAGGCAATTTCGACTGCATAATTTGGAATCTATTGTAACTTATTAGAATTGACAAAAAAAAAAAAAATCTGTTGAAACCATTGTTTTTCATCTGAAAACTCCATTTACTGACTATAAAATTTCGTCCCAATTCTGTAGAAGCACCAAATTTGTTTCTCTTTACTTCATGTCAGGTTAAAGATATGATGGATATCAGACTAAAATATTTTTCTTTCTTTTTCTTTTCTTTTTATACTTTTCTTTTTTATTCTTTTTACTTTTTTGTTTTTGCTTTTTCTTTTTGGATTTTGTTTTTATTGGGTTTTTATTAATTTCTGTTTTCTTTTCCTTTGTTTTTATTTTCTTTTTTATCATGGTAAAAAATTTAAAAAAAGTAAAAAAAAAAATGTCGGTTCTCTTGTTTCACGTCTGTTAAAATATGAACATCAGACTAAAAAATATTTTTTCTTTTTATTTTCTTCGACTTTTTTCTTTGTTCTTTTTGTACTTTTTCTTTTTTTTTCCTTTTTTTCTTCTCATTTTTTTTTTTTCGTTTTTTTTTTTCTTCTTCTTTTTTGACGAGAAGGCTACATTCCTGAAAGAGATAATTTTTTCTCATAGTTCTTAGCATCATTGTCTGCATCATAAAAATGTTGGCAGCGGATTCTGTCGAAACACCAAAAAAAAAAAAAAAAAAAAAAAATGGGAAATATTCCCTTTTGGAACGGGAGCAGAAAGTCTTGTTCGAGAAAAATTGCTATTCATTTCATCTGATTTATGGGTGCGTCAACCGTTTCGTGTCGAAATACAACTCTTGTCTAAATGCGGTTTTATCTTTTTCGTCTAACAAAATGTTTTCATATCACAGTATCGAACAGCTTTGCTTTTCTTTTCTGAATTCCAAATAAAAACACGCCATTGTTTAAAACTTATTTGCTTGTACTTGTGACGGCAGTCTCCGCCCGATATGAATTGAGCCGTAGTTCCTCCCGTGAGTTTACGACTCTAGAGGAAAAACTCAGGAAATCAATGCTAACAAAAAAAAAAAAAAAAAAAAATTAAGCCATTCAAAGGTCGTACTAAGTAGTGCTTCTACTTCATACAAGTTTACGTTTTTGTTTTTTGTTTTGTTTTTTTAACTTTTATTTCACACCAACGGGTCAGGACCAAAATGTAGTATATTTTCTGATATAAATAAAAAATGTTTTAAAATACAGTTTAAGTAGGGACTCCCCCTCCCACCACACTCACATATATACAAATTTGAAAGGGTAATCATGATAAAAAATGCTGGCCGAGAGATAAATCTTTTAAAATTTCCAATAGAGACGAGATGGATCAACCAACATCACCATCCCCCCCCCCTTGTTTTTGAGTTGGACTGTGCCTAAATTTTTTGTTCATTTTCCCAATTGTATTTTTTTCCTGTGAATAAAAAAATTAATATATATGTATATACATATGTATATATATGTATACTATGTATATATATATATATATATATATATGTATATATATATATATATTTATATATATATATATGTATATATATGTATATATATACATATATATATATATATATGTATATATATATGTACATATATATGTATATATATATGTGTATATGTATATATATATGTATGTATATATATATGTATATATATGTGTGTATATGTATATATATGTATGTATATATATATGTATATATATGTGTGTATATGTATATATGTATATATATGTATGTATATCTATATATATGTATATATATATGTGTATATGTATATATATATGTATGTATATATATATGTATATGTATATATATATGTATATGTGTGTATATATATGTATGTGTATATATGTATGATGATTGCAACGTCTTGTCAGACGAGTGCCACTCTCTCAGACAATTAAAGTTCATGAGCCCAAAAATGACTTCCATTGCCACAGGACTATTTTTGTAGACAAATGCCTGAGGGAGTATCTATACATAGATGATGTTACAGAGTCTTAGCTTTGTACGACAGCTAAGTCTCTCTCTCGGTTCAAAATGTTGAGAGCCAGCAACAAGCAAGAGCAAGATAGCCAGCAACAAGTTAAACTACAGACTAGCTTAATGCGGGTACTGGTCTCCCGCTTTATGGTTTTTTAAATCCAAGATTTACTTCTCCTAAAATGATTTCCTTCACCCCAGCACACACATACATACACACAAACACACACAGTGCTAGTTGGCCGTTGACCCCAAAAAAGGGTTCATTCGTCCTTTGTAAGATCTTGTTTTTAATCCTTCAGGGAGACTAGCTACCCTTCTCACCAAACAAGTCTGGTGGGGGAACCAGTTTAGTCGCCAGTGACCCGACCATGAGGCAGGTAGTACTGGATTACATGGTACCAGTAGCATATGACATGACTTGACTAATATATATATACACACACACACACACACACGAGGGACGCTCCAAACGTAACGTCTCCTAATTTTGTATTCTACCTGAATGGATCAGAAGAGATTGCAAATTGCATTGTTATGATAACTAAACTTATGCATTCAAGACCTGAAAGTTTCATCTTTCTGTTGCAGATATTGATGGTACAAGATTATAAGAAAGCAACCTCAGTCATAGTAATGCATCAGAAACAGGGATGTGTCATTGAATATTTAGAAAAAATGCCTTGAGAATGGTGGTGACTATGTAGAAAAATAAATTCTAGAGCACAAAAGATCGATCGTTTTAAATGTACCACTCCAGCCTTCATAGCTCTTCAACTTTTTGAATAAAAAAAAAATAGGAGGCTTTACTTTTGGAACAACCCTCGTAATATGAATTTTGGTGAGGGTTCAAAGATTAGCTCCCTAGAAAATATGCACCGGAAATGCAGGTGTCAAATTTTCTGCTCAGTTAGAGCTATGGAGCAACAGGAGTACCAATCATCTGAAAATGAAGAGAGAATATGGCAACACTTCAAAGGCCGTAAATGACCAAGATCTCTCTAATTCTCTCTCCTGATCTTGAACACGTGGTACAATGGGGGAAGGGGTGGCTGGTTAATGCATCTAAAACTAAGCTTTATTTTTCCATTCATCAACGTCTGCCATCTATTGAAATGAATGGCTCTCGTCTTGAGGGGGGGGGTCCATGTTTTGGTAAGCTTCTGAATCTGACCTTTACTCCTGATCTGAAATGGAACATCTACATCAAATCCATTGCCAAGGTAGCTGGGAAAATAGTGGAATCATTCTACTGCTCCAGTAGATATCTCACTGCTGATGCAATTCTCTACCTGTATAAGAGCCAAGTACGTCTGAGCTCCAATCTATGGCTCCCTCTTGTCAAACTTTCACAAAAAACACTCGTCTAGCTGAAACCACTACCAATAATTTTCCCCACTTTATATCTATGCCTAAACCTAAACGTGGATTCCATGAACAAAGCTTCTTTCTTAGAACTGCAAGCCTGTAGGACTTTCTTCCGTTTACGTGATTTCCTGCTGACTACAATACGGCCGTCTTCAAGTCCAATATAAACAAGTTCTTCATGAGTTTTCCCCCTTCAGTAATCCAATTTACCAAATTTTCACAACTAATGATTACTGCGATATTGTCCCATTGACTTCAATACACTCATTAACCTTTATCTTCAAGTAGCCTCTGGGCTTTGATAACTAGGGCTGTGACAACAGCATATTCTTTTTATTCTTTTGACTCTCGAGTATATATCCGGCACAGTTAGACACAGTTAATCAACCAAGAACCACATCAGTCTATATAAAAACATATAAGATATTAATGAATATATATACTCAAGAGTCAAAACAATAAAAAGAATATTCTGTTGTCACAGCCCTATTAATAACTCCTTTGTAAAAAAAAAAATCTAAACAGATGGTACCCCTATGTCTGCCGTCTGCATCTCTTAATTCTCAAGTAGAAGAACAAGTAAGAAGGAATTAATTTTAATCTCTTTTTTGGTCTCTCCCCCTATTGGGCAAACTTCCTTTCTCGAATAAAACCTTTGAAACTTCTGCAAGTCTCCAGTGTGTTTCTGTGCGTGAGTAGATTCATCTTGAGTTAACAGAAGATCATGATCACTGGGAAACCGTGATCTCAAGTGTTATGTCTTTGTTTAGGGTTATGAAAAAAAAAACCAAAAGAGTAAATAAAACCAATCAACGCCGAGTTATAAAAAATGAAATATTTATTTTTACAAAAGCAAAACAATTAAATAACATTTACAAACAAACGCATTTTTTTGTACTGATATAACAAGTCTTGAACGCTAATATTAAGTCTATAATGTCTTAAGATGCAAGGGGGAACAACTCTTATTAACTTTGAAGTCAAATACTTATAAATGAATCAAATGAGTTTGAAAAGATAAAACTTTGGTCAATGAAAAATTAAAGAGAAATCTTTGTCGTTTCTGAATTTTTGAGATGAGGATTGGTTATTCGTATTATTTGGATTCATCGGACTACTACCAAGGACCTGTGGAGCAGTGGTTAGAGTACTTGAAAAAATCAGTTATAAAAAAAGTGATATTCTCTTGAAGGTTAAGTCTTCAGTGTGGGCGACCGAAAAGTACAATTGCAAATTACTTAGGACCTCTATCCAGTCGTGGCTAACGAACAAGAGCACACTACCCCCATGAACTAAATAAAAGGTTCTGCTCGAAATTACATCCAAATTCCTGAGTTTGATAGAAACATTCCTGAGTTTGACAATATACACCTGAAGAAGGTCAGAGGTTATATCGACCGAAATGTTGTGAAAATCACACTCAAAATGAAAACAGTAATTTGATGAATACAAATAATATGAGAAATCTTTGTATTTATCCGAAATTCAATTCTTTAATTGATGCTTTTTGAAGTTTCTTTCGGCTGGAATGACGTCCTGGAAACATTACTGGAGTTCAAATGAGTCGTTAGCTCATAGGTTAACAATCTGCTTACGAAACTGACTCAATTGTGAGTGGCAAGTACAGAATTTTCTGATTATTCTACATTGTTCTTATTAAGTTGAAAAAGAAAAACAACACTTTCGCGTTCTCTGAAAGAGCTTTCTAGATTGTTTTTAAAATTAACTGTGAATAACATTTACATATTTTTATTTAATTTTGTTATTTATTTTTATTATTAATTATTACAACACATATATTATTAATTATTATAGTATTACTTTTATTAATATAAAATTAATAATTAATTATTTATTAATCAGTAATTATGTTATTAATTATTATAATACGTATATTATAGTATTAATTATTATTTAATTCATTTTATCATTATAAAATTAATTATTTATTAATCAGTAATTATGTTATTAATTAATATAAGGCATTATATTATTAATTATTATATTATTCATTTTATTATTATAAAATTAATAATTAATTATTTATTAATCATTAATAATGTTATTAATTAATATAAGATATCATATTATTAATTATTATTTTATTCATTTTATTTTTATAAAATTAATAATTATTTATTAATCATTAATTATGTTATAAATTAATATAAGATATTATATTATTAATTATTATTTTATTCATTTTATTTTTATAAAATTAATAATTATTTATTAATCATTAATTATGTTATAAATTAATATAAGATATATTATTAATTATTATTTTATTCATTTATTATTATAAAATTAATAATTATTTATTAATCATTAATTATGTTATTAATTAATATAAGATATTATATTATTAATTATTATTTTATTAATAATTATTATAATACATATATTATTATTTATTATTTTATTCATTTTATTATTATTAAATTAATAATTATTTATTAATCATCGATTATGTTATTATTTATTATAAAAATTTTATTATTATAAAATTAATAATTTGTTTGATTATTATTAATTATTATATTGTTCATTTTATTATTATAAAATTAATTATTAATTATTTATTAATCATTAATTTTGTTACTAATTATTATGATACGTATATTATATTATTAATTATTATTATATTCATTTTATTATCATAGAATTAACAATTATTTATTTATTAATCATCAATTATGTTATTAATTATTATTACTTATTATAATACGTATATTATATCATTAATTATTATTTTATTATGTATGTTATTATTATAAAGTAAATATTTCGATATTTTATTCATTTTTTATAAATAAAACTAAAATGTTATAATAATTTTTATATGGCGTGTGCTCACACGTGACACAAGCAATGGTACATTGAAATCAATGTAAGGCATATAATTTCATGGAGAAATTTTCTGTGTATCGTCATGGCAACGTGCAACCTGCATCTGATGTAGAAAAGACAAGCTAAACGAAGAAGAGAGAGAGGGAATTCATTCTTCCCTGTTAATTCAGAATGGCTGAGTCCATTGCACTTAGAATAGAGGGGTGGTCAGGTATGGAGGAAGAGGAACAAAGAGTTTACCTTTACAAGTTTAACTATTACATGTAATTTTATTATTAGTTTATTAGCGGGGCCCATGGAAATTCCACAGGGGGCTCATTCATATGTAATATATTGATGTCGGCATTCTGTAGTTGTCCAGTGTAAATGGAGACGCTCTGATATTATTGTAGCTCTTTTGTTAAAACTGCAAAAGTATTTATCTAAGCTAGCACGAACGCCCAGCAAAACCCGGCTGTAAAGTACGCTTAAATATGATATTTTAATTCTTGCAGATTTTGTATGTATTATTATATAATGTTCTATTGATTTTTATATATCATAAAGTTGCGATTTCAAAAATAAAAAAATATGTCCATAAGACTTGGGTGCATTAGCTTTAATCGAAACAGAAATAAAAACTTATGGAATATATATATAATTTCCTTGTATATCAGAAAACATGCTATGTGACATACAAATATGTGAACATGATGTTGCCAAGCTAATCAAAAACCTTGATTCCAGTAAAGCAACTGGTCCTTACGGCATTCCAATTATAGTGCTCAAAAGGCTTCTACCAGAACTAGCGCGCATGCTTACAAAGTTATTTAAGCGTTGTCTTAAGGATAAATGCTTCCCAACACCTTGGAAAATCTCATCAGTATGCCCTGTATTAAGAATTCAGGTGATCGCTCATCTCCCTCTCAGTACAGACCAATAAGTCTCCTGTGCATCATGAGTAAGCTGCTGGAATCTGTGCTAAAGTAGTCAACCATCTCAGCAAAAGTAACCTTCTTAGTGACATGCAATATGGTTTCTGTTTTGCTAGATCTACAGCAGACGTACTTACAGTTATATCTCATAGAATTAGTGAATCCCTCGACGGAGGCTTCCTCTCTAGGGCAATTGCTCTTGACATATTACATGGCCTTTGATAAGGTATAGCATAATGGTCTACTTCACAAGATCTCCAGTCATGGTATAGCTGGAAATGTCTTCTTAACTTTTAAATCATTTTTCTCTGATAGGTTTTTAAGAATAGTGGTTGATGGGCAGAAATCATAAGCTCTCAGTATTAATGCTGGAGTCCCTTAGGGATCAAATCTAGGGCCAACTCTCTTCCTGATCTACATTAATGATCTTCCGAACCACATCCTTAGATCATTCGTTGAGATTTATGCTGGCAACACTACCATCTATTGGTAACACTTCGAAGACCGTAAATGACCAAGTTCTCTCTGACTCTCTCTCCTCTGATCTTGAGCATGTGGCACAATGGGGAAAAAAGTGGCTGGTTATTTTTAGTGCATCTAAAACCAAGCTTCTATCTTTACATCATCAACGCTCTGTTGCCCAGCTGCCATCAATTGAAATGAATGGCCCTCGTCTTGGGGAGGCCTCATGTTTTGACAAGCTTCTGGGCTTGACCTTTACTCCCGATCTGAAGTGAAACACATATATCAAATCCATTGCCAAGGCCACTGGAAAAATGGTGGGATCCTTCTACCGCTCCAGTAGATATCTCACTCCTTATGCAATTCTCTACCTATATAATAGCCAGATTTGGCCAACGATGGAGTACTGTTGCCACATCTGGGCAGGAGCTGCTAGAAGCAGCTTGTCCTGTCTTGACAGAGTTCAAAATAGACTTCATAGCTTAGTGGGGGATGCTATTTTCTCTTCCCTGCAACCCCTTCCCCACAGAAGAGATGTAGCGAGCCTGTCCCTGCTTTATCATCATTTTCATGGCAGGTGCTCATCTGAACATCAATCTATAGCCCCCCCCCCCCTCGCCGGACTTTCATGAAAAACACTCGTCTAGCCAGGACCACTATCAACAGTTTCTCATACTCTTTATCTGTGCCTACACCTAAACATAGATTCCATAAACAGGGCTTCTTTCTTAGAACTGCTCGTCTGTGGAACTCTATTCCGTTTGCCTGCTTTCCAGCTGACTACAATCTGATTGTCTTCAAGTACAATGTGAACAAGTTCTTATTGAACCGTCCCCCTAAGTAATCCAAGTTATAAAATTCGCACTAATGTTTACTATGCTAAAATTACAATGACTAATATATACCCATTAACTCGAGTGACCTCTGGGCCTTGATAAGTGGATACCCCCATGTAAAAAAAAAAACAAAAAAAAACTTGAGTTCCTTCATCCATAATCGAAACCAAAACCAAAAATTATGAAGAACATGTCCCCCCCCCCCCGGATTAAATAAAGGGTCCCGCTCAACATTCCGTGCAGATTCCTGAGTTCAGCAAAAGATTTCCACGAGTTCGACGAGATACACCTGAAGAAGGCCGAAGGTTACATCGACCAAAACGCTGTGAAAAGTGAAAAATAACACTCAAGATGAAAACAGTAGTCCGAAGAATCCAAATAATACGGATAACCAATCCTCATCTCAAAAAGTTCAGAAACGTAATCTTTCAGAATGTTAACGTAATTGCAGTTACAGACTGACTCCTTCAGAAAAATAAACGATAATTTTCACACACACACGATCTGTTAGGCTTTAACCGACTCTTAATTTCAGGTAGCGTCCCTAGGAAAACCTTTTACAATAGGGGCCAGGTGAGAGAAAGGGCAGGGGATTTATTTCTATTATCAAATTTACTTCGGGGAGGGGGGGGGGTCTTTTTTTTATTCGCTTTTCTTGATAATTTCATTAAGCCGAACACCTGCTGTTCAGAGATTAAGGACAATCCGTGGCTTTTGTTTCTTCTCACGGCACGACACGCCAGGTCTCTCACTCGACCCCTCCGTCTCTTTTTCCTCGTTCTGTCTATCTTTTTGTCTGTCTGTCTGTCTGTCTGTCTATCTCTCTCTCTCTTGTTTTGTCTTTCTTTCTATTGTTTCTCTCTCATTATCCCCTTCTACCTCTCTGTCGTTTTGTATTTCTTTCTATTGTTTCTCCTCCCTCCCTTTTCTCTTCTCCCCCTCCCCTTAATTTCTCTCTCTTTCTCCCTCTCTATCCCTCTCTGCTTTCGTTTTGTACATCTCTCTTTCATTATTTCTCTCTCTATACACACACACACACACACACACACACACATATATATATATATATATATATATATATGTTATTTTCTGGGTTTTTATCTTGAGAGAGAGAGAGAGAGAGAGAGAGAGAGAGAGAGAGAGAGAGAGAGAGAGAGTAATCCAGAGTAAGAATATATTCGGAGGAAAAAAATCCAGAAAATTTCAACCGAGTTTATAAAACATTGCTCAATACTAAATAGAGCTATTTTAATATAATAACACTGGCATGACAATGCTTCGATCTGTAGTTATTAATAATTACGATTCAATATGAACATTGAAAGGAAAAGACTTTTTGCTTGATGAGATCTTAGTCATTAATAATTACAGATGGAAACATTGTCATGCCAGAGTAGTGAAGCCTGTTACACACACACACACACACACACACACACACACACACACACACACACATATCTATAATATAAAGCTGAATGTGTGTGTGGTCACGAATAGGCTCCTATATGGTTGACTATTTTAAAAAACTGATTACATATAATGATAGAAGATGTATCGAGACACAGGAATGGGTATGTTTGATCTGGCAGAACGGTGGTTCATTAAAATTGTGGGGTCTGCGTATGCGCCTGGTCCACAAAGTATGGAAATAAAAAATTTAAAAAAAAAACGTTTACAAGTGTTTTTGATATAGATGTACATAAGAATACTTTAATAAGTATGTTTTAACTTAAATAGAGATGGTATAATAAAATTGTAGGGTCTGCGTTCGCGCCTGGCCTCCATAGAATGGAAATAGGCACAAACTTTAATAAAGACTTTTCATATCTATCTGCGTAAGTATACTTTGATAATTATGTTTCAGTTTGAAGAAATATGGTATAATAAAATTATAGGGTGTTCGTTCGCACCTGACCTCCATAGAATGGAAATATGTCACAAAGTTTAACAAGGTTTTTTAATATAGATCCACAAAATATTGTGATAAGTGTTTCAGTGTGAACAGGTATGGTATAATAAATTATGGGGTTTATCTATTTTATTTTTATTTTCATCATATTTTGCTTTGGTTTTGATACCCCTAAATTCAACCCAAATTTACAACCCTTCCTTTTCATAAGCTATCATACTTTCATAAATCAGAGTCCATTTTCTGTAGGCTGTTTTTGAACCCAGTCAACGACGGGTACTTTTGCTAGTATATATATATATATATATATATATATATATATATATATATATATATATGTAAACTCTCCGACTGTTTTTTTTTTTTTTTCCGAGGAACATATATCTGTTTCTGGGGAGTTGTTTCATAAATTTCCGCTATTCAACGAAACACGCGTAAGATGTACTATATTAACATATCAGTACTATGACTGAAATAAATACATCTGGTTTTGGGATGATAACTATATATATATATATATAACTATATATAACTATATATATATATATATATATATATATATATAGTTATATATATATATATATATATATATATATATATATATATTTATACACACACACGAGGTGGGGGGACAGGTAAAATAATAGAGAGAAAGGAAGACAAAATGAGAGAGAGAGAAATGAAAGATCTTTCTCTTTATATCATTTTGTTTCTCTCTCTCTCTCTCTCTCTCTCTCTCTCTCTCTCCTTCTTTTCCTCCTTCTCCTCGCCCACCTTCTATCTTTGTCTGTCCCCCGCCCCCTGTCTCTCTCTCTTTACGGTTGTTCATTTCATGTATTTTCCTAGTAACCCATTGGCAGCTTCTTTTTTTTTTTTTTTTTTTTTATATAAGCTGAATTACGCCTCGTGTTGTTGTTGGGGGGGGGCAAACTAATGACAATTAACCTCGTGAGGATGTTGAAAGAAAGACAAAAGCACAATAGAACTTTTCAAACAATGGAGAGAGAAAGAGAGAGAGAGAGAGAGAGAGAGAGAGGGAGAGAAGATACAGATTACTAACACTAAAATAATCCTCTACTCTATAATAAAGACAAATGTGTACTAATTTTTATATTTATTTATTTATTTATTTTGGTAAATGTTACCTTACGCTACAATAGAACACCGACCACTCTAATTTGTTTTTTTAGGGGTATTCGAGGTCGCTGACAACGAATCTGATAATCACACCCCCAGCAGTCCAGCACCACCACCTCCCCTGCCCCCTTCCCAATGTAAGCAGAATTTTTGTGAATGGTAAATGTCGGCGCGTTACTTACGGAAAAAAAGGTTAATTAAACTGCAGAAGCACCTGTTAAACTACACAAGTCCTATAATTGAATACCCCCTCCACTCCAAAAAAAGAACTAAAATAATAAAAATATGTTTGGTGGTTATGTTTTTGTAAACCTCTCGTTCTAGATCAATTAAAAAGCATTAAAACTACGTAAGACAAAAATAAATAAATAAATAATAAATAAACCACTTTTTTTTTTTTTTAAACTTTATTTGAAATGACCGCTTAAAGATTCCGGCATGCCAAGATTCCTACGCGATGTGGTAAGACTATGAGAACGTATCATGTAAGAAAAACAATACCAAAAGCAGTGAAATGGCACAAAATAGTCCCAAGGTCCAGGGGCTCATACCATGCAAACGGTAAATTTGTGGCGGGTTTTATTATCAGATTCGTTGTCAGCGACCTCGAATACCCCTAAAAAACAACTTAGATTTGTCGGTGTTCTGTTGTAGCATAAGGTAACATTTACCTTTATTTTATTCAATTTTCACACCAAACAAGGCACAATGCCAATTTGATGTTAGGGGCTACTATCAGGGACATAAGTTGCAGGGACATTATGAAGGAAGATGAACAGCATGAACAGCAAGATGTCTGTTCACATTACACTTGAACTTCTGCATGTCGGTACAATTGGGAAAGCAGAATCCCGGAAGGGAGTTCCAAAGTCTAGCAGTTTCTGGGGAAGAAACTATTGGAGTAGAAGGTTTTCTTACACCTAGGGATCTCTACTGTGTAGGGATGGGATTTGGCATAAAAATGCATTAATAAATATATATCCTCCCCGCCAAACAAAGTTTAGCGTGTAAAAAAAAAACTGCCGGACCAAATTATTTCAAGTGTTTAGGGGAAAGAAGAAAGCGAGAAATAGCAAGTCAGACAATCCCCTCAGTCTAAAATGAATTACAAAAGGTATCCTTAATTATATATTCTATCTCATAAGGAGATATAGTTTTTGTATCAATTTTCAGTATTTTAGCCTGACGATTCCCTTTGGGTATGAAACCTGTATAGATTAATTGCTATATATATATATATATATATATATATATATATGCTTGTGGCAAAATCTGTTTCTTCAATTATATTTCATACTAATCCTTTGATTTATGAAGCTCGATGTAACTACAGAGTATATATGACAAAAGTCTATATTCCAAATTTCAAGATGCTGTCCATGTAGCCGTTTATTTCTTAAGCATGTTAAAATGCTCGATTCTTGACGGCACCTGTTTCGTAGTGCAGAATCATTCATGTAATTATTATGTCAATTTTTTAAAATTTATTTCGCCCTTAACTCATTAAAAGAAAAGGAACTCATCAACTTTAAAAGAAAATAAAGGGATAGGGGCATGATTGCAAAATCGGAAGTGAATTTGCAATTGCATTTTCTTTTAGTTACGCCATCCAAAAATTAAAAAAATAAACGGTAAGATGGACAACATCTTGAAATTTGGGTATATATATATATATATATATATATATATATATATATATATATATATATATATATATATCCATTCTGCCAAACAAGTGTTTATGGGAAGAGGAATAAAAACAGTATGTAACAAGTCTGAGATAATACCTGGAGTTTAAAAAAATTACAAAAGAACTTCTTCACTCTATTTCCATAATAAGCCATTTCCTTTTTTCTTTTCTTTTTTATACCGATTGATACACTTTTTCTTCTAAATTGCCATATATATATATATATATATATATATATATATACGATTACTTCATTTAATCACATGAATTAATATACAAAGATATAATTTATCTGATAATTTTCCATATTTACTTCGACAGTGCTCAATACATAGGTAGAGCTGGGTAGTAAGTTATGAAAATATATATGGCAATTAAGCTACACAGAATATTCCGCATTTCATTCTCATGATGAATTCTCACGAGAATGAAACGGAAAATATTCTGCCATATATATTTTCATAACTTACTATATATATATATATATATATATATATATATATATATATATATATATACTAACAGGCTGCCCGACATTACCCAGTCGTAAAATACACTTAAATATGATATTTTGATTTATGCAGATTTCGTATTTATTATTATATTATATTGGCCCCAATATATAGTAATGATTTAAAAAAAAAAAAAAATGAATCATGCACCACCACCGAGAATCCAAATCAAAGCATTTAGCTTACGATTTACTTTTCCTTTAATGACTGTAATACGAAGACATATTTACTGTAAAGCTAAAAATTAAAACATGAACCAATAGCTATTATGTCACGCATGCATAATTGTAATGCTGCCGTTCGATTTTCACCTGGCATATTCCATTTTTTTAATTTTCACACTTTTGCACCGATTTTCTCAGGCTAAAACCCAAATTTAAAGTTTTGTATCGGTTCGAATACCCTATATATGAAGTTTCTTGTCTGTAGACCAAAAATTGACAGAGGAGTTTGATAGGTAAATTTTTTTAAACAAAAATATATACGCATACATAAATATATATAGAAAGAGTTTTGTGTTTATTATAACCTTTCTACGCAAATATTACACAAGTATAAATCATGTAGAATATCTGTATGAATATGATTACACGTAATTACACGTAGTTAACTAAAGATGATCATCCAAAAAGAAAACCGAAAAAACTAATAGGAAATTAATTTAAATGAATGTTTAAAAGAATATGCAAATTAGCTAGATCTTTTACAGATAAATGCGATTCAACAACCCATATATAACAAAGTTGTATTTTCTTTTTAAATAAATAGGAAAAAAGGGCTTTTAATATGAATATCAATACACAAAAAAAAAAAATTTATATGAGTAAGCACATCCTCTTTGGGTAGAGCACTGTTGTAAATAATCTCATCCGCTACTTAATTGGCTGAAAAATGCGGTTTGAGCACTATAAAAGTGGTGGACGAATGTTTGTTTAAAATATGCATTTGTTGAGGTTATTTGCAGGCACAACTTGCGTGGGTCAATAGGTAGCACTGTCGACTGTCAACGTAATGGTTCTAGGTTCGATCCTTGGCTTGGGAGAGGTGCTAGTCTAGCGGCACTGATGAGTTGTGATACAACGAAACAATACTGTATGTCGATGACTACAAATATATATATATATATATATATATATATATATATATATATATATATATATATATATAAATAAGATATGTGTTACATTGAACACTTTAAAGCCAAATAGCTGCAACGCAAATTTTTTCTTTTTACCTTTATAAAATAAACGAGTGTTTATTTTTAAAGAGATATATTTCGGAGATATACACTCCTTTTCCAATCTATATATATGTCTATATTTTTTTCCCTCTTATTCTTCGCCATGGTGTTGAATGGGAGAATTTGAGTTGATATATCTCTTTAAAAATAGACATTCGTTTATTTTATAAAGGTAAAAAGAAAAATTCACGTTGCAGCTATTTGGCTTTAAAGTGTTCAATGTAACACGTATCTTATTTAATTTTCAAATTTCATTCAATGCCTTTTAATGGATAACCTACCCAGATTTTCAAACCACGTGCGACCACGCGTAATTATCCGTCTACAGATAAATCCGCAGCTAACATCATGTGGACTCAACACAAATTCTCCCATTCAACACCATGGCGAAGAATAAGAGGAAAAAAATAGGCATATATATAGATTGAAAAAAGGAGTGTATATCTCAGAAATATGTATATCTCTTTATAAAATAAGCATTCGTTTATTTTATAAAGGTAAAAAAAAAATTCGCATTGCAGCTATTTGGCTTTAAAGTGTTCAATGTAACACGTATCATATTTAATTTTCAAATTTTACTCAACGCCTTTTAATGGATAACCTACCCATATATATATATATATATATATATATAGATAGATAGATAGATAGATAGATAGACATAGATACAGATATATATAGATATAGATATATATAGATATATATATATAGATATATATATATATACATATATATATAGATATATATATACACACATATATATATACATATATATATACACATATATATACACATATATATATACATATATATATATACATATATACACACACATATATATACATATATATAATTATATATATATATACATATATATACATATATATATATACATATATATACATATATATATATACATATATATATACATATATATATACAATGTCAAAACCAAAATAACAAGGAAAAAAGTTTGTATCATATTGTGTATTTTTCATTAGTGTTACAATTGTTTTGACACCATTCGAACAATTTTAAACTCTATGTTCAAAAATCTTCCAGATTGGCATTTCATCGGACGTATTGAGACAAATACAAAAGTAACAAACGTTTTGATAGTATGGATAAGGAAATGGTTTAAAACAAAACCTGGCAAGGTGGATCCCACTACTTGGTACCGTTAATAACAGGATGTTGTTCAGAACCTCTGTTAATGAAATCGATTCCATTCTGGCTGACGGTGAATATTTCTTCATTACTGGACAGTTCATTGTTGCAAATAGCACACTTGTCAGCACCAATAATTATCGGTACTTCACTTTGGCCAACCTTCAATTAGAATATCACAGAATATTAAGCTCCTGCAGTAATACATCAAAAGAGACATAAAATAAGGCAGAAGTTATAATTATATTTAACTTTATGAAAACTGTTGCTTTTATCCAATTTCACATTGCTACATTTGTTATTTTTGAAGATGAATTTACAGTAATTGAGTTGAGAGAAGGGAGGCTAGAATCGGCAACATTGTTTAAAAATGGCGGCCGTTGACCCAATTGTAGTAAACTTTTTTTTATTTGAAAGAGAGGTTATTCAAAATCTTTGTTATCAATTTGTTTGAGGTTCAGCCAAACTAGTCTCTCCCACTTGGGGTTCAAAAGAGTCGCCAACCTAATAGGTCCTGCACTATCAAGCTTCAACCGCTGCCTCATCAACAAAATGTTGCATCCTTCTGCCTGTTTCCCAATTATTTTAATGGTAGATGTTACAACGAACTACAAGTTTTTGTAGCCCCTGGATGTAAATACCCACGACAAACCCGACAAGCATCTAAATCACACCCCTACACAGTAGAAATCCCTAGATTTAAGAGGTGGCACTTATTGTATATTCTGTAGTGTTGTTGTTCATCTTAGGAGAGTCTTAGTGAGATATCTAGAGACAGGGTACACACTACTACATGAGAGCCGACAGCATGTAATACACAATGAGAGGAGATTTGATATATAGATAGATAGACCGAGAGTGTGTTAGACATTTACGTTTTGACAGTTGTACATTTTTATAAACACAAAGTTCATATTAATACAATTTCACTTTACCTTTGTTTTGGTAGAATGACACAACACAAGATGGCAGTTATAAAAACACATGATGATACATTTATTCTTCGACCGGTCGGACATGATTCTGTATTTCAGGGATTCAAAGTTTGACATGGTTATCTCTAAAAACTCTCGCTTCCTAGAGGGTGCCCTGACTCTAACTGAGAATCGGTCTGAACCTCTCTGCTTCTTCCCACCGGCTGATCTGATTCCCTCTAACTAACTTCAAACTCTTTCCTATATTGAGAAATCACAAGTATGTCTGGTCAACGTGACCACAACTCACGTGTTTCAAACATACGCGGTTTGCACGTTTTGAAACCATTTCTGACGACCAGGAAATTTCTCATTCTCTTTGTTGTTTTACAAAGGAATTTAACCTACTTGTCTAATTCTGTAACCGATATTTTTATTATGCATTCTTTCTAAGAATGCGAATAGTTTCCAGACAAATTTGTATTTATTAAATATTTTAACAGAATCAACAATTTAACTAGACATTCCATTTAAACCTATTGTTCTTTAAAACTTATCTATAGGGTTCAATCCCCGCTTATTCTAATATCATTTTCATTTAACTAATTCCCTATTTTTTTACTTACATGAAAAGGGGACAGTTCTTATCATGTAACACTTCTAGTCTAATAGTTTCTTCCCTAGGACAGTGAGAGTTTGGAATTCCCTTCCGGGTTCCTATTTCTCTGACTGGACTGACATGCAGAAGTGTAATGTAAACAGACATCTTGCTGCTCAGATTCCTACATAGTACTCCTACAAATTATGTCCCAAATAGTAGCTCCCTACATCAAAGTGGTACTGTGCCTTGTTTGGGGTGAAAATGCAATCAAAAAAAATTAACTAAATGTTTTTAGTAATCTAATGAAAGAATAGATTGCAAATTAATGGCGGCCATGTTGGATTTTGGATTCATTGTTTATGAGAATTGAATTATTTATTGGCAGTAAATCTTATCACATGATTTTGTTGTCTTTTAATGTTGCAGCATCTTTTAATTCCAGGAAGTCTTCTTGGAATAATCTCTTTTTATAATTTGGTCAGAGATTTTCTTGGAATTATTCGGAGTTGATTAAATTCATTTTGCAAATGGCGGAAACTGAAATGTGTGCACAAGAATACGTTGTAATTGTATGAGAGGAAAAAAAAAAATCAGCTCGATTGACTGGACTATTAAGCCACACAGAATTTTCCGTGTTTCATCCTCGAGTATGTACATCATAAAGATTTTTCGGTGCATATTCAGAATTGCATTTATGGCTGCGATTAAAGTAAAGAAAATACAGAAAAGTATTCTATGATGTGTGCACTCGTCACAGAACAAAGATGTCATATTCCAAAAATCACGTAATTTGAGCTAGTAGGTTTTTTTTTTTTATTCAAAAATATCAAATTTAATGACTAAGCGAGTCATAGTGTTTTCCTTGTGAATGATGAAATCCGATGAAATAAATAAGGGGAGAAAACTCAAATCGAAGTGTCCATGTCAACAATCAGCCTTAAGTTTTTTTTTTAGTTTTTTTTTATTTGGGGGTCACCACTTATCAAGGCCAGAAAGCCGCTCGAGAATAAGGGTTAATGGATGTAAGGTGGTAGTGAAGTAATCGTTAATGATGTAAATTGGGTGGAATTTGATTATTTATGAGGACGACTTAACAGAAACTTGTTTACATTAGACTTGAAGGCTACCATGTTGTATTCAGCCGGGAAGCATGACAGCAGAACAGTGTTCCAAAAGTGGGAAGTTCTGGGAAAGAAGCTTTGTTCATGAAATCTGCGTTTACATTTAGGCACAGATAGTGAGTGGGAAAAATCATATATAGTGGTTTTAGCTACTCAAGTTTTTTTTATGAAAGTTTGGCAAGGGGAAATCATAGATTGGAGTTCAGACGAGCACTTATCATGAAAATAGCGATAGAGCAGAGACAGACTTGCAACGTCTCCTCTGTGGGAAAGAGGTTGCAGGGAAGAAAAAGGGTATCACCTACTAGGTTTTGAAGCCGGTTTTGAACTCTATCAAGGCAAGATAGGGCGTGCCGAATAGCTCCTGCCCAGATGTGGCGCACCTGGCTCTTATATATATAGAGCATCGCATCAGCAGTGCGATACTAGAGCGGTAACGTGATCCAACCATTTTTCCAGCGATCTTGGCAACAGATTTGATGTATGTGTTCCATTTCAGGTCAGGAGTGAAGGTCAGTCCCAGAAGCTTATATCTTTATATCTTCCCCAAGACTAGAACCATCCATTTCAATCGGGTTGTGATGGGGATCAGTAGGAAAGGAGAGAAGTTTGCTTTTCAATGCATTAAAATTAACCAACCACCTTTTTCCTCACTGCACCATGTTCTCAAGATCAGAAGAGAGATAATCAGAAAGATCTTGGTCATTGCTGACCTTTGAAGTGTCACCATAGATTGTCATGCCGTCTACAGAAATGTCTACAAATGATCTAAGAATGTGATTTGGGAGATCATTGATGAAGATCAGGAACAGCTTTGGACCCAGGATGGAACCCTGAGGGACACCCGCATTAATACAATGAGTTGCTGATTTCTGCCCATCAACAACTACTGTTATAAGCCTATTAGAGAGAAAGGATTTTATAACTGAGAAGACATTCCCAGCTATTTCATAGCTGACGTTTAATACATCAGCCTTATGTTCAATATAGGTTAGTAATAAAATCGCTAAAAATTGTAAATTTGGATTTCCTTACTTAAAAAAAAAATACTTGATCGATTTACATAATTTTTGGAACATGATATCTTCGTTCTCTAATGAGCCTGTACATCATACAGACTTTCTTGTCTTTTCTTTACTTTTAATTGTCGCCATAAGTGCCATTATGAATAAGTACCAATTTTTCCGTATTTGTGCTTGTAATTAGGTTGAATTCTGGACAAGTCGTCGTCGTCGTCATCCTCCTCCTCCTCCTCCTTCTTCTTCTTCTTCTTCTTCTTCTTCTTTCTAAACCGTGGTTGAAGTAAAAATAAGTTTTTTGGCGAATAAAGTCGAACAATGTCAAAACCCAGTTTGGCAGATATTGTCAAGAGTGCCTCCCCCCTCTAAATTCCACAATTTTCACTTTTTAAAAAAAAAACTTTTTTCCTGTTAATATCATCGATTACAGACTTTGAAAAAAAAAAAAAAAAATTTTTTTTATAACTTTTCACGTGGGGGTTCAGTTTTCAATTATAACGTTGTATTAAATTGAACGCGAAATTTGTGACCACGACGAATAGATAGATAGATACATAGATTAGAGGGAAGAGGAGGTAAAGAAATCTTCCTTTTTTAACCTCTCCGTTCTAACTCCTACCTTCTGGTCACATCAATTTTTTCATTGTGGTCACAAAGTTCGTGTTCAATTTAGTACAACGTTATCATTGAAAACTGAACCCCCATGTGGAAAGTTATAAAAATTTTTTTTTTTTTTTCAAAGTCTGTAATCGATGATATTAACAGGAAAATTTTTTTTTTTTAAAAGTGAAAATTGTGGAATTTAGAGGGGGGAGGGAGGCACTCTTGACAATATCTGCCAAAATGGGTTTTGACATTGTTCGACTTTATTCGCCAAAAAACTTATTTATTAACTTAAATATTTTTTCAATTTCTTTTTTTATAATCTGAAACTTAAGTCAGTAATCGATGATATTAACAGGGGAAAAAAGTAAAAAAAAAAAAAAAAAAAAAGTCTTGACAACATCCGCCCCCATTTTTACTCTAAATAATCTACGTTGCTAAAATAGGAAGTAACCGGTCGGTCAATGCGAACGTATGATAAAGGAGGTCGATATAAAAACATTAACATAAAAAAAAAAAAAAATGCCAAAACAATTCTTATATTCACGCACACGCGCGTATATATGTTAAATTGTGTGGGTAGTCGAGCCGGCAAGTATGAATATTCTGGCCTTAGAATGGCAGCTTATATAGATTAGGCAAGAAGCAACAAGCAGGAAGAGAAAAATTTATGAATGACTGGCAGAAATTTATGAATGACGCGATCACAAATTTGTACACGTACAAAGGGAAGTAACTCTCATTCTCTAATAACACTATTAAACATGTCGGGTACTTTTTATCAAAAGTTAACAAAATAAAAAGGGGCGAATATGTGTGTGTGTGTGTGTGTGTGTGTGTGCGTGTGTGTGTGTGTTTTGTTTAAATTTCATTCAGAAAAACATAATTTTTCAGAACAGAAATTTATTGTTTGAATAATTGAAGTTATTTATTATTTTAACATAAAACCGACTTCATAAACTAGTAGACGATACCTACTTGGCCTTCGGGACAAGAGCAAAGTGTAGTATCTGTTCCGGCAGATACTGCAAGCAAAGACCATATGTGGGGGAAACCCCACATATAAGACCTTGGTCAATGTAGGGGCAACCCTTCATACCAATTGTCACTATCCAGCTCCCCTACTCCCCGGGGAGTTGGTCCCCACTTCCCCTTCACTCCTCACATTAAAAATCGGCTTTGTGCCTAATTTGCTCGGTGGGGGAGCAAATAAATACCATCTGTTCCAACAGATGCTGCACTTAAGATAATTTGTACCAGTCAATGGAGGGGAAACCCTCTATACTGGGACAATTATTATTTTTGGTAACCAGAGTGCCCCCCTTTTTGCCTACTTTTAGGGGAGCTGGTTTTTACCTCACATTAAAAACGGCCTTGTGCCTAATTTGCTCAGTGGGGGAGCAAATAAATACCATCTGTTCCGACAGATACTACACTTAAGATAATTTGTACCAGTCAATGGAGGGGAAACCCTCTATACTGGGACAATTATTATTTTTGGTAACCAGAGTGCCCCCTTTTTGCCTACTTTAAGGGGAGCTGGTTTTTACCTCACATTAAAAACGGCCTTGTGCCTAATTTGCTCAGTGGGGGAGCAAATAAACACCATCTGTTCCGACAGATGCCGCAAGCAAAGACCATATGTGGGGGTAACCCCCACATATCAACCTTGGTCAATGTAGGGGCAACCCTTCATACCAACAGTTACTATCCAGCTCCCATTTCCCACCTCCCGGGAGCTGGTCCCCCCTTTCCCTCCCCCCTCCCTCTCTCTCCACATTAAAAAACGGCCTTGTGCCTAATTTGCTCAATGGGGAAGCAAATAAATCCAATCTGGTCCAGATGCTGCACTTCAATTTCTTGTTCTCTCTCAGTGGAGGAGAAATCCTGCACGACTGAGACAATTTTTATTTTTGTTCCTTTTCTCCACGTTAAAAAACGACCCTGGTGTCTAACTCTGTCCCGTGGGGAGGCATAGTAAATAGGAACTAGTAGGTGATGCCCTTTTCTCTTCACTGAAATCTCTCTCCCACAGAAGAGACGTTGCAAGCTTGTCTCTGCTCTATCATTATTTTCACGGTGTTTGAGTGAATTCCAATCTATGGTACCCCCCTCACCAATCTTTTACAAAAAAAAAAAAAAACACTCCTCTAGCCCAAATCACTATCAATAAATTCCCCCACTTTCTATTGATGCCTAAACCTAAATATGGATTCCATGAAGAAAGCTTCTTTCTTAGAACTGCTCGCCTGTGAAACTCTGTTCCACTGCTCTGCAGTATTGTCATCTTTAAGTACAGCATAAAGTTTTTATTGAATCGTCCTCGTAAATAATTTAATTATTCCAAATTTCCACCACAAACGATTACTATGCTACTGTCCCAATGACTACAGTACACACATTAACCCTTATCCTCGAGTGGCCTCCGGGTCTTAATATGTGGTAACCCCTTTGTAAAGACAGGCACTTCTAGGAAAGGAACTTTTCTTATGGAATTTTCATTTTGTTTTAGGCATAGGTAGAGCGTGAGAAAAATTGTTGTTAGTTGCTGTATCTAGATAAGTATTTGTTGCGAATGTTTTATAAGCGGGATCATAGATAGAAGCTCAGTCGAGCACATACTGTGAAAGTAACAATAGATTAGCTTGTTCTCATTCTGTCAGGCTTAAGTAATTTTTTATTGTACTCTTAGTATTGCTTGTAAATGAGGGTGTAGCCCCAGAAGAATGTCACTTAAAGCTGATTGTATATAATACCTTTATCCATTGCGCCATATGTACATGATTGAGTAGTGACTGTTATAGTAGTAATTACTTGGTAGTAGTGTGTGTGTGTGTGGGGGGGTCATCATTTATCTAGGCCCAAAGTCCACTTGAGGATAAAGTGTCAATTAGTGTCAGGTGGCCGGTGAGACGAGACCGTGATGATCAGTAATGGTGGAGCTTAAGTAAGGTTTCATTATGTAAGAAGACAGCTCAACATGAACTTATTTACATTAGACTTGAAAACGACCATGCCATAGTCAGCTGGGAAGCATCCTCGAGATATTGTGTTCCACAGACGGGCAATTCTATGAAAGGAACTTTGATTATGGAATTTTCATTTAGTTTTAGGCAGAGATAGAGAGAGGGGAATTGTTGTCAGTTGCTGTAGCTAGACGAGTATTTGGTGCGAATGTTTTACAGGAGGGATAGAGGCTGAGTCGAGCACATGTTGTGAAAATAATGTTAGAGCAGAGATAGACTGACAATATTTCTTCTGTGAGAACGAGGTAGCAGAAAGGAGAAAAGGACATCCTTCACTAGATTTTGAAGCCAGGTTTCTACGTTGTCCAGACAGAAAAGGGTGCTCTGAGCAGCCCCTCCCCAGATGCGGCAACAATACTCCGTTTTAGGACGTATATGGCTCTTAAGTAAAATGAAATATAAATTTGATCAAATGAAGGAAAACATCAAAATTTATTCTTGAACTGAAGATAACACATTTATTTCACAATTACAATAAACTTTTGGTACTTGTACAGTTTAGTCAAGACATTAAAAATGAAAATATCGAAAAAAGTTTAAATTGTATGTATCCGTTATGGAATGAAGTTCTCTGAAAAAAAAATTTCACTTAATTTCATCAAGTAGTTTTTGTTTTACAGCGAAAAAACAATTTGTTATGATACCGAGCAAAAGCTTCAATTTTTAGGAAGAAAAGCTAGAATTAAAGATGGGAAGGGAGTGTCGGCGCTTTAATTAGAGTTATCTCCCCGTAGCGTTTCTAAACTCCAAACAAAAATTAAGAAAAAACCCAAGTCTGTCTTCAACGTGCTGTCATAAAAACGTGTTTTTCCGCTGTAAAAAAAAAAAAAAAACTCAATCAAATTAAGTGAAATTTTTTTTTTTTTGAGATCTTCAGTTCAAAACGGATACGTACAATATAAACTTTTTCGATATTTTCATTTTTTAATGTCTTGATTAAACTGTACATGTACTAATTTTTTTTACCTCAATATTAAAAAAAAAAGAAGATGCTTGTAAAAACAAAATAAATAAAATGGCACCAAACTTTTATTATGCATTGTTAGCTTAAAAAAAGACAGTATACTAAAAATTGTGCAAATTCATCAAGTATTTTTTTTTTAACAAAAAGAAAAACACATTTTAACAGTGAAATGTCTTGTCTGCCGTTTTTTGCTTACATTAAGGTCAACGACAAAGGGAAATAATTCAAACTTTAATTCATCATAGTAATCATAATATCATAATAATACCGGCTAGAAATTGTTTATTGATCAAATTTTATTTTATACAATCAAAAATACCGGATATATTTAGTGTACAGCCTTTAATTTTTTAAACCTAACAGTTCGTTTAATGTTTGTTTAAAGTTGAATTGTCACACATATAGTATGTAATGACCAACATTGACGGCATATCCACTGGCATCCATCTATAAGTTTTTTTCATTGAATCAAAACCCTACACATGTCACAATATATATATGTATACAAAAGTGAACTTGTCTGTGTGTGTACGGAATGGTTTCTACCAAACTACTCTGTCAATCTTATGTCTACAGCAGACAGACAAAACACACCTGACAATGTAGACATATAAGAGAAGATTTCTTCAAAACCTGTCCGTACGTCAACCATTTTTAAATGAGAAAAATTAAGTGAAAAGGAATTAATTTTAACTGCTCCCTTACACTCTCCCCACGTTAAAATAACTTCTCTCCTCAATAAAACCTTTAAAACTCCCAACAAATCTCCATTGTTTTCATGCATGAGTTTTATTCATCTAAGTTAAACAACTACTGGATGACGCAATTATACAGGGACCACATGGAAAAACACAGGGCCCACATGGAAAAACAACGACTACACACATATGTAAAAGAGACTTTTATTATTTGATTTGGTTTTTTTATCATTCACATATCTTATATTCTATAAAAGTGTGTTTGGATTTTTAATCCGGCGGGGGGATGTGATGCGTCTAGTGTGTTAGGTATAAGGTAGTGTTAAGTTCATGCTTGCATGCCTTCTCACTTCAAGCTAACACCGGTGGCTAACCTCGTGGTGAAAAGGGAGCAGCTATGCATAAGTCTTCCCTGCCAGTACATAGCCTCTCCATCATCAAGACTCCTACAGTGCCTCCATGTTGGCCACACACGGTAACTGAGTGCCTTGCAGTCCCAGGCTAAACCTGTAGGAGATCTTGGAGTAGTAGGGGACCCCAGAGGTAGTGTGTTATGGCTCACCTATGTGTGGACACGCCCTGGCACACTACGAACCCCTACCCCACTGTCTTGTGGGTGCTCTTGGTTGGGCGAAGACTAAGGGAACCAACCCCAAAATCAAACACCACTGCCTTATGGGCCTGATTATAGCAAAAGGCTAAGAGATGGAAACTCTGACTTCAAATCCTACTGCTGCCTTGCAGTTTTTCTTAAAAGGCTATAGAACCTCATCCAGAATGAAAAGGCGTAGTAGTGGACACGATAGGTTAAGATTACTTTCGATTAGAAGCTGCGGTCTCCTCTGCTGCCAGTCATCGCGGGTTTGCTTCACTGGAAATGAGCATTGGAGGTTCAGAGGGTGTTTATCTGATGTGCAACAGATACTACACCTAAACTGCACAAGCAAGCTGGGGGCCAAGGTGGAAAGTCCTGTACGGAAGGATAATCACTGAGGCCCCGACTAGTCATTGTCAAGGCTGATGGACTGTATGATGATGATGATTCTATAAAAGTGAAAATGCATGTGTGTGTGTGTGTGTGTGTGTGTGAGGACACTTCTCAACCTATATACTCAACAAATTTTTAATCTACAAACTTGAAATTTGGTATATAGGTATGTGGAAAACTTTTTAATCAGTTTTCATCAGGACAAAAGGGTTTCTTCTAAGGGGTCAAAATTGAAAAATTGGCACGTGGAAATCATCGAATTTTTCTCCGTTTGCTAACTGTTTCACAAATACGCATTTGTGAATAGTTCACATTACAGATCACTTATGTTAAGAATAAGTAGGTTTGAAACGCCTTTAAAATATTGTTATGCTAGACTAATGGTTATAGTACTTGACTCACTGTCTTTCAATCTCAGCTCGATTTTTTTTTTTACTTACAAGAAGTGAATTGTTTAGAAAAAATGATAATATTCACATGCACACGTCTCAGTTTCTTTCCGTTTTTTTTTTTTTTTTACTTAATTTTTTTAAAGAAATTTAGCGTTACGTTTAATACCTGCCAATGCCGGGCGACCTGCTAGTATATATATAAAAGTGACCTTGTCTGTTTGTGTATGGAATGGTCTCTACCAAACTACTCTGTCAATCTTATGTCTACACCAGACAGACAAGACAATGTAGAAATCTAAGAATATTTCCTCAAGACCTTCCATTTGTCGACCATTTTTAAGGTAAAAATAAGAAAATTAAGTATAAAGGAATTAATTTTAGCCTTTCTCTTACTCTCTCCTCTCATTAAAGAATTTCTTTTCTCAATAAAACCTTTAAAATTTGCAAAAAATCTTCATTGGTTTCATGCATGAGTTTTATTTGCCTAAGTTAAACAACTACTGGATGACGCCATTATACCGGAAACGACCCACATGGAAAAACGACGATTGCACACGTATGTAAAAAAGACTTTTATTATTTGATTTGGTTTTTGATTGCTCACTGGCAAAAACCCTACAAGTGCACAAGTAAGCGTTTGTTGGAAACGACAGTTCGTTTTGGTGTTTGTTTAAAGTTAAAATATTACAATAGTAAATAAAGAAAATAAGAGGTTAGTCACTGTGGATTTTGTCACCATATTGCCCTGTCTCTGTACACATTTTGATAACGTGATAAAATAATGACATCACTACTTTAAAATAATCTCAGTTAGGCAAGTTCAGCTCGTTTATACCTCTATTTGTGTGTGTGTGTGTGTGTGTGTGTCCATTCCCTATAGGCTCTGAACCGACTGGGCTGATTTTTTTTTTCATGCAAATGTACTTTGTGCCTGGGAGTGTTCTTAGAAAGGTTTTGTGTCGGAATACCTCTGATAAGAATCAAAAATCGAAAATAAAAAAATTCGATTAAAGAAGGAACATTCTGATTTTGACCAAAGTCGACACCCTTACACAGCCCAACATCACAAAAGTATTTGAGAAGTTTTATCATTGAACAAGCAGAAGGGCCCCACGTATAAAACCAACTGTAGAATTTTTGATAAGACAAAGGCGCGTTCGAAATGAATGCTTCTGTTTAGAGCACAATTGAACCATGATACTCGCATTTTGCATTTTAAACTTTAAAGCAAGCCATCATATAAAATACTTTTATAAAAACAATAGTAGGTTCTCTACAGGGCAATATATTGTGGCCTCAGTCACTATGAGGATGCATGTGAATCTTCTTCTCAGTGCACTACGATTGGTCATCGACTAAAGCAGGCAGTCAATTGATTTGATTGAAAAGTGTTTGATTTCACCGATTTTGATGACAATAAAAGTATTGAAAGTGTGGAACATTCGTTGATTCTTATTTGATCCCAGGCAACGTCGGGGTTTTTTGCTAGTATAATTTTCTTTTTGTTTGTGAATTCTTATTTCAATTTTTTTTTTCAATTTAGTAAATTTAAACTTTTACTGTTGAGCCATGGTGGAAGTATGCGCTCTGCTGAGCGCCAGTCTAGCTGTTATCTTTATACTCATAATTTGATGGGACTAAAGAGAAAATGTCGCATAAGGGAAACCAAATTATTAAAAAGTGACAATTTATTCATGATTGAATTTGAATTATTATTCAGTGTTGCCGTTGGATGTTACTTTATCTATGTTAATTATTTCTGCGCAAACCGATTAGACTGTGCAACAAATTTTAGGTTACAAAAAATGTACAAGCCACATAAAACCTATTTCGATGTAAGAAAATTATCCTGATACATAATCTGACCTTTATTTTTTTAGATTAGGCATCGTTTTCATGTACCATAAATCATATTTTATTATATATTAGTGGCCTGGCAAGGCTACAGGGGAGACAACCAACCAAGCAAAAAAAAAAAACCCAAGCAAAATTCATCCCAAAGCAGCAAAACTGAAGCTGGCCTGCCAGGACACTATATATACAAATGTAGGCAAATTTGGGCATATTTTATTGGTTTGGTATATGTTTTTTTTTTTTACCAATTGTCATAAAATTTTAACTATAGAATAGTATTATAATCTTCAAAAAGCCTGCAAATTTTCATGTAGTTTCGTCCCATAGAACCAAAGATACGAGAATTTCAATATTCAATTTGGCTACGAGTATAGATATATCAATATATCAATATATCAATATATATATATATATATATATATATATATATATATATATATATATATATATATATATATAAAGAGATAGATAGATGGATAGCACCATTTTTGGCAAATTTATAAGTTCCAAATCTCAGCGGGTATTGATCATAATTTTACAAATGAAAGCTCGTTGAAAAGCTAATGACCTGGATTGTGTAGTGAACTATGTAGCATCTGCCCTTAAGGTCGCACATTAACGAGATCATCCATCATCCAGAGCCTATTTTTGACACTTTTTTACAGCCATAATATGTTTCAATCATAGTCATTTGTTTTCTTAGTTTTGCATATGAATTACAAAATATCTGATATTTCCCCAAAGCCTTAGTCTTGATGGAGGAGAGACCAAAACTTGCTGCCGCGGTTTCAAATGATCTGAAATAACAGCAAGGGGAGACTTGATTCCAAATATTTCTCATATGTTATATCTCCTCTCTTTGATTTCCATACATAAAGTAAATTTTGCAGTGTATAAAGGATTATTTAATATTGGAGATATTCATAATCGTACACTATTTCCAAAAGAGGGAAGATATAATATATGAGAAATATTTGGAATCATGTCTCCCCTTGCTGTTATTTCTGTTCATTTGAAACCATGGCAGCAAGTTTTAGTCTCCCCTCCATCAAGGCCATAGGTTTTGGGGAAACACACACACGCTCACACACACATGAATATTTCATTTAATCACATAAATTAATATACGAAGATATAATTTATGTGTAAATTTTCAGTATTTACTTCAACAGTGCTCAATACATAGGTAGAGCTAAGTAGTAAGTTATGAAAATATATATGGCAATTAAGCTACACAGAATATTCCACATTTCATTCTTTTGTGAATTTGTTAGGATTCGCGGAATATTCTGAGTAGCTTAATTGCCATATATATTTTCATAACTTATTACATGTATATATATATATATATATATATATATATATATATATAATATAAAGCTGAATGTGTGTGTGTGTATGCCTGATCACGAATAGGCACCTATATGGTTGACTATTTTAAAAAACTGATTACATATAATGATAGAAGATGTATCGAGACACAGGAATGGGTATGTTTGATCTGGCAGAACGGTGGTTCATTTAAATTGTAGTGTCTGCGTATGCACCTGGTCCACAAAGTATGGAAATAAAAAATTTAAAAATTAAAAAAAACAACGTTTACAAGTGTTTTTGATATAGATGTACATAATAATACTTTGATAAGTATGTTTTAACTTAAATAGGGATGGTATAATAAGATTGTGGGGTCTGCGTTTGCGCCTGGCCTCCATAGAATGGAAATAGGCACAAACTTTAATAAAGACTTTTCATATCTATCTGCGTAAGCATACTTTGATAATTATGTTTCAGTTTGAAAAAATATGGTATAATAAAATTATGGGGTGTTCGTTCGCACCTGACCTCCATAGAATGGAAATATGTCACAAAGTTTAACAAGGTTTTTTTTAATATAGATCCACAGAATATTGTGATAAGTGTTATATATATATGTATATTATTGATTATCAATGAAAAACACAGAATTGTCAGTTTAAACAACATTTGTTTTCACAGGGAACAGTGGGGAGTTGAGCAGCGAGATGTCCATTAACAGGTCACAAAAAAGTAAATACCACATTGTTTCATTATAAGAAAAATATCCTATGGAATATATATATATTAGGCAACAGGGTGAATAATTTATGTTTTATTTTTTGGTAAACTTTACCATTTATGAGCTGCCAGGACACTATATATAGCGTTTCATACTCAGCAATGAAAAAACCCCCCAAAAAACGTTGACATTGAAAACGAATGTTTTATTTATTCCATATACACAGCATATACATGGGTGGCTTTATATCCGTTTTTTTTCTTCTTTTCTTTTTTTTGTGTGTTTTTTCTTTTTTTTTTTCAACAAGCATTCATTTATTTTTATTATTGGAATCCTTTGAGGTGAGTAATTTGTATATTTATTTATTTATTTATTATGGGCTGTTATCTCTCGGGGCCCATGGCATAGTGGTGTTGAGTCTCCACGATTCCTGGTGAGCATTGTCTGAAAAAAGCTGTTTCAATCCTACCCAATACAGGCCAGAGAATTAATTGGCCAAAATGTGGTGAGATGACAACAACTATGGAAGGCAGTAATTACTGAGGATACAGTTAAGAGACCCAGCATTCGTATCCTGTTGTAGTTAATCACCTGAAGAAGACCAGAGGATGAGTTGGCCGAAACGTTGTGAAACAACAACTATGAAGATGCGGATAACAGTTCTTAAATAAATAAATAAATAAATAAATAATGCTTTTCTTCTTTCCTTTCTTTTTCCTTTTCTTCTTTTTTCGTTCTTTTTTCTTTTTATTTGTTTTCCTTTTCTTCCATTTCTATTCTTTCTTTCTTTTTCACTTTACTTTTTCGTTAGATGGAAAGCCTGCAATGAAAAAGCAATATAATAATTAATACTTTGATACAGCAAATATTACTGATGGAGACTCGAAATCATAAACAATAAAATGACCAAACTGTCCGGTTAGAAATTTTGGAAATCATGTTAGGATTTGTGAAAGAAATTGTGTTTGAAGGCTAATATTACCATTATTCTTTTTCCACAAACCGCATTGACATATCAATGCGGTTTGTGGAAAAAGAATAATGACAATATTAGAAGGAATTTTCAATAATGGGAAGCCTCACCGAACAGTTGTATACGTTTCTATTTTCTTTTCTCCCTTGAAGAAGAGATACTACTCTAAAAAAATTAGGGGCATCAACACCTATCATCTTGTACAACACATTAAAATAAAACATAAAATAAATGGAAAATTATTAAACATTCTTTCTAATATTATAATTATTCTTTTATATACTAACTCATGTTCACAAATCGCATTGATATAGCCTTCATACTGCACACAATGCTTCAATGATTTTGTGGAATGAACTGGATTCGAAATTCATTCATATCATATAAATCAAAAGTTTCTGTTGTTGGCATTGGTTTCCCCGATATTTTTCTTGTCAGAATTCTTTCTAGAAAAACATATAGTATTTACAGGGGGGACTATGTGAAGGTTGCCAACATCTTAAGTGAAAGTGATTTTGGGGAACGAACTGGGTTCGAACTTGGATGCATTCAAGTCATCAATCCGTGCCGTTAACCACTTTAACCACTGTCACCTCTGAAGATTTGGATTATGATGTAATTCAATGGAGAAAGGACAATTTGAAATGCTATAAACAACTGTTATTTGCAATATATCAATCGGAATAAATATGGAAGAATATATGAGGTGCCTTTAATAAGTTCCAAGACTTTTTTGTACAGGCGTTTAAAATTGTCGTAGTTGCTAGAAAATTCAGTATGCTATTGTTATACATTCTATGAGATGACTGACCAATTTTTATGATTTCAGGTTCAAATGAACAGCTACAGCAAAAATTGGAATACACCCTACTAAAGCCTGATTGTCACAACTGGTGAATTTCAAAAATGCAATCTGGACGTGAGGCCACCTTGGAAGAAGTATATGTAATAAAATTCTGTTTAAAACTTAGAAAAAATGCCACAGAAACGTATGGAATGTGTCAGACTTTTTTTTTTTTTTTTTTTTCCACCACTTATCAAGGCCCGGAAGCTACTCGGGGATAAGGGTTATTGCGTTAGTGTTGAGATTTGATGAAGTGTCTTACTTAAGGGGGCGTTTCATCAGGAATTTGTTTATGTTGGACTTGAAGACATCCAGGTTGTAGTCAGGTGGGAAACAGGCAAAAGGAACAGAGTTCCACAGGCGTGCACGTCTAAGAAAGAAGCTTTATTCATGGAATCTACATTTTGGTTTTGGCACAGATAAAGAGTGGGGAAAATTTTTGACAGTGGTTTCAGCTAGACGGGTCTTTTTCATGAAAGATTGGCGAAGGGAGGACCAGGGATTGGAGCTCAGACAAGCTCTTGCCATGGAAGTAACGATAAAACAAAGACAGGCTCGCATCGTCTCTCCTGTGGGAGAGAGGTTGCAGGGAAGAGAAAAGGGCATCCCCCACTAAGCCACAAAGCCTATTTTGTACTCTGTCAAGGCAGGATAGGCTGTTTTTAGCAGCTCCTGCCCAGATGTGGCAGCAGTACTCCATCCTTGGACATACTTGGTTTTTATATAGATAGAGAATTGCATCAGCAGTGAGATATCTTCTGAGTGGCAGAAGGATCCCACCATTTTTCCAGCGATCTTGGCAACAGACTTGATGTATGTGTTCCATTTCAGGACAGGAGTAAAGGTCAAGCCCAGAAGCTTATCAAAACATGGGGCGTTTAGGATTTCTGGTCAAAACTAAATATATTTAGGAGTCCAAGTTTGGCTTAGAGCAGATTGAAGCAGATCATGGTAGACACAATGAAAGCAGAAAAAGTTCGGCAGAAATTTAACAGATGGTGAAATGAGCTGACGACTTTGACTAAACGACAATGATGGCCTTGACAGAGTTAAGTCCTAGCTTATTTTGTTACAATTAAGATGTGTGTGCTAGTATTTAGGGGTCCTCCTTAACGGTGGTGTCATACAAAATTCCTAAATATAACATATTTGCTTTTCTTTTTCTTGTATACCAAAAAACAAAAAAAATGCAAAGAAAAATAGCAGACACATATATCGATGGACTGCATTGAGGTGAGCAGACCTAATTAAATCGTTGTCCCTATTTACTTGCGTTTCTATGAGGATAGACATTTTTTTAATGGAAATAGCTCCAGACAAGACATAAAGCCACTTGATGTAAAGATGTAAAAAAAAAAAAATTCTATTTTAAGATCAAACAATTAACTAACAATTAGTGTTAGATAGATTCTTACCTAGAAAACTGCAATTCTTCCCCCTTTGTCAGAAACATCAGTTATAGAATGTGAGGACTAAAGGACAAAATAAGGGAAGTAAGAGTTATGCGACTGCTGAAAGTAAACCTAATGTTCACTTTCTACTCTCCTTACAAGATCAGTTTTTAACGTGGGTAAAATCCAGCTCCCCAAAAAGGGGCACTTTGGATTGGGACAAAAAATACAATTTTCCTTGATCTGGAAGAATTTCTTCTTTGCTGACCGAGGACAGAACAGATTAAAGTGTTGTATCAGAACAGGTACTACACTTTGAGCCAAGAGAGCAAGGAAGTGATAGTTACGTATTACCTCCGATCTTGCTTTTTAAACAATATAGATCCTTCGTTGTCATCTATTAAACTTTGAGCGATGGTGGCAGGAATGCTGGGACAGTTTGAAGCGATCATTGTGTCGAATAAATGCTGTGTGGGGCGAGAAATATTGGTGGGAAGATGGGCGGAGTACTGAAAGTTCTTCAGTGCTCTGGAACCTGAAAAAAAGAAAACGAGAACAATAAATGCAATGCTGCTGCTGTTGCTACTTAGTGATAGGACGATTCCAAAATTTTTCCCAATTCCAATATAATTACAGATTTTGTTCAAGATTCTCGATTCCAATACAATTACGGATTCCGATTCCGATTCTTTTTAAATTTCTAAATATAGAGTTGTTTTTTTTTGTCTTTGTTTTTTTAGTGGGAGGTCGGATTACTTAAAAAATCATCTAAAATGTGCTTATATTTTTGCAAACGTAAAAATGCATTTGTTGGGGACGATCTATAGATTTTAGTTTTACTGGTAGTCTAAAATAAATTAAAATTTATCATGTCATCATGAGCCGACGAAAATCAATTTTTTTCTTAAACGAAAACAAATAAAAACAATAAAAAGAATCGTTTTTTTTTTTTTTTTTTTTTTTTTGGCCTCAAAAAAACAGGCACGATTTTTTCCATTCCAAAATTCAAAAAAGTTCTGATTCCCAATTCTGATTAATTGTCCCAAACACTACTACTACTACTACTACTACTACTACTACTACTAATGATAATTATTCTCATAATAGTCGCCTATCGCCATTATACTTTATTCTGTGACTTTAGTGAAACGGCCTTCTATTTATGTAGGCCACGTTCAAGAAGGTTGATATGCAGGATAGCCCAATTATTTTTACAAGAGAGTCATGGTTTTTTTTTTTTTCTAAATAATATTAAATCTGACAGACATGAATTATTTAAAAAAAAAAAATGATCAACAGTAATTTATACAGATTGATGTAAAACTGACCATGGAACTTCCCCAGGATCTCACTAGTTATTTAATAAACTTTTATTGTCTACGGTAACATTTATTTCTTGTATATATATTTTTTTTTTTCCGTATAATTGTCTGTTGACTTCTCTGCTAAATTATCCAGTGTAGTTCTAAACCTAGCTTTAACCCCACACCTTAACTCTATTACAGTTTATTAAACTTTCTTCTTTTTTCTTACCTTCAAAAACGGACGACATGTCTTTCGCACTCAACAATGGCGTCGGGAATTTCTTTATTTCATCAAAATGTGTAAAATCTGCACACCAACGCCTCGTTGTCTGGTTAAATTCGAGCAACTGCTGGAACCGGTAACCCCAGAAGATCTCCTGCTGGGTGTAAGACGTCCTTGCTTGACACATTTCGCCCGTTGATTCCACCACACCTAAAAGAATGATTTCCTCAATTCAGTGCCAGAACAGGCGAAGAAAAGATAATTGTCATAAAAGAGATATTAATTTTCATCCGATATTAAACAGAGTTACCTCCCTTCATATTATTTAATTGGAATTCATTATTGAGACGAGTATTATTTATTAATTTTATTTATTGCGGACTATTATCCGCATCTTTTTTAGTTGTTGTTTCGCGATGTTTTAAAATGTGGTGAGACGACAACAACTATGGAAGGCAGTAGTTACTGAGGATGCAGTTAGGAAATTCGGAGTTCCTGTCCCGTCAAGGTTACCACCTGACAAAGGCCAGAGGAATAGTTGGCTGAAACGTCGTGAAACAACAACTAAGAAAGATGAGGATAATAGTCCGCAATAAATAAATTAAGAGTTACTTCTCTTCACCAAAAGCAAAAAATCAACCAAAAGAAATTAAAAGATTGAAATTTATGCAAAACGAGTATGCATATCCAACAAATATATATTTTGATGATGGGACGATTCCAATATTTTTCCCGATTCCGATATAATTACAGATTTCATGGTAAATTCCTGATTCCAATACAATCACAGATTCCGATTCTTTAAAAATCTCAAAATATTTAGTTATAAAATGGTTATTTTCTCCCGATTACTATAAAAAAAAAAGACATCATAAATGTGCATACACTTTTCTCAAATGTAAGCAACACACCTTTGAGGGGGTAATCTATAAATTTTAGTTTTATTAGAAGTTTAAATCAATAAATACTTATTATTTTATTATTACTATCACCAATGGAAAATTTTGTTTTAAACCAAATCAAATAAATAAAAAATAATTACAAGAATCGTTTTTGGCATCAGAAAATAGGCACAAATTTTTCTGATTCTGATACCTCAGAAAGTTCTGCTTTTTCCAATTCCCGATTCCAATTAATCGTACTAACACTAGTTGAATGTGCATAGAAAATTTTGACCCCCTTAACAGCCATTTTTCTGACTAAAAATCAAATCGATTTTGTTCCACAGGTCCGAATACCCCATATATCAAGTTTCAAGCCTGTAGACTAAAAATTAACAGATTAGTTTAGTAGAGATCGTTCTGCAGACAGACAAGTTCACTTTTATATATTACTAGCAGGCCGCCCGGCATTGCCCAGCTGTAAGTTACGCTTAAATATGATATTTTAATTCATGCAGATTACGTGTTTATTGTTATAGAAAATATTGTTTGTCGATTATTTGTATTAAACCTAATATATAGTAGTGAGATCAAAACTAAAATATATATCAAATATGATTTGGGTGCCATCAGCTAGAATCGAAACCAAAACATACAACTCGTCACACTCATTCCTTAGCCTCTGAGCCAGACTACATTTTGTATTATTAATGTTACCAACTTTGTTACATCAAAAAAACTTGTTACAGCTTTCTTTTTTTAATGTTTTGATTTAATAAAAAAATACCATTAATCGAGCGTCCTAAATTATGAGATGAAAAAAATGAACGAAAGAGAGTTGTTTTCCTCTGCACAGTAAAACAGCGCATATATATATATATATATATATATATATATATATATATATATGAAATGAAATAAAAATTTCTTCACCATATTCCCTCTGCTTCACTTTTTTGTTATCAAGTAAGATCTTTGACTTACTTGTTGTTTCATCAAATACTTTTGCATGCAAAATCCGATCCCACATTTTGCTAATTCCTACCCTCTGATGAGAAGGAAAGTATTTCTTTGAAACTTTGCGGATTAAGGACTATCCACTTATCTAGTGTTTCCTTTAAATATGTTTTTAACTCATTTCAAAGTGTTTTTAACATGTTTTATTAACTGTTTGCTCGTATATATATATATATATATATATATATATATATATATATATAGCACATTGTTTTCTTATTGCATACAATATACAATTCCAACACAGCTGTCCCTGCCATCATTGAGATGAAAACTTTGCCAGTAATGACGCCAACAGAAGACCCACCAGCAGACATAGCCAACATCGTGTCAACCCCTTGATGTAATGGGGATGTGCCTATCGTTTTATCGTGTGTCTAACACGTGGGGAACTAGTTGTCTTTCCAGAGACGTTCCTATTGTTGGAATTATCAATATGATAGAGATTTTAACTGGGATCATGTTTTAATATTGTGAAAGTTGTAAGAGTTGTCTCCCTTTTGACGGCTCCAGATTTCTGCTTGTTTTTCAGTGATATAAGGATTTAAGTAACAGAGTTACTTCCCTTTGTTTTCTCGTTACTATATGAAGTTGTGATTATGTGTATTTTCCCTCTTCGTGTCAAGATGGAAATAAAAAGACAGACGGTCTCTCTTGTTTGTGTGTTAAAACTAAAACATTTTTACATGTTAATTAATTTCTTTTGTCAGCCTCGATATGACTTCCAATGTGAATCTTCTTTAAAACAAACAAGGTATGTTTTTATTTGATTCTTGATTCTTAATTCATAATTATTAATTAATCATCACTCACAACATGGGCAACAAACCTAAGTAACTCTCCCTGGTAAGCGATCATGTTACATTCCCAGCAATTCGGACATAGCCAACATCGTGTCAACCCCTTGATGTAATGGGGATGTGCCTATATTGTTAGTCAACTGAAAAACACCAGAAAGTATAATAGTAGATTATTATGATTGTACTTGTTAGATAGAAAAATATTATTGATGCGAAATTTGTTAAGTTGAAATATTTACATTTAATAGTTCTCAGGAATGTTAGCTTAATGTTTACTTGATAGATCGAATTTAAGTTAACCATAATATAAACAAAGATACATGATAAAAACCCAGTAAGCATCTTTAGGCTACGTGTAGTGATGACGTCATGGAAAAGATGGATTTGGAGACACATACACTTTTCAGTTGGAGTTGGGTCATCAGAGAGAAGAGTTCAATACGCAACGTGTTAGCGGATAGACAAGGTTTTTGGATTTGACACCCCTTGAAGTCAAAATATGCCAATTTAGCAAAATGTAGTTTTATATGAAGTGTTCCAACTCTGAAAAGGAACTCAGTAGGAATAAATGAAATATCCCTATATAATTGCGGCCTTGGTGTTTTCACTTCTTGGAGAAAAGCACTTTGATTTTAGGATGCATAAAAGGAAGAGTTGAGGTATGGTCTTTTGCCGGTGTTCTCACTGTTAACGATGGTCGTCTCTTGTTTAAATCCTGTCGGTAAACTGTTAATATATGTATGCACACAATAGAGAAATCACAGATCACAACACGGTTAAGACGGTCACATTATTCTATATAAAAGCATATAAGATATCAACGGATACACACTTGAGAATCAAAACAATGAAAAGAATATGCTGTTGTCCTAGCCCTAATTATAAATATACACTACACGAATCACACGTTTAACACCCATAAGTTAATAGAGATTCGTTATCTAAACACTAATAATATTGTTATACACGCATACACTGGCTACACTACACTGGTAAGTGACATGCGCGCATTCATTTTTTTTAACTTTACCAAACTATATCTATCTGCTCGGGCTCCTTACCCGGACCAATGTGACTCTCTCTCTCTCTCTCTCTCTCTCTCTCTCCAGATTTCCTTGTCTCCTCTCAGCTGCCTCAAATCTTCAGGATCACAGTTGGCATCATGTGGATGTAGATGCACGTGGATCTAGATCGTCCTATGCTCGTGCAGTGACTGGCAAATCGTAAACGTCGCTACCTGATGGTAGTAGATATGGCGGAAGAACTAAAGAACCAATCAATGACAGAGCACAAAAGACGCTGAGCAGAAGAATCAATCATTGATCCACGGTCAGAGTTAACCAGTCCAATTGAGAGACTTTCATGTAGCTCACACAGGTGGTATTATCTGAGCTATCGAAAGATTCAACGTTGGCTACACTCGCATCCTCAAAAAGACTCGGATTTGTATTACTGTACACATAGATTCGAGAAAGTTGTCAAAAAAACAAATATATAACAAATAAATGTTATCAAAGGAAAGATAAGTTACTTTTCTACCTAACTGGATAATTTTCTAGTGTTTTTATTTAATGTAACATGTTTATTCAGCTCGAAAAACATACAGTGTTTACCGATGTATTGGAAAATTAAAAATGGCACCCGACTCTCTCTTTCACACTATAAGTTTAGGAAAAGGAGTTAAAAATAAAAAAATATACAAAATACTGTTAGAAACTCGCTCAATATATGTTACCGTGACATAGGCTGACATATATTCGGTGGGTTTTTAACCATATTTTGTTTATTTTTTATTTTTAACTCCTTCGAATCTATGTGTACAGTAATATAAACCCAAAAACTCATTAGCAAAAAAAAAACAAAAACAAACAAACAAAAAAAACTACGAAAAATAAATTCAATCATTCTCTGGCACTTTTGTGTATACAACATTTACATAAAATTCTTAAACCATTTTTTTTTTTACCTTCGATAAAAACAATTATTTCAAATTTTTCCGAGTGCATGTCAGCTTCTTTGATTTCCCAGAATGGGCTGGAACTCGTGATTCTGTGGGTGAGCAGGACAGGCCATCTCATGCACATGTCTCCCTCCATGCAGTCGACTGTGAAGGGGAGCTCGTGTTGATAGAGGGGGTAGATGATACCTTCTTCTGTGACCGCTTCTTTTACGAGAACGCCGTATGCAACAGCTGATTGTAACGGATTCTCTCGCAGATCCCCAACTCGAATCTGCAGATGAAAAACGAATAAAAAAAATAACGAAAATATAGATTATTGATAATCATTACTGAAGAAAAAACAAAAAACAAACAAACACCAATAATGTTTGTGCACAGCTATAATTTATTTTGAACTGTGATAGTAAGTATAATTTGCTTGACCTCACTCTTTCTTCTTCACTGAAACCTCTCTCTCTCTCTCTCTCTCTCACACACACACACACACACACACACACACACACACACACACACACACACTTGATGTTGCTAATCTCAATCTTTTTTGTATTAATACTATCATGGCATATGATGTAATTAATATAAGTACATCCGGGGTTTTCCTCCTGCGATGTTATGATTGGCTGGTTAAGCCATAAATATCAGCTGGTAGAGACATTTGGGAAAGATGTCAAAATGTACACAAACTTCACGCTAGGAACTTCCATTTCAACTACGGTACTCGTCTATACTGTGAAATACTAGATTTATTACTCGAACTGAATCAAGATCGCTCAGCTTCTTCAAACAATATATATTCTTTTTACGGGGGATCATATCAGTGGCGGCAAAAGGATTCAAAACGAACTCACAAGTTATTTAAGCATGTGTGTTCTTCAGAATTGTCTGATCTATTCCCTGTTTCCTTTTGTTTCAGCTCGTTTGACTCATCCAGAAATTTGCACAGGGAATAAATATTCAAAGATTTATAAAAAAGAAAAAAAGAACTTCAAGAATATTATTTAATTAATTGGAATTCTTATTAAGTAAATTTGTATCGTTTATCCATTTATTTATTGCTGACTGTTGTCATCCTCATCTTCTAGTTGTTGTTTCACGACGTTTCGGCCAATTATTTCTCTGGCCTTCGTCAGGTGGTTAACCGCGACGGGATAGGAACGCCTTCAACACCTTTCCACACGTTTTTTGTATGGCCACTTTTATTGATAGTACACACATGAAACTCTAGTCTCCTTCAGAGTAATCTGTACTTGCAATAACCCTTATCCCTGAGTGGCTTCCGGGCCTTGATAAGTGGTGACCTCCGTGTAAAAAAAAAAAAAAAAAATCTCCTTCGGCTTCAATGCAATTAATGTACCATTCCAACAACTTCTGGAAGGCTCCATGGAAGTCCTATTATGTGAGCGTATCATATGACCCTTGCCTCAGCTTATTTCATCTCCATAATTGTCTCATACGAGAGGACTTATATAGGGCCTCCTCAAAGTTGTTTCAACGGTACAACAAGTGCATTGCAACCAGAGGAGATTACTTTGAAGAGGACTAGAGTTGCATGTGTGTACTATCAAAAGTACCTATACAAAACTTATTTAAGGCACCACGTATGTCTTAATGAAGTCCTCTTGTATGACACAATTAAGGAGATGAAAGGAGCTAAGGCGAGTGAGACCATGGAACCCTGGATGTATTAATATTAATTACATCACATGCCATGATAGTATTAATGCAAAAAAGACTGAGACTAGCAACATCAAGTCTGTGTGTGTGTGTGTGTGTGTGTGTGTGTGTGAGAGAGAGAGAGAGAGAGAGAGAGAGAGAGGGGTTGCAGTGAAGAAAAAAGAGTGAGACCATGGAAGTCCTATTATGTGAGCGTATCAATGACCCTCGCCTCAGCTTCTTTCATCTCCTTAATTGTGTCATACGAGAGGACTTATATGGGGCCTCTTAGAAGTTGTTGGAGCGGTACGACAAGTGCATTGCAACCAGAGGAGATTACCTCGAAGGGGACTAGAGTTGCATGTGTGTACTATCAAAAGTGCCTATACAAAACTTATTTAATTGGAGGTACCTAATATATATATATATATATATATATATATATATATATATATATATATATATAAACACTAGTGTTTGTAGGTATTTAATAATTATTAATTTCTTATCGCTGAGCACTTTCAGTTGTAATAAAGTCGGTCAACTTAGCATTTAATAAGAATAAATGTTTAATTTCAACTGTATATCTCGCGGTTCGGGTCCTTGCTAATGAAGCCAGACATGACTTCTGTTGCCGGGGTTCGAATCTCTCGACTGGCGTTAATCGTGACACCCTGCACTGAGGATTCCCAACAGGATGAAACACTAGTGTCTGTAGGTATTTAATAATTATTATAGTAAATAATTTATATATATATATATATATATATATATATATATATATAGTCTTTGAAGTTTTTAACCTTTACAACTATACAAAAAATATTTTTTATCATTCGTTAGAAAACCATCTAGTCAGTAAGTCATTTAATCACCTGCAATCACTGCATCAACTCGCTCTCCAATTTACTATAATACCAATAATTTATTTTTCAAGGGATCATCAGTTGTTTACCATGAAACACTGTTTCGGGGATTTAAAAACAAAACAGTATATTACATCATGGCTCCCCAGCAGTGTTGATCAAACTCCACCACCCTTAATCTTAGGAAGAAGACATGTCACAAAAATCTGATCCAATTTCCTATTCTTAATTGCAGTTACTAACCTTTTCATACTATAAAAATGAATTTCTTCTGTGTGATTCATCAATTTCCACATTTAAAATGGATATATTTTTTAATTTATCAGTCTTGTATTTATAAGATTACGGATTAATCCATCTAATTGCTTATCACCCCCACTATGATTAGTATTTAGTATATTTACATTCTTATTTAAAATTAAGATATATAAAGGTTAAAAATATTTTTACATATATACATTTTTTTTTAATGTAATTATAAATACATTTTATACATTGCTAATATAGTTTTGGATTTCCTTTATTAATATAGTCTGGTCAATCTTAAACGATTCAAAAGCATCAGGATAACGAACACATGCTTTATTTAACTGGTTAAATATTTTATTTTTATCCCCACCTTGTTTTATCATCCTTATTACTAAGTTAGAAACTGGTGGTATATATATATATATATATATATATATATATATATATAAAAAAGAAAACAAAAAAGAAAAAAACAAAAACAAATACAAAATAATTTGAATGTTTGTTCTACAGTTTAACAAACAGTGGTTTTGATTGAGTTCGATAACTACGCCTTGGAATTTAAAAAAATTTTTCCCAAGCATTAAACATGATATGAGTAAAAAAGTAACAGAACAGATTTTCCAAGAAATCTCTGGTTGCCCCCCCCCCCCTCCTAGGGGTGCTTTTCAGATTAAAATGGCTAAAATTGACATTTTTGTGCTTATTAAAAAAAATTGACGCCTTAGATTTTTATAAAACTTTCTGAAAAGTTGTAACTAACTGATTTCTATATAATTTTGTTTGTCTATACTTCGCTATAACCCTTGGGTGTGCGTCAGAGTTAATAAAACCACTCCATTTTTGGGACTATTTTACCAAATTTGTCCCAAATTTTCTGTGTATGTCTATTTAGCAGTTTTGCATAGTGCTGAACTCAAATCTAAATATATTAAGGTTTGGGGACTTTTGGGGATTAATGGGGGTGCAAATGATTTTTTTTTTTTTGCATGGTGCAGAACTCAAATTTACATATATTAAGGCCTAAAACTGCACCGTTTGTTTATTTTCACCAGGATTTGACGTCCCCTGGGGACTTTTGGGGCTAAATTGGGGGGGGGGGGTAATGCTGAACTTAGTAATTTTTTATGCTTCGTTCACTGTGCACTTACGGGGACCATGCATGCTTCACTTGTTTTTGTTTATTATTTCACTCTAAACAAGACAGTGCTACTTTGATGTAAAAGGCTACTATTTGGGACCAAATTTACATTGATACTATTTAGGGAGTTGAGCAGCGAGATGACGAAAATTGTTTAAAATAAATCACGCATTCTTCCACTAAGGAGTGTTTTAAATTATTTATGAATCTTAATTTATCTGTAAACTGTATTGAAAGCAATACATCTAGAAAACGGGGCTCTGTTAAAAATAAATAAATAAATAAAATAAACGGATAAAAGGAGCCTGTTGGTCCTATAGGACAATCGTCTCGTAATGACGTCACAAACAAAACACTTTCTCACTTGTTTCCAATTTGTCATGAGCCAGAACGGAAGTAGTAAAGCTCAAAAAACTGCCATGAGAATGTTACTCTGAAATTTGAAATACCATTTTCGTTAGCCTGGCCCACTTAAGCATGAAATAGCTTTTTCTTTCGTCTGGCACACTTAATTTGAAATGGCATTTTCGTTGGTTTGTCATGCTTAAGTTTGAAATGACATTTTCATTGGGCTGTCTTGCATACGTTTGAAATAGCATTTTTGTTGGTTTTCTCTCATGTTAATTTGAAATATCATTTTTGCTGGTTTGTTACTCATAAGTTTTAAATAGTATTTTCGTTGGTCTGTCACACTGATGTTTTGAAGCACATTTCCATTAGTCTGTCACACTTAGAATTGAAATAATATTTTAGTTGGTCTGTCTGGCAAATTTTTCAATATAATTTTCGTTGGTCTGCCATATTTAAGTTATAAAATAGCTTTTTCGTTAGTCTAATAGAGTTATATCTAAGGTTAAAAACTTCATGTTAGCATTCGTGAAAAGTTGAACATCTTACCTGGAGGCAGAGGGCTCCATCTTCTTGACAGATAGTGGCGGTTTTGCTGAATCGTACAGTCTTTGAGCGCAAGGAAGGTCTGAAGAGTTTGGATATGAGGTAGGCGAGCAGAAATGTCTCCAAAACGAGGCCGAAGGTTATCTGGAAAAAGAGGACGACCAGAGAACCCGTGCATTCCGTGTTCGGATGGACGTACCCATAACCAATGGATGTTTGTGTCTCAATCGAAAAAAGCAACAGTCCGGCGAAGCTATCTATCCCTTTGACGCATGGATCATAGCCGGGTTCACCGAGATGTCCGAAATCGCCGTTGACCCAGCAAACTAAAGCCCAAACGAGCGTAAAAAGAAAGAAAACGAGAAAATACAGAATGAAAAAGAAGAAAAATGCCCAACGCCATTTTAAATCCACGAATGTGATGAAAATGTCCCTGAAGAAAACGATTGGTTTCCTCCCTCGGTAGCCGATTATATAATGGCCCCTTTTGTCTACGACAGCAATGCGTCTCTTTGTGGAATGTTTTCGACGTAAAGACGGTACTTTGGGGAATTGAATCTGACCAAAGAGTGCTTCGCGCAGGGAGCCGACGGTTTTTTCTTGTCGCTGCCGTCCGTATTGGGTACATCGCTCATAAATACCACCGACATTTTCTTGTCTGTTCGAAGACATTGACGTCATCTTGTACTATGTAAAAAAAATGTCGCACAAATATTTATTGTATATCTGTCTCTTCTTGCTTTTTTTTTTCGTTTTGTTTTTAATTTTAATGTTTTAGCAAATTACTTTATACTTTGGAAGCTGCTAAATATATTTAGAATATGTGTATGTCTAAAAATATAAACAGTTATATTTTTTATCTCGCAGAATTCCGCCTTTTTTTTTTTTAGGGAGGAGTCACAAGCAAGGGTCTGTATCTGTAAGCTAGAACAGGGTGTTTTTATTGGTTGACATTTAATGCCAAGTTCATCCTACGTGTGTGTGTGTGTGTGTGTGTATATATATATATATATATATATATATATATATATATATATATATATATATATATATATATATATATATATACTCTTCCCTTTTGATATATATATATATTCTTCCCTTTATATATATATATATATATATATATATATATATATATGTGTATATATATATTCTTCCCTTTATATATATATATATATATGTATATATATATTCTTCCCTTTATATATATATATATATATATATATATATATATATATATATATATATATATATATTCTTCCCTTTATATATATATATATATATATATATATTCTTCCCTTTATATATATATATATATATATATATATATATATATATATATATATATATATATTCTTCCCTTTAGATAGACATGAAAATTAAGTAGAAGGATATATACGTGTGTATGTGTGTGTACGAGAATCGTTCCAAAAGTAAAGCCTCCTATTTTTTAACTAAGAAAGTTGAAGAGCTATGAAGACGGGAGTGGAACCATTAAAACGAGTGACGTTTCATGCACGAGAATTTATTTTTCTACATAGTCACCATCATTCTTAATGCACTTTGCCAGGAATTCAATGATGCTTTTCTGCTTTTGATGCAGGTCACGAATGGATAAGTTCAGTCATCATAACAATGCAGTTTGGAATTCCGTCTGATCCGTTTGAGTGGAATAAAAATTGGAGCGCCTCTCGTATATATATATATATATATATATATATATATATATATATATATATATATATATATATATATATATTGTTCAGACGATTAATCGGAATTGAGAATAGGAAGTATTGGAGATTTTGGAGGTATTGGAATTGATATCAGAACCGGAAAAATTGATGCCTATTTTCCAATCCCAAAAACGATTCTTTTAATTGTCTTCTTTATTTGATTTTGTTTAAAACAAAATCTTCCACTGTTAGTTCTAATGAAAAAATAATATATATTTATTGCTTTTAAGCTACCAGTAAAACTAAATTCTATAAATTACCACCTCACCACAAGTGTATTTTTACGTTTGAGAAAATATATGCACATTTAACCTATGTTTTTATGGTAATCAAGAAAAATAACAATTCTATAGTTAAATATTTAGATATCTATAAAGAATCAAAATCGGTAATTGTATTAGAATCAGGAAAAATATTTTAATTGTCCTATCATTAATATATATATATATATATATATATATATATATATATATATATATATATATATATATATATATAAGATAAAAATTACAATTAAATTTACCAAAATGATCCAAGATGGTAAAATTAAAGTAATACGAGTAAACAGTTAATAAAACATGTTAAAAAACACTTTGAAATGAGTTAAAAACATATTTAATCTGAAAAGGAAACACTAGATAAGTGGATAGTCCTTAATCTGCAGAGTTTCGAAGAAATACTTTCCTTCTCATCAGAGGGTAGGAATTAGCAAAATGCGGGATCGGATTTTGCATGCAAAAGTATTTGATGAAACAACAAGTAAGTCAAAGATCTTACTTGATAACAAAAAAAGTGAAGCAGATGGAATATGGTGAAGAAAAAGGTGATTACACATGAATGAATAGTCTGGTGGAAGATAAATAATCCAGTGACGGTAAAATCCAAATATATAACTTCAAGAAAGTTAATTGAATTTCCATTTGCACAAGTAAAATCCAAGGAAATCCCGTAATTAGAAGAAGATGGTCCATAATAATCCAAAGGCAGAAATCCATGGTATAATTCACAAAAATGTGTACAAGAAAAAAAGGAAAAAATTCCAATAATATTAATAAAAGAAAAATAAGATATGCTTTTCACTCTACTGCTGAGACATAAATATGAATAAGAAAGATCAGGGAAGAAAAAAAAAAATGGTGATAGAGTTAAATATAAAATAGAGAAACAAAAGTCAAAATGATCCAGACAGGAAATGTTAAAGGCACGAAAAAAATTATTAAAGGCGCGAAAAAAATATATAGGGCAAAATAATATAGGTCAACTGAAATGTACAGGTCATCACTTAAAAAAATGTCAGCAAGAGTTGTTAGAAGACACTAAATGGAAAATAAATAAATAAATTAGTAAATAAATAGAAAATAAATAAATAAAAAATGAAATATAAAATAAAAAATAAGAATTATTTAAAGGGAGAGGATGGCCGGTATCTGCAAATTCAGGAAAAAGCAAGAAAAAAAGTAAGTAAATGCATATAGTAAAACATAAGTAAATATACATACAAGATATGAAAGTGTGGGTAGATTGATATATTAGATAGATAGGAAAGTTTAAAGAATAAATCAGAAAATGCAGATAAAAACCGGCCATGCAAAGGAGAGATAAAGAATTATATATATATATATATATATATATATATATATATATATATATATATATATATATATATATATATATATATATCCTCCAAACCTCTGGCCTTGATGGAGGGGAGACTAAAACTTGCTGCTATGGTTTCAAATGATCTGAAATAACAGCAAAGGGAGACTTGATTCCAAATACATCTCCTATCTTATATCTTCCCTCTTTTTTGAAATAGGGTACGATTATGATTGTCTCCAGTATAAAATAAGCCTTATACACCGTGGAATTTATTTTATGTATGAAATCAGAAATATTCGGAATCAAGTCTACCTTGCTGTTATTTAAAATCATTTGAAACTATAGCAGCAAGTGTTAGTCTCCCCTCCATCAAGGCCAGAGATTTTGGGGAAATATAAGATATTTTGTAATTCATATGCAAAACTAGGAAAACAAATGACAATGATTGAAACATTTTATGGCCGTAAAAAAGTGGCGACAATAGGCTCTGGATGATGGATGATCCTCTTCATATGCAACCTTAAGGGCAAATGTCACATAGCCCACTACACAATTCAGGTCATTAACTTTCCAACGAGTCTTCATTTGTTAAATTCTGATCAATAGTCACTGAGATTTGGAACTTATAAAACTGGCAAAAAAGGTGCTCTCTCTCTCTGTCTCTCTCTGTATATATATATATATATATATATATATAGTTTTGGAAGTTTTTTTACCCTAAAAGTTATGCTCATAGCTAAATTGAATATTGAAATGCTCATATCTTTGGTTCAATGGGACAAAACTACATGAAAATTTCCAGGCTTTTTGAAGATTATAATACTATTCTATGGTTAAAATTTTATGACAATTGGTAAAAAATAATCTATATTTTCAAACCAATAAAATATGCCCAAATTTGCCTACATATATATAGTGTCATAGCAAGCCAGCTTTAGTTTTGTTGCTTTGGGATGAATTTTGCTTGGGGTTATTTTGCTTGATTGTCTCCCCTGTGGCCTTGCCAGCCCACTAATAAACATTATTTGCTACATATGCGCATATATGTTTTTACTGTACCTTATTTAGATAGACAGCTTCATCTCTAAAGGAGTTGCAGCAGAAACATGTATGCACATATGTAGCCAATAATGTTTGTACAAATAAAAATGCTAAAAATTACGCTCTGCTTAGGGATAAACACCAGAGTTTCAGTGGTTTTACATCTAAGCAATCATTATATTGTGTAGATTGGATTCTAGATTCTTCCTGTACATATTCAGAGAGAGAGAGAGAGAGAGAGAGAGAGAGAGAGAGAGAGAGAGAGAGAGATTACTTTTGTTGACTCCAAATAAATCATATTGCTACTTGGACGTAAGGGGCTACTATTTGGGACCATATCTTCAGGGAAACTACGTAGGAAGTTGGGCAGCGAGATGTTTTTTCATATTATACTTGAACTTCTGCATGCAGTACAGTCAGGGAAGCAGGAGATCAGGAAGGAATTCCAAAGTCTAGCAGCTCGATGAAAGAAACTATCAGAACAGAAGGATTTTTGGCATCTAGAGATCTCTGTAGTGAAGGGGTGGAATTTTGCTGCTTGTTTGGGTTAGTCAGAGATATTTACGTCAAGGGTGCTATGATTTCATCAAAGCACATTCTATTAAAATACTTGTAAAATAGGCACAGGGATGCAACATTCTGGTGATGGGACAGGGGTTGGAATTTGTTTGATAGTGTGGGACCTATTAAGTTGAAGATTCTGTTCTAATATATATATATATATATATATATATATATATATATATATATATATATATATATATATATATATATATATGTATGTGAGTTTGTTACCCATCGACTCTTAAACGACTAAGCAGATTATTTTGAGATTTCACACAAATGTACTTTATGTGTCTAGGAGTGTTCTTGGATAGGTTTTGTTACGGAAGGCTCCTGATAAGTATCGAAAATCGATAATTGAAAAAATCTGATTAAAGAAAGGGCAGTTCGATTTTGACCAAAGTTAACATCCTTATATAGCCTAACATCACAAGTGTGTTTGAAAATTTTTATCACCGCACAAGCAAAAGGGCCCCACATATAAAATCAACAGTAGGTTCTATAAGACAGGGGCGTGTTTGAAATGAATGTTTCTCTTTAGAGCATTATTGAACAATGATACTTGACTTTTGTATCTAAACTTTAATGAAAGTCATTATATAAAAACAATTTTATAAAATCAACAGTAGATTCTCTACAGTGCAATGGTGGCTATAATGTATTATGGACTAAGTCGCTATGGGGAGACATGTGAAGCTTTCTCCTGGTGCAATGCGGTGGGTCCTTGACTAGAGCAGACAATCAATGGATTTGATTGAAAAAAAAAAGATCAATTTCACTGATTTCGATGACAATAAAAGTATTGGAATTGTAAAACATTCGTTAATCCTCATTCAATTCCAGGCAACGTCGCGTGAAATGAATTAGTGAAGATCCCCTCCCCCGGAAAGATTTGCACGTTTTTTTTTGTTGTTTTTTTTTCAGTGAATCACTTCTTACGACAAGATTTGGAATGCTATTTTCAGATTGAACTTTAAAATACAAAAATCTGGATATAATTTTTTTTTATTTTGGAGGGGGGGTGTCATATCCGTATATACATTTGACTTTCAAACCTTTTCTCTGGGTTATTTTTCGAGCCTGGACCTGGATATATATATATATATATATATATATATATATATATATATATATATATATATATAACTATTTCATTTATTCACATAAATTTACTATACGAAAGTATAGATTTATGCGTAAACTTTAAGTATTTACTTAAAAGTGCTCAATACGTAGGTAGAGCTAGTTAGTAATTTATAAAATATATATGGCGATTAAGCTACACTGAATATTCTGCGTTTCATCCAACTATAGGATTCGTCAGGCTTATGCGCATAAGCCTGACGAATCCTATAGTTGGATGAAACGCAGAATATTCAGTGTAGCTTAATCGCCATATATATTTTATAAATTACTATATATATATATATATATATATATATATATATATATATATATGTATATATATATATATATATATAATGCCTACAGATACTAGTATTTCATCCTTTCAGTAATCATCAGTGAAAAAAGACACGATTACTACCGGTCAGAAGATTCGAACCCAGACATATATATATATATATATATATTGGAATCAGAGATAACTTCGTGTCTGGGTTCGAATCTTCTGACCGGTAGTAATCGTGTCTTTTTTCACTGATGATTACTGAAAGGATGAAACACTAGTATCTGTAGGCATATATATATATATATATATATATATATATATTGATGTAATAATTATGTCAGCCCCTTTAAGAAACTCTGTTCTTATTGTTGAGCACTTTAAAGTTGAAATAGAAAGTCGGTCACCTAAGCTCACATGCAAAGATCATGATGTTATAATCATTAGATCACTATGGCCGGATGTTACGATATTGAAAAAAATAAATATTGAAATTTCAACGATATTTCTCATGGTTGAGATTAGCCGTGAGGTTTGTTTCTTGCTAATGAAGTCAGAGATGTGGTCGACCGGTAGTAATCATGTCACACTGCACTGATGATTCCCGAAAGGATGAAATACTAGTGTCTGTAGGTATTAAAAATTATTATTGCAATAATTATAGTCAGTTTCATACTAATGCGGCTAAACAGCCCTGTGCGTTAATTGTATATATATATATATATATTATTAATTATTAATTACCATTTCCACTATATATATATATATATATATATATTATATGTGTGTTGTATGTGTGTGTTATATGTGTGTTGCATGTATGTGTGGGTGGAGGTAGATTAAAAGGCACCGGTCAGTACTTGGTTGACCATAGCTAAGGTTATTAACTTACAGACTCTAAGACAAGAAAACTAAACTCTCAAGTACCCTATGCCATAAAAAGCCAAAAGTTAGGTTGGATGGGGGAAGGGGAAAAGAAAAAAGATGTTTATTATCTTCAAAGACCTCACTCATCCTTTTACCGTTTTTTGTTTTTTTTTACTCCCACCCAGGTTGTATTTTAACTTGATAAACGAAATAGAAAAATGTATTTGGTGGAAATGTCACTTTTGAAGGTAATTCTTGGCCTGAAGACGTAATCCCCCAACGTGGGTGATTACAGAAACATGTATGCACATATGTAGCCATTAATGTTTGTATAAATAAAATTAATATATATATATATATAAAACGCATATTTGCTCTACAACAGCATCGAGCACTTTCTTCAGTTTTTATTAATTCCCATTTCCACTATATATATATATATATATATATATATATATATATATATATATATATAGTAATTTACAAAATATATATGGCGATTAAGCTACACTGAATATTCTGCGTTTCATCCACTATAGGATTCGTCAGGCTTGTGCGCGAATTCTGTGGTTGTTTCTTGTTTTTATATATGTTGACGAATCCTATAATGGATGAAACGCAGAATATTCAGTGTAGCTTAATCGCCATATATATTTTATAAATTACTAACTAGCTCTACCTACATATTGAGCACTTTTGAAGTAAATACTTAAAGTTTACGCATAAATGTATACTTTCGTATATTAAATTTATGTGAGTAAATGAGGTAGTTTATATATATATATATATATATATATATATATATATATTATATTATATATATATATTATATATATAATATATATATATTATATATATATATAAATTATATATATATATATATATATATATATATATATATATATATATATATATATATATATATATATATATATATATATAAATGAGGGAGGTAACCAACAATGTGTATTTTTTAACATTATTTTATTATTCCGTGTTTTGGTTTTTCATTGAAAATTATGTTTAGATCATTGTAATAATGTTTTTCTTTCTCTCGTCGGAATTTCTTAACCCATTATATATATATATATATATATATATATATATATATATATATATATATATATATATATATATATATATATATATCTTAAAAAAATGCTGTCGATAAAATTCAAGCTAATGCTGAAATTGTTTACAGCGTCGCCTAGATTACCATGATTCCCCTGAAGCGCCACATGATGGCCACTTTTGAGATCTCTTTGTTAATGAATAGAACTTGTCAAATTTTGATGTTTCAGCAAAGGAATTAAACGATTGCCCGGAAACTAAATGCAATAATTAAAACGAAAGATATGATGAATGGGGCGTTGGATATATATGAGGAATAAGGTAGAATAAAAAAGTTCAAAGAAATAATTAAAAAAAAAAAAAAAAATGAAAGGTAACAAGACGACAAAGGAAGAAGATAAAATGAATGGGAAAACTATAACCTTTCATGTCGTCTCTAATTGGTCTTTATGTATTTTCTTTAATGTTCGTTTTGATTCGTTGTTGACAGGCGAACATAAATTATGATTGGTTGTTGACAGGCGACCTTAAATCGGAACACGAATTATGATTGGTTGATTATTCCCCCGAGCGAAATTCGCTCGTCTGTCACCAGTGAAAACATTGACACTGAAGATGATTTTGTTCCAATAAAAAACCTAATAAAAGAATATAAAGTTCACAGAAAGTAGGGTTAAGTGCGTTTGAGAATATATTAATTCTTCAAAAGGTAAATCCATTATCTTTTTTTATTTTATTTTTACCAACGGGGTTACTTGGCGTTGTCCACGTGTCAAATAAGTTTAATAAATAAATTAATTAATAAACGCAGGCAATTAATGCTTTCGTAAGACGCTCCCTTTCAACTTCGAGACAATTGTAGAATTTGGAATTATTGATGAATGACAATAATTTATGAAACAGATTTAAACTTGTGCTACGTGTTTTGAGCCGACTATTGTTCTCATCTTGAGTGTTATTGGGGCAACGTTTCGGTCGGTGTAGCCTCCGATTTTCATCAAGCATGTTAGTCGCCATCTTAGAAAAGAAAGCAGAAAAGTTATTGGCTTCTTAGATGGTGTCGTATACTTGGAGTTATTTTATTTATTTATTATTATTATTTTTTTTGACGTGGTTTGGTATGTATGAAAAAAAAATACATTTATGGAACGAGGTTATAATAATTCATAGGGATGCAAGATGGAGAATTATATGACTTACAGAAGCGGCACATATGCAAAAAAAAAAAAAAAAAAAGAAAAAAAAGAAAAGAAAAAGCAGACTGAGCATAGATATCAGCAGTATATGGGAACCTTCAATGTATAATTAGAAAACGAGAAAAACAAAATTTGTACAACCCCTCCTTAAAATTTTAACCGTCAAACTTTATTAAAGTTACCTCCCTTTGTCAACCATTTTTTTTTCACACATTCCAAACCACGATTAAAAAAACAAAAACAATTCCAAGAATACAAAACCATTTACGAAGCCAGTAACTTTTCTTCTTTTTTTTTGTTGGCAACCAACATGCCTGGCAAAGGTCGGGAGCTACATCAACTGGAACGTTGGACAAATAACACTCAAGATGAGAACCATAGTCCAATAATTTTACATTTTATTGGGACACCCTATACATGTTCATTCACACAATTCTGAGGCAGCATGTTCAGATCTGCAGAACACAATATGAAAGTAGATCGCCAGTACATCTCACCCGTGTGATTATGCAGAGTGTCTAATGTAAATGTATATCATCACAGGTTTGGTCTGTTCAGCTGCAGCATAGGGTAGTATTTAAGTATTGCGGTGGAGATAAAAACCATGAAATAATCCGTAGGCAAGAGAAGCAATTTCAGTGACGAGTCCAATAATATTAATGAATTGCACCATAATTTTTATTTGGTAAAAATTCCGTTGCTAATCATAAATTATTTTTTTTAAAAATACATTTAATAAAATTATAATAACATAAAATACAGTTTTTTTTTAAACGCAAATTAAAGATTTTTTTATAACCAGTCAAATTCTGAAATTTTCGAATGCCTGATTTTTTTTTGTTGAGAAAGTTTTTGTTATATATTTATTGAATTAAAATAAATATAAGAAACTTATAAACACAAAATAGAGTTTTCTGTCCTTGATGCACGATTGTCTGCCCTTGCTATGAACTCTTCCCATGTCCCAACTGAAAACCAAAATGTTGTACCTTCACACAAGTGCACAAGATCTAAAAATTCTTCTTGGACAAGGCAAACTATTTCACAGTACGATTTATTACTTTAAATGGATTATATCAACAATGAGAGAGAGAGAGAGAGAGAGAGAGAGAGAGAGAGAGAGAGAGAGAGAGAGAGAGAGAAAGATGTAACGTTACACATACGTTTACACACGTGCTAACACGTAGGGACCCAACACGTTGTAGACTCCGTCGCAGAAAAAACAAAGACAAGGAAGAGGAAAGAACTTCAACTTCTGTTTCAGGTTTGAAGAAAAGACCTTCATTCCTCATTCTCCGGCCATGCGTGACTTCTCATTACAGCTGTGACGTCACTCACGTGTCTTTAACATGATCATGATCGTGATTCTCTTGAATGTGATCCTCTGTCTACACACACGTTCCTTTTATCACTTTCTTCTTTCTTCCTTGCTATGATATCATCTCGCACACAGCTCGATCATTTGCATACAGCTGCCATACGCGTGTCTGTGCTCTGTTGCAGCTTCCTTTATTTTGTTCTTTAGTTCTCACATTCCATTAGCGATGTTTCTGACAAAAGAGGAAGAATTGCTGTTTTCTAGGTCGCAGTCTGTCCATGTAACACTTATTGTTGGTTAGGTTTTGACCTTCCAGCAAGTAATGTCATGCCTTGCCTGAGGCGATTTCCATAAAAAACGGAATTTTTAATGTCCCCCTTTTTTGGACGTTCCTGGGTTCCGAGTGGTCACCTGGTACCTGATTGCAATAAACTGCCGCTCTGATGAAGACTGTAAATGTCGAAGTGTCCCATCCCATCAGATTACTCACTACTCACTCCATATTGTCAAGATCGAAGGTGCAATCGTCTGGCATTGATCAGCAGAGCTGTACAGTGGCGGAGCAGAGATCATTTTTTAAGCAAGAAAAATAAATCCAAATTCGACGGTTGCATAAAATAAATTTCTGGGTAAAAGTTACAAGGTTATGTTTGTACAGAAAAAAACAACAACTTCTAAATGCATTTTCAACTTAAGTGTTTTTGGGCTGACTCTATTATTAAGAACTAGCCTAGGTGACTGGCGTTGCCCGGCTGTTTGGAGGTGTGTTTGGAGCAAAAAAAATAGAAAAAAAAAGTGGTAGTAGGCAGGCAGGCTCAAACCCGTACCGCAAAGGAGAAAAAGAACATGAAAAAAAAAAAAAAAAAAAAAAAACGTGACGTGTTTGCTGTTGCGCCCATCGCCAAATCGGAAGTCACGTAGGTTTAAATTAAGGCTAGACAATCAAAAAGAGGCAATGACTTTCAAAAATATAGTCGAAAAAAGCGACCCCACCTTGTAGAAAACTACCCAGTTGAGGGTGAAGGAATTAATGTGTTTGGTCAATTTTTCGATATTTGTCGTCCGAACGGTCGAGCTTCAAAATGATACTTATTTCATGAAAATCCGTCGCCTCTGTCGAAAGTTTTAGGCATACATACATACATACATACATACATACATACATTAAACAGACAGGTGAGATTTATATTATAGGTGGGCGATTTAGTTTTTAAATTCGAAGTTTGTTTTTAAAACTATGTGGATACCTTTGGTAGGCCATACTCACAGTTTTCTGGGACCAATGATAACAGATTTGCTGACAAAAGGCACCATGCCTTACTTTTGAAAGATACAAAAATCAAGAGGCGGAGCAAGATTAAAAAAGTTATCTTCTTCCTGCAAGAACATTCTGATCCACAACGCACATTTCGCCAGATCAGAAGCACGAGCATGCGGCTATGAAATCCACACCCATCCTCCCTACTCTCCTGGCCTTGCACCCTCTGACCAGAGTTGTATCGTTGAGATCATTTGACAAGACAGAAAAATAATATAACAATTCGACAGCTGTTTTTTTTGTAAATTTTTTTTTGTATGAAAATAATTATTTGAATAAAGTTTGAATAAATGTTACAATATTGAGTTAGGGAAGAAAAGTGAATAATTGTAGTTTATATTTAAAATGTTTTTGGATTGGCTTTTAGTTCTGGACGATTTTAGTTGGCCACAGCGATAGGTATGTCAGAAATTTCGTGAAAAATAGTGAATAATTCTACCCCGTCTTTCCAAGCTTATAACTCTTATAACTTCGGACTTTACAGGTAAATTTCTAAAAAACACTACTTTTTTTTTGTTTTAAATTTGAATATATTATTTATTGACCTTTTCTCTTCAATTTGTGATATATAACACTTTGGTGAGTAAATTAATTATTTACTTTTTAATAGACATTTCAAAATGGGAGGCGTGAATTATTCGACCCCCTGTCTTTCCAAGCTTATAACTACTCGAAAAATGTAATTCAAGCCCTAATTTTCTTTTCAATTAAAAGGAGCAAGGATCAAGGTTTCATTAAAAAAACAAAAAAAAACAAAAAACAAACAAACAACGTGGTTAAAAAAAAAGGTTTTAAACTTCGAACTTTACAGGTAAATTTCTAAAAAACACTACTTTTTTTGTTTTAAATTTGAATATATTATTTATTGACCTTTTCTCTTCAATTTGTGATTTATAACACTTTGGTGGGTAAATTAATTATTTACTTTTTAATAGACACTTGAAAATGGGGGGGGGGCGTGAATTTAAAAAAGAAACGTTTGTCTAAAATATTATATTCGGTTTATTGGAAAGAGCATAAAATTTCACATTGACCCTGGAAATATCGTAAAAATAGAATCAATAGAAAAATTTTGATAGATTTTTAAAGTTTAAAAATTGAAAAATATTGAGTTCGTAAAATTCATTACTGTTAAAAAAAAAAAAAAAAAAAATATTTCTATTACTTTTAAAACAACTTTAATAGTTTATTTTGGAAGTATAATCCATAAAGAAAATAAACAACCCATTTTTAAAAGAGAAATTACGAGTTTTTTTATATTTTATTCGCAGTTTCGTGTTAGGGATGTCAAAAATTCCTACAAAAATTCTGATACACCTACCACAGCGACCCCAAGTCCAGGGGTTATCTCAAAACGACGTAGATTCCTTTGGCGAGCAGAATCAAATCGTTAACTTGGGGTTTGCTTCTCCTTATATTGATGTTTTGCAACTCCCTCCTTCTCCCTTCTCATCTAGAAATTTTAAGTTAATAACTTTTTTCTCTCTTTTTCTTTCGTCTCTTTCCCAGATCAGAGAAATGTTTGTGTTCCCAGATTCTAGAAAATATCTTTCGACAGTTTCGTACATAGCATTGTCTACTGAACATCGTGACCTTAGCTGTAAACAATCCGGGCAGGGTTACAGGTCACACCTGTTATTCGAATATCCCCATTCCCATGAAGCATTGAAGCAATTATTTCTGCGTTTCTTGTTAGATTTAATTAATTTGTTCTTTTTTCTCCCCCCCCTCTTTTCAATCTGACAATATCGTCACACACAAGAATATACCAGAAAGGCGACACGGCATTGCCCGGGGCACAAACATCGTTATAGGTTAAACCCTTTGGTGCTTATTTTGAATTACACTTAAAAAAAAAAAAAAATACAGAAAAATCTTCATGATTGACGTACTTGTTACAGAACAAAGCTGTCATATTCCAAAAATCACATAAATTGATCAAATAGGTTTTATTTTTAACTAAGAAAATCGAATTATATGATTAAGCAAGCCATAGTGATTTGATCGGATATGATGTATAAATAAAGGAAAGACAACTCAATTCGAACTATCGATATCAAAATCAATCTTGTAATGGATACATTAAATCGCTAAAATAAATTTTTATTTTCTTAGTTTAAAAAAAAAAAATACTTGTTCAATTTACTTGGTTTTTCGAATAGGACATCTTCGTTCCGTGAGAGGTGCATATCATAAAAAATTTTCTGCATTTTTATTTTTTTTTATATAAATAACAATAATTCTAAGTAAGCAGCAAGTAACCCTTTTTTTTTTATTATCAAATCAAATTGTTACAGTTCCTTCTTTTCATTCGTTTTCATTTTTTTTTCTGTTACAGATATTACATTTTTGAAACATAAATTTAGAGAGAAAATGGGTATTTTTTACTAGTTTGATGCGATTACAAAGTCTTTAAACTGCCGATTTTTATACAGGCATAAAAAGGCAATTTTTTTTAGATTATTTCTTTTTCACCGTATCTACTGACACGTGTGGCTAGCCATAAAGAGATTCAAAAACAGGACTCCATTGGTTGGCATCCGGCATTCTACCACGGCTACCGAGATATAAAGGGACGCTTGTGAACCTGACAGCGTGACGTCATTGCCAGAGCGACATGTAGGTAAAGTGTGCCTACCGAAGGAAGCTGCCTACAGAGTTTTGGCTTAGCAGATAGCATTTCAGTTCTCTCTCGGTGGTCACGGGTATACCGACTGAAAACGTAACTAACACTGGAAGTGGGAGAAATCATACCGTATTTAAATGCAACTATACATTTATTCACATTTGTTTCTATAATATTGATAACCGAAAGCACTCGGTTCTTTTTACGGAAGCGTAGTGCTTGTAAGCTAAATGGAAAACATAATTCCCCCACTTATAATTATTTTACTTTGCTTTAATTAAAAACATGCATTTCCCTTTTTTTTTTTCTTTTTTTTTTCTCCTTTGATGAGGAGACATGATGAAGTTGTGGACCAACAAAGATCCGCCTACAACTGGTGTGGTCTTTTAAGCGAAGGCGGAGGTTCTTGAACGCACATCACACACATAGACAGACGTAGACACATACATGCATACATCTAACAATAATAGATATTACATCCTCACACAAAGAATTATTCATTTGAAAGCTGTATTATGTGTGCGTGTGTATTCACACATATACATATATAATCACCCATATATATATATATATATATATATATATATATATACACACACATGTATATATATATGCACACACATATACACGAATACATATATATGTATAGATATATATATATATATATACACACATACATATATATGTGTGTGTGTGTATATATATATGTGTGTGTGTATATATATATATGTGTGTGTGTGTGTGTATATATATATATATATATATATATATATATATATATATATATATATATATAATCCCGTTATCTTTTCCGTTTAAATAGGCAAGTAACTCAATTAGTAATTCATTTGAATAGTTTAAAAACGCCCCCTTTTTTTCTGTCAATGTCCTAGTCAATACAAATATAATCTCGACGCTCCGTTTTCACAAACTTACAATCATTACACCAAACTCCAACGAAATCGTCCTTTTTTTTATATTATAGTTTTATTTTACACGGATTCCTTAGATTTATTATTTCCCTTTTGGGGAATTGTATTACCACGGACAATTCCGTCTTTAAAAATATCAAATTAAAACAAGATGGCGACCGGAAGTGTTATTAATTCTCGCCAAAATCTTACCGGATATCTGTCTGAGCGTTCATGGTTCAGACGGTTTCTCTGTTCCGTTTCAGACAGCAAACCTGAAAATGACAGTCATATACTACTGGACAAAAATGGCAAATACTGCATCGACCGAAAGGGATTGTCGGGTCATCGTTTCCTCTACCTCCGCGACTTTTACACGACAGTGTTAGAGCTAAAATGGCGTTGGGCATTTCTCATTTTCTTTTCGATGCATGCCATTTCATTTTTAATATTCGCCATTATTTGGTGGCTTTTAAGTTACACCCACGGCGACCTTTCTTTTGAGCATCTAACCAGTGCTTGTATTCCTGGATTGAACACATTCTCGGATTTTTTCCTGTTCTCAGTTGAGACGCAAACAACGATTGGTTATGGCTTTGTGTACCCGAGTGTCACCTGTGGAGGTACGTTACCTACTCTGTTTTTTCAAGTCGTTATCGGCTTCTTAATTGATTCCGTATCGTTGGCTTTCACCTTTGCCAAATTTGTTCGCCCTGCGAAACGTGCAAGAACGATCCGATTCAGCACGAACGTCTGCGTCTGTAAAGAGAATGGTCAACTTGTTGTGCAGGTGAGGGTTGCAGATCTACGACACACACACCTCATCGATGCCCAGGTTAGAGGCATGCTTGTGACCGAGTACATCACGCAGGAAGGAGTAGTGTACCCTCTTTACCAGACACAGGTCTACTTTGAGATCAACAGGGTCGGCAACAGAGCCTTCCTTATGTGGCCTATCGTACTCACACATAAGATCAATGAGACAAGCCCCTTTTTTAAGCTGAAACAGGAAGATCTTCTCGACAGGGACTTGGAGATGTTCGTGTGGATCGATGGTGTGATTGAGTCGACCGGAGAGATATGCCAGGCGAGGACGTCATATAGTGCTGATGAGATCTGGTGGGGTTATCGATTCAACCAGATAGAGGAATTTAATGATGAGAAAAACAAATGGCTCATAGATTTCAAAAGGTTCGACAGCATTGCTCCTTGCCCCATCCTTTGCCCGGAACTTGTGGATGAAGATACGACTTTTAAGGAGAAGGGTGGTTTGCAGTTCAGAGCACAAGGAAAAACGTCACAATCAATTGTATTGGAGTCGACGGAAAATGAAGAGGGGCGATGGAATATCCAAAAGACTCGGACGAGTGGTATGGAAACACCAATCGTGAGTAGGCATGTTAATCATTTGGATTTTTTGGTTGTGATCAAAGTGCAGTATTTGTTCTGTATTTTCAGAAATATTATTTAATATTTCAATCAAATGAATAAAAAAAAACTGATGATATACGATATGTATTTCATAAAACATATTTGAAGGGGGGGGATATTTATTTGACTAATCGATGAAGTTCAAATCACACACACACACCTATATATATATATATATATATATATATATATATATATATATACTCGATCACCTTTGATTTTCCCTTTGGATTACTACTTGTCCGACCTGGCAGTAATATCCCAGAAACTATTGAACTCATTCTGATATTGGACCGCCCAGGTTGTATGATATCCTTTTTCTATGACTTAAAACACCATTTAAATAAGCTTTCAAATAACATTTTCAATATATGTGCTGAAAAGCAAAATACTTATTTATTCATAGCTGAACATTTTGCTAATTGCATTTCATTTCCTTTGATGATATGAGCCATTATTGAAAATTCATAGATTAAGGAAATAAATATAATTTTTCTCCATATATTCCTTGTTTCAAACAATATATTCTTAACTTGAATATATTTATATATATATTTTAATCTACAGAATTTAATTTTAATCATTACACTTATATATATATATATACTAGCAAAAGTACCCGTCGTTGACTGGGTTCAAAAGCAGCCTACAGAAAATGGACTCTGATTTATGAAAGTATGATAGGTTATGAAAAGGAAGGGTTGTAAAGAGATAGCTTCGAATTTGAGGGTATCAAAACCAAAGAAAAATATGATGAAAGTAAAAATAAAATGTATAAACCCCATATTTTTTAAACAAATATATATACGCATACATAAATATGCATAGAAAGAGGTTTGTGTTTATTATAAGCTTTTTACGCAAATATTTCGCAAGTATAAATCATGTAGAATATCAGCATGAATATAATTACACGTAATAGTTAACGAAAGATGATCATCCTATAAGAAAACTGAAAAAAAAAACAAAAAAAACAAATAGGGAATTAATTAACGTTAATGTTTAAAAGAATATGCAAATTAGCTAGATCTTTTGCGGATGAATGCAATTCCATGGCCCATATATAACAAAGTGGTATTTTCTTTTAAAATAAGTACAGAAAAAGGGTTTTTAATATGAATATCAATACACACAAAAAAAAAACAACAAATTTATATAAGTATAGTAGATAGATAGATAGATAGATATAGAAGATATGTGTGTGTGTACTAACTTTAAAAATGAACGTAGTCAAACGTATAAATGTTTATTTGTTCATGCGTAAAAGGTACCTGTTTAGTAGACATGCCAGTCAAGTTAAAATTTTGCAATTTTGACCCCTTATCAGCTATTTTTCCGGCTAAAAAAAAAAATCGAATTTGTTCCACGGGCCCAAATCCCCCTATATATCAAATTTCAAATCTCTAAACCAAAAATTCGGAGCAGTTTGTTAGTAACTATTCCGCACACACACATATACAGACAAAGTCACTTAGATATATATATGTGTGTGTGTGTGTGTGTGTGCATGTGCATGTCTATGTGTGTGTGCGCGCATGTGCGTGTGTGTGTGTGTGTGCGTGTATACGAGTAGCAGGAAATACCAATTGTAAGTAGGAATAGTAATCATTCAGATCTTTAGACAGTGTTGGTATTTTGGTTGTGAGCAAAGTGCAGTATCTGTTCTGGTACCATTATTTATGTTTTCTCTCCTCAGTGGGCGGGTTGGTGAGGAGGTGTCCTTCTAAACTGAGGCGTTCAAGTCCAATGTTAAAATCTCAAAGTTAAACAGAACTTCCATGAGCAGTGTTTCTTTCCAAGAACTATTCACCTATGGAACTCGATACTAAGGGACTACTTCCAAGTTGTCTACACCATAGTCGTTTTGAAGGTTAGTGTTAATAAATTCTTGTTGAGCCGTCCTATGAAGTAACCAATTACCGCCCAGCTCCAACCATGATCTGCAGCCCTTACTTTTACTATTAATCTGACACAAACTATTAACCCTTATCCTCGAGTGGCCTTTGGGCTTTGATAAGTAGTGATGCGTTAGTAAAAAGAAGTAGGGGGCTAAATAAATAGGGACAGTATTGTAAACGCTATTTTCTTCGACTGAAATTGTTGCTCTTAAGGCAGGGGTATCTAGACGATTTCAGTAGTCATGGAGTCAGTTTTCAGTCTAGACGGATAATCCTGAATTAGTCTTTTTAGGTTTTTATATTCTCACTTTTTTTTTTTTTTTTTTTTTTTTTTTAGGAATTTGTTCAATTATTTCAATTTTCTTTTGAAGGACTAAATTAAAAAACAAAAAAAACAAAAACCCTAACCTAATCTTAATTCCAAACATAATTCCAACTCTAATCTAATTCTTCGTATGCTTAGTATTGTTTGCAATTTTTACAAGAAAAAGGCAGAATATTATATAGATAGATGGATTTTACACGCATTTAAAATCCAAACAATAGAATAAACGAAATATTATTTAATATGGATTTTATATTTCCAATGATGGCCTATTACATATGCATTTTATATTGAACCAGTTTCAATCATCGTCTCTAATCCTCAATATGTAGTTTTACCGTCCATATCATGAAATTATTAACCACTAGCGGGGGGGGGGGCTTGCCGGGTCGTAAAATATGCTTAAATATATTTCAATTCATGCCAATTTCGTATTTATTATCACTACAGAATTAATTTTCTATTAAATATTATATTGTACCTATTATATAGTACTAATTTCAATAGTTGAAAAACAAATGACTTGGGTGCTATGAGCTAGGATCAAAGACAAAGCATTTAGCACTCCAGTCACGTCCCCCACCGATGTAGATATTGAGGGATCAGTAATAAAAATTTAATATTAAACGACTTGAATAAATGAATTGAATTTGAGCATGCGCAGAAATTTTTTTAAATATGTCGGTAAGTTGAAATGAACATTTTACATTTCAACTAGCTGCTATTTGTCTGTACGCATTATTCATCCATCCAATCAAATATTTTCCTCGGTATAAACCATCCTTGGTGTATAATTACTATTTCCTGTTAATTTCAGGGTTATGTGACCAGTAGTTTACAAGTTTATCGGTTAAATATTTACACATAGACAGACACGTAATACATCTACTGTTTCATTTATATAGATTATACTCGAGAAGCTTTTGGGCCTTCATAACTCATTAGTACAAAAAAAGTATCCATTAAACACTCAATCATCTATATATTAATACGATAGCATGTGTGTTATTTTGTGTGTCAAGCTTACATTATTTTTCTTCCGAATGACTGTCGTTTACTTGTTATGACTTTCCATTTCTTGTAATAAATGATTTTATCAAGAATTCATCATAAGTTTTGAGTTTTCGATTATGGCTGAAGGAACTCAAGCTATTTATCTATATATCTATAAAAGTGTGTGTGTGTGTGTGTGTGTGTGTGTGTGTCTGTGTACATTTCCCTACGCAATAACTCTGTTAATTATTAGTCTAAAGACTCGAAATTTGATATACAGGGTACTGAGATTTGGAAAAATCGATGTGATTGGTTTTTGGCCAGAAATTTGGCGATTAAGGGGTCAAAGTTCAACGATTTGACCTTTGAGAACTCTACCAAACTCCTCCGACAATTTTGGGTCTAAACACTTGAAATTTTAGATATAGGTTCCTTGGACATGGATCTAACTTAATAACTTGATTTGAGCCCAAAACAATAAATATTAAGGGGTCATAATAGGGGTCAAAGTTTAAAAAAAAAATGACCGCTTTTTTTTTTTTTGCTTAATATACACCTCCAAATACCCGGGCAATGCCGGGCACCCATGCTAATATATATATATATATATATATATATATATATATATATATATATATATAAAGCATTTAATAAGAATAAATGTTTAAATTCAACTGTATCTCTCGCGATTGACAGAAGCCGAATGGTTCGGGTCCTTGCTAATGAAACCATATATATATTCTGTTGCCAGGGTTCGAATCTCTCGACTGGCGTTCATTGTGACACTCTGCACTGATAATTCCTGAAAGGATGAAACACTAGTGTCTGTAAGCATTTAATAATTATTATAGTAAATAACATATATATATATATATATATATATATATATATATATATATATATATATTTCTTTTTTTCATAAGTTTTGGTTTCGGTTTAAGCTGATGCACTCAAGTCATATGGATACATTTTTTTATTCTTGAAAGATCTTTATAATATATAAGAATCGATAGAAAATTGACTCTTACATTAATATATATGAAATCTGCATAAATTAAAATACCATATTTAAGCGTATTTTACAACAGCACTATGCCAAGCGTCCTGCTAGTATATAATTAAGGGAATATTATGTTCGCATTTACCAAGCCTAATCTATATAATGGATGGAATATTGTGTATAGAATATACTCTCCCTCTCTCATATATATATATATATATATATATATATATATATATATATATATATATATATATATATATATATATATATATATATATATATATATATATATATATATATATATAATATGCGGCACAATCACATTGACACACCAGTTCTTGTCAGATCACCAAAGTTAAGCAATGTTGAGCCTGGCCAGTACCAGATGGGTGACCATTTGGGAATTCTAGGCGCTGTATGTGCTTTCCGCTTATCTCGGCATTGTTTCCAGTCGTCCTGAACCTCCACTTGCCACTGGTATTCAACAATGTTGACTCAGGAAAGGTGTGGGTGGAGATTGTGCAACTCTTGCAAAAAAAATTTCATGCGCAGGCACACTTACAGTGGGTATCCATAGTCTGTCAAGACTGAAGGAAGCCTTGATTGATACACAATATTCCATCCAATATATAAATTGGGCTTAAATTGGTATAAAATGCAAACATAATAATATACTTTATATATATATATATATATATATATATATATATATATATATGTATATATATATGAGAGAGAGAGAATGTTTACATATGATGTGCATGCATGTTTCTGCTGCGCATTATTGAAAGAGACAGCTTCACCTTTAAAGGAGTTACAGCAGAAACATGTATGCATATATGTAGCCAATAATGTTTGTATAAATAAATATACTTAAAAATCTTTTTGGGAGTACAGAATTTTACAATAGTTGAATAAAGACCAAATTTTACTTTTATGAATTTAAAAATTTCTTTCACGTTTTATTTTATTACATTCGTTATGGAAAAATTTGGTCTTTATTTTGCTATTAAAAGCTACCATATATATATATATATATATATATATATATAATATTATATATATATAATATTATATATATATTATATTATATATATATATAATATTATATATATATTATATTATATATATATATTATATAGTAATTTATAAAATATATATGGCGACTAAGCTACACTGAATATTCTGCGTTTCATCCACTGTAGGATTCGTCAGGCTTAATAACTAGCTCTACCTACATATTGAGCACTTTTGAAGTAAATACTTAAAGTTTACGCATAAATCTATACTTTCGTATATTAAATTTATGTGAGTAAATGAAGTAGTTATATATATATTATATATATATATATTATATATATATATATTATATATAATTATATATATATTATATTATATTATATTATATATATATATTATATATTATATATATATTATATATACATATATTATATATATATTATATATATATTATATATACATACATATATATATATTATATATACATATTATATTATATATATATATTATATATACATACATATATATATATTATATATACATATATTATATATACATATATTATATATACATTATATATATATTATATTATATATATATTATATTATATATACATATATATATTATATATATATTATATTATATATATATGTATATATTATATATATATATGGTAGCTTCTTTCAGTCTTGAAACGTGTGTCTACTATTCATTGGAATGTTCAATTTTTATTACTGTTTTATTGGGCTGTGTTCACTCCTGTGTTGTCTCTCTCTCTCTTTCTCTCTCTCTCTCTCTCTCTCTCTCTCTCTTTCTGCTTGTGTTTTTTCTTTTCCTTTAGGGTAGGACGTGTGTGTGTGTGTGTGTGTGTGTGTGTGTGTGTGTGTACACACAAGACACGGAATAATAAAATAATGTTAAAAAATACATCTTTCTTTCGTTGGAATTTCTTAACCCATTATATATATATATATATATATATATATATATTGATTGGCTAATTAGTTTTTTTTTTGTTATTTTATAGAGAATACTTTTAATTTTAACAAAAGTTTTCTTACATTTTATTTCTAGTCATTATTATTCCTTGTCTGAATTTTTTAGGGATTCAATTCTATTTTTATAATATTTTTCTATTTCTTTAACAGCTCTATCTAGTATCTATTGAGCTTTTGATTATCTTAATAGGTTCTAATTTTAAGATAATATTTGTAAATCTCTCTCTTTCTCTTTCTCTCTCTCTCTCTCTCTCTCTATATATATATATATATATATAATGATAATATAATAATCGATAGATAATTGGCTCTGTAATAATAAATACAGAATCTGCATAAATTAAAATATCATATTTACAACTGGGCAATGCCGAGTGGCCTGCAAGTAAAAGTAACCTTGTTTGTGTGTATGTGTGTGTGTGTGTGTGTGTGCGTGTGTAGAACAGGCTCTACCAAACTACTCTGTTAATTTTGGATCTACAGACTTGAAAGTTGATATATAGGGGATTTGGACCTATGGAACAAATTCAATTTGTTTTTTAGTCGATAAAAATAGCTCCTAAGGAGTCAGAAGTGAAATTAATTTCAATGACAATAAAAGCATAAGAGGATGGAACATTTGTTGATCCTCATTCATTCTCGAGCAATGTCAGGTCTCTCTGCAAGTATATATATATATATATATATATATATATATATATATATATATATATATATATACTAGTGGGGGAGGGGGCGGCTTTGCCCAGGTGTAAAACATGCTTAAATATGATATTTTAATTTGTCCAGATTATGTATATATTATTGTAGTCATAATTTCAAAAGTAAAAAAAAAAAAATATTTGGGTACCATCAGCTGGAATTGAAACCGGAACTGCAGCATTCAAAGCTGATGACGTTACCACTGTAACAATGTGACACGCATATAAACCGATCAAAAATTAAAAACAAGCTAAGATGAACATACAAAATGTTTAACAAATTTTTAAATTTTGACCCATTTTTGACTCCTTAAAAATGATTTTAACCGGCTAATGACCCATAAAAGCCCCTACTGCCGCTCTGTGACTTTTAGTTTCGGAGGAGATAGAGTTTGAAAATATGGAGACAGACAGGTAGACAGACAGACCGACAGACATATAGCCGTTTATATATATATATATATATATATATATATATATATATATATATATATATATTCTTAAGTGCTCAATTATTTAATAACTAGAAAATGTACCCAGCATTGCAGGGTATTAAACGTAACGTCTTAAAAAAAAAAAATGATGTAAAAAAAACAATTCCAATACTTTTCCTGATTCCAATACAATTACCGATTCTTTGTAAATCTCAAAATATTTAACTGTAAAGTTGTTATTTTTTGCCGATTATCGAAAATAACACGTTAAATGTGCAAATATTTTCTCAAGCGTAAAAATACACTTGTGGGGGGGGGGATCTATAGTTTTTAGTTCTACTGGTCATTTAAAATCAATAAATATTTATCATTTTATTATTCCTATCAACAGTGTTGGATTTTGTTTTAAACAAAATTAAATAAAAAAACGACTATTGAAAGAATCGTCTTTGGCATCGGGAAATCGGCACAAAATTTTCCGATTCCGATACCCCCAAAAGTTCCGATTTTTCTGATTCCCGATTCTGATTAATCGTCCCAACACTAATTTTTACAGTAAAATAAATCAACCTACTACATATTTTTTCTATTGACAATAACTGATCAAATTAAGATAAAAAACATCATTCTTTGAGAAAGGGGATTTATTTATTTTTTTTTTTGCATTTTCACTCCAAAAAAAGCACAGTGCCACTTTGATGTAGGGGGCTACTATCTGGAACATAATTTGAAGGGATACTATGTAGGGAGTTGAGCAGGAAGATATCTGTTAACATTACACTTGAACTTCTGCCTGTCAATACAGTCAGGGAAACAGGAACCCGGAAAGGAATTCCAAAGTCTAGCAGTCCTAGAGAAGAAAATATTAGAGTAAAAGGCTTTCTTACATCTGGGGATTTCTACTTTGTAGGGGTGGGATTTTGCTGCTTGTTAGGTTTGTCAGGGGTATTTATGTCAAGGGGTTACTGTGTAGATGTGGGACTGTTGTTTGTCAGGTTTGTCGGGGGTATTTACTAAGTTAAATAATTTGATTATATCTTTTAAATAATAATGCATTGTCTTTGTTTTTTTTTTTTTATTGTAGGAGCTGTCACAACCATCAGCAGTAACTTTTAGTTTCCAATAGGATCAAGTGACAACAAATCTCAATGTTCCAGAATTGTAGTCATGCTGTCGTCCAGACGGTTCCAGTCCTTAATGTTTGCAGTTTTTCCAGCCTCTTTTATTAAAACAGATGAAAGAAATTGTTTCTTTATCGTCTTTCAAATTTTTTTGAATGCCCCCCCCCCTCCATGCTGATGTTTATTTTTAGTTTCGTGATCTTGTTTTATTTTTGCTTTTAAGCCCCAATTTTTTTTTCTTGGAACCATCACTAATGTAAGCTTTTCTGAATTTCTTAAATACAAAAGGTGTTCCGAAAGTAATGCCACCTATTTTTTATTCCACCCAAAGTGATCAGAGGTGGTTGCAAATTGCATTGTTATGACTGCTGAACTTATGCATTCATGACCTGAAATATTTTTATCTCTGTTGTAGATATTGACGGCGTGAGACTAAGAAAGCAACTCCTGTCATGGTGTTACGTATTCGCTATGGCAGGTTGTTCAAAATGTGTTTGCCCAGTCTATATAATTGTTAACATCTATTTTTGTTGCTGGTACAAGACATATACACACTGACAGCAAGTAAAATCACAACACAGCTGATCTATAAAAATATATTGTTTTTATTTCACACCAACAAATCAGATTTTGATTAAAAATTATTACTGGTGTTTTGATGTTTCTGAAAGGCGCTTGGGGTGGTGCGGGTTTAGGTGGTTGTCGGGCAGTGAAGAAATGGTGACGAGTCTGGCTCCCTTTCTGACGGACTTTTTCTTTGTGACTGTTTTACGGAATGTTTTTTATTTCTTTTGTCTGTTATTTCAATGCTTTGACCGATATCCTCTCATATATTTCTGGATCAAATTATGCATTTCATTAGACAATAGAGGAAAATCCCAAATTCTTTTTATTGAATACATTTGCATGCGTGCAACCCATCGAATGTTTTTTCTTCCCAGGGTTGCCTGCCAGTATCTAACAATGGACGTGTGTCAGAAGATTGAATTCCTGGCAAAAGTACATTGAGAATGGTGGTGAGTATGTAGAAAAATAAATTCTGGAGTACAAAAGGTTGCTCATTTTAATGGTGTAATACAACGTGGCCCCACTGACAGCTTGCCGACCCAACATTGTTTGCTGTGGATTCTATTTTTCTGTCATCTTTTTAGTTCTGGCCATATTGTCGTCATCTTTTTCACACTGTTGACCATCAATAGGAAGCACACAGGCTCACAAATGTAAAAATAAAATAGGAAAAACAAAGAAATCTCTGATGCTTTACGCATATATAGATTGGACTTTGGGTGTGTGTGTGTGCATTCCCATCAACACTTTACACATTTTTTTATTTTTTTTTTTATTCAATTTTCACCCCAAACAAGGCACAGTGCCACTTTGAAGCAGGGGGCTACTATCAGGGACTTAATTAGCAGGGTCATTATGAAGGGAGATGAGTAGAAAGATGTTTGTTCACATTACACTTGAACTTCAGCATATCAGTACAGTTGGGAAAGCAGAATCCCGGAAGGGAGTTCCAAAGACCCGCAGTTCTGGGGAAGAAACTATTGGAGTAAAAGGCTTTCTTGCACCTAGGGATCTCTACTGTAAAGGAATTAGACTTAGTAGCTTGTCGGGTTTGTCGGGGGTAGTTATGTCGGGGAGGTACATTAGTTGACATGTACGTTCTGTCGAGGCCGTGTTAGCCAGTTGCTGTCAGTTCATCTTGATCTCCCAAAGTTTTCCTGAACTGGCTAAAGCCATGATCTGCTTTTTTCTGGTCCTAAACTCCAACTCATATTAAGTCCGACTGTTTCTAAGCTCTTAACACTGACTGTTGTAAAAACATTGTTAAGTCCAGCCTTGTCGTCCATCAATTGTTTCTATTGTCGCTGACTCATAGCCACTCCCCAAGATGCTTCAAACCAAATCTAAATACATCTACAGGTTCATAGTTTGATCCCTTCATCAGTCATTCATGACACCTGAATTTAAACCCTACCCTTGCCTCTCTTTTCTCTATCTTACTGAACAGCTTCCTATCCATATTGTCTATTGATAAAACCTTTTGTTACTCGCTAAAACTACTTCCTTTTTGTTTGTCATCAATTATAAGTTTGTTCGTTGTTTTCACGGTATAGATAAAAGAATTCATGAATTCTAATATAAATTCCAAACAAAATAAATGTCTGTTTATTTTGTAATAATGTGTTGTTTCGGCTTTAAACATATCTAATACGCATTTCATTTTATTCAAATTCAACCAACGCTTCTATAAAAGGAACCCAAACCCTAACGTGAAGGAACACAAATTCTAACATGTATATATATATATATATATATATATATATATATATATATATATATATAGTGAATAAATGACAAGACTATATTCCAAAATTCATGATCTAATCATTTATTCCTTTGATTCAGTTGACATTTACAATTCTTGACGGATTGATTGTTGCTATTTCTTCTGATGAGTTAAGGGCAAAAGAGATTCGCTGATTGATATAATAATTAAGTGATTGATTTTGCTCTATGAAACAAATACTGTCAAGAAATGTCAACTGAGTTAGAGGAATAAATTATAAGATGGTCAACATCATGAACTTTGGAATATAGTCTTTTGTTATTCATTCACTATATTGCTCTGTAATTACACTGAGCTTCTTAAATAAAGATTGGTATATATAATTATCCACCGACATGTGTTTTATTGTCTACAACTTATTAGTGTCTGAATCTAGCTAGATGATGAGTCGTAGATGCTGAAACACATGTCAGTGAATAATTATATTTTAAAAACAATATATATGCCGCTCAAATTGGTCAAAGGAAAAATTATTCCCAACTCGCATTTAAATAAAAATGCAATTTCGTATACTTCATTCAAAAAAGTATTACAAAAACAAATAACATCTATATATATATATATATATATATATATATATATATATATATACACACACACAGAGGGTGCGTCTGATGTTTGAGAATATTTATTACATTTTTAAAGAAAATAAAAATATAAACAACACATCTGTAATTAAATAAAACATTGGCACATAACCGACATTTTTATTTAATAATTTCATTCAATGAAATCTCCCTCCGCTTCAATGACAGCTTCTATTCAAGACTTAAACCTTTGGCAGGTGCATGTAAGATGGTCGCCATCAATGTTGTCCATTACTCTGACTATGGATGCTTTCAGAGAATCTTTGGTGTTGTGAGGATGTCTATTGACATCTCTCTCAACAATGCCCCACACGTAATAATCCAAAGGATTGAGGTCTGGAGAACTTGGAGAAGTTGGTGGTAATGTGATCATGAAAATGTTCCGCTAACCATTCTTGAGTTGTTTGAGTCTTATGTGATAGTGCAGAGTCTCTTGGATTTCACTAAACGATTTTCTTTTGTGGTCTCGGACATAAACTGGCTTCTCTTCATCATGCAAGACTCTCATGGCCAGTCATTCAAATTTTGGCTTTGGAGACACCGAGATTTTTTGCAATTGATCACATTGACTTTTGTGAGCTCTCGTCATTGATATTCTATACTTGTTGTATAAACTTGTGTGTTCTAATTTTGTCAGAGCATTGCTAGAGCTTTTTACGTTTAGTAAAAGGAGAAATTTGGCCATCATTATCTTCTAACTCTTTGCGAACTTTAAAAACAAAGGATCGGGCGACTTTAAGAAATTGTGCAATTTGCTGTGTTCTGCTATTATTGCAGTTATTACAGCATGTTTTTCATTTCCTATGTTAGTTTATTATCTCCCTTGGTTAACTGTCTGTACAAAAATGTAAAAGTTTATATACAGAAGAGAATTGGTAAAATAAGTGATGTTCTCAAATATAGATGCAACATATATATATATATATATATATATATATTAGTGTAGCATAATAAATTCTCCAAGTTCCAAATATAAAATTTTCCCAGTTAGTATTTATTATTCTTCAAATGGTAACTATTACAATATTGTTTCGTATAGCAACTAACAAGTCTACAAAATTATGTTATTGTTGCATATTTAGTCACATACTCATCAGATGTTTACCTTAAAAAACTTATAAAAACACCATTTTTGACAACTTACATGGTTCATGTAATCGACACACTCTGTCGTTCCTTCCCATTTCGTTTCGATTTATTTATGAGAAAAGTTTTTTTTTAATCTATTACGATTCGTATACACCAACTGAGTACATTTTAACTAAATAATTAACTTAATAGAGAGAGAGAGAGAGAGAGAGAGAGAGAGAGAGAGAGAGAGAGAGAGAATAAATGACAAAAAGTTATATTCCAAAATTCATGATGTTGACCATCTTATAATTTATTCCTTTAATTCAGTTGACTTATACAATTCTTGACAGTATCTGTTTTGTAGCGCAAAATCAATTACTTAATTATTATATCAATCAGTGAATCTATTATGCTATTAACTCATTAGAAGAAATAGCAACAATATATATATATGTATGTGTGTGTGTGATTAACCTATATATATATATATATATTCTTTTAAAATCTTTTAATATTTAGTTGTCTTGTATAATGTTTTTCAGATTATCATAAAAACTCATGTACAATGTAATAATACATTTTGAAGATAATATAAAACTTCCAATTTTATTGGTAGTTTAAAACCAATAAAGTTTATCATTTTATCCGAATGAAAACCAGTAATGGAAAATTAAGTTTTAAACACAAACTAAAAAAAAAAAAAAAATTGAAAGAATCGTTTTTGGTATGAAAAAAAAATAGGCACAAAATTTTCTGATTCCAATATCCAAAAAGTTCAAATTTTTGTTTTGGTAATTGTGCATAAAACCAGACTGTAACTTTCAAACATGCTGGAAACTGGCACCCACGTCTCTCAATTGAGGTATGGAAGCACAAAATGGATATAATTTTCAAATATATCTTATGTTTATTTTTTTTTTCACCCCCTTATAATAAAAATATAAGAATATGTAAACTTTTCTTAATCAATTAATTTTTTATTTTTTTTAATCTCATATCTTTTCAAATAACTATGTTTATTTAAGTCGATATGTTATATATTTTGTCAAACTATTTAGATATTTTAAAAATATATTTATTTACAGAAACATGAAAAGAAAAACAACTATTAAGTGTCACATTTTTTACAGTTTTAGCAGTTTCAAAAAGGTGAATGTGCAACAGAAAATAGTTTAACAGTATATTAAAAAAAAAATGTATTAAAAAAAATGTATTTAAAAAAAACTTATTTAAAAAAATGTATTTAAAAAAAAATGTATTTAAAAAAAACTTATTTAAAAAAATGTATTTAAAAAAAAAATGTATTTAAAAAAAACTTACATGAAAAAACAAAAAAACAAAACATAAATATTAATTTTTATTTATTGCGGCCTATTACTCTAATCTTTTCTTAGTTGCTTCACGATGTTTCGGCCAACTATTCCTCTGGCCTTCGTTGTGAAACAACTAAGAAAAGATGAGGATAATAGTCCGCAATAAATACAAATTAATAAATAATACTCATTTAAATAATGAATTCCAATTAAATCTATATATATAAAAGGCAAAATGTGTGTGACCATTTCGTGTATGTCTCCTAAAGGCTTTTCTCGCACACGGTCCCGGGGAGGGGTGGGGTAACGATCGCTTACAAGTATTTATATACACCCTAGATAATAATATCTAGGATTTGGAAAAGCGCGTCGCGTCTAGATTTATTTACATCGACTTTTACAAAATTATTGCTATTTTGGCTTCTTACGTGTTGATTCGGCTTTTTCGTATAAAAAGCGAAACTAATTCAAAGGCTAATATCGTTCTCGGCATCGCATCGGGAAACGTCCAGAAGCAATCAGCTTTGATCAATGTGAGGTCAAACTCCTCTCATATCAGACAATTCCTATTCAATCTGGACAATGGGGCCCCCTCCCCCAAAAAAAACAGTGACTTCTATTTGACCTCAATAATTAGGTCAAATAGAAGCAGCAGAATTAACTTTTATTGCTGCCACCTGTCAATAGTTAAATAAATAAATTCATACACGTTTTCCTTGTATGGTTAATGTCGTAGGTCTTTTTTTCACACTTTAATTTCCAACTTTGCCTCAAGGGTTCGGGTTCGATCCTCATACTCACCTACCAAAACTTTTTTTTTTTAATTTTAAACTCCCCCCCCCCAGTTTTGATTTACCCAAAACCACACACACCTCCAAACACCCGGGCAACGCATAGGATCACGTTTATGTTGGGGAGGACCATGACTACGTTAGAGACGTGGGTGACGTCATAGTCATAACAAGAAGTCCAAGACATGCTAGCACGTAAAAAAGGAGAAAGTGGACGTTTTATTAGCCTCGTAACTCTTGCTTCCATTATTCTGTCTTTTAGTCCTCATGCTCCATCAGCGATGCTTCTGACAAAAGGGGAAGAATTGCTGTTTTCTGGATCGGAATCTATTCATCTAACACTTATCATTGGCCAGTTTTTTTGTTTTTTTTTAACCTTGAAATAGTAGATATGTATATACATTTGTTTTAAAGCTCTTTACATCAAGTGGCTTCAAGCCTTGTCTCAAGCGATTTCCATAACAAACAAACAAAAAAAAAAACAAACGCTAAATGAATGATGATGATCAGTGTACAATTTTTATAAACAATTCATTATACTAATTGAACAAAAAGTTTCGATTTTACCCATAGCTGGAGAGAAATTTCTAGTTGATATCTTTCATAAAAGGATTATCGTGTAAATAATCACAATAGATTCAACATAATTGGAATTTGGTATGGCTGATTACATAGTCTTAAATGATATCCATTTAGTGATTTAACAAACAAACTTTTGCTACTCCAAGGTATTTTGAACTGTCTTTTAATCCTGCATTTGTTAAAATAGAGACAGAATTCAGAGACATAGTTAGTTTTATCACATATGTTGCAGTAAATAAAATTAACTGTGTTAAAGTAGTCTCAGAGTTTATACAATTTTTGAAAGTCAAACTGCTTAAAAAAATAAAGGCCGAATTCACGAAATTTGGCTTTAAAAAGTCAAATCTGGCAACCCTGGACAAGAATATGAGAGTAACCCTCTTTGATGCAGTCTCATTTTCAAATACCATTATGATAATATATGATCATTATTGCAATGGTGTGAGAAAGATACTCATAGTAATTTAAATGTACAGCGTTTCTTTTTGTTTTTTGTTTTTTTCACCAAGACTCATATCGTCTTTTGTAGAGCGACAATTTTATCGTTCATTCCATGGAATTTCCACAGGTCCTGCTAGTATATAATATTTTTATAAATAAACATCAATTATTCTTGCCTAGAAACACTGTTTCATATTTACGCAATTATCAGTGTAGAAAGTGACAATTATTGCCGGTTGAAGGATTCAAACCCAGTCACAAAGTCACACCTAACTCTGCAGTTACGTATTAAACCCCTCAGCCAACAAAGATTATTACAGGATAGAAAAAAGAATTCTGTATATAATATCAAGGCAAGTGGATAAATACTGAAAGCTAATCAGATAGAGTTCAACAGCAAACGCTGGAACACTGCTTTACGCAAAGTTGACTGTTTATTATAATTCTCTTAAAGAGGTCTAATCCTAGTTGAAAGGGGCTTACAATTTTTTTTTTATAAACAAATATTAATTATTTTTACCTACAGACATTAGTGCTTGATGCCAGTGCAATCATCAGTGTAAAAAAAGTGATAATTACTGTCGGTCGAAAGATTTGAACACAGTTACAATAATTCACTTTTGGTTCTGCAGTTTGGTATTCAACCCCAAATCAGAAATAAAGTAAGCTAATCAGATAGTGTTCAACAGCAGACATTGGAACGTTTTACCCAAAGGTTAAATGCTTATAACTCTCTTAAAATTTGAAATACGTGTATATATATATATTAAATTGTAATTCAATGAATTTCAAAAAACTTTCATTGAAATGAAATGAAGTGGTTGAGTTTCATATCAAAGAATTTTTATTATTCTAAGCAAGACAAAGAATGCTTTAGAAAATTAATCTCCTTAACCTATAGGGTTTCGATGTCTACCATCTCATCAGAGGAGAGAAAATATTAGCAAATACTTATAAAGGTATGCATCCTATTTGCTAAAGTCAGTGAGACATGGAAAGTCAAAGTCAAAATAATAAATTTATCAGAAGTCCTGTAGCAGGAGGATTTGCAGAAAAAGGATATGAATGTTTTTTTAGATCCAGCTTGCTTGGTAAAATCCATGTTATACGTTCTTTACATCCGTTTGGTAATAAGGTCGAAACCCTATAGGTTAAGGAGATTAATTTTCTAAAGCATTCTTTGTCTTGCTTAGAATAATAAAAATTCTTTGATATGAAACTCAACCATTTCATTTCATTTCAATGAGAGTTTTTTGAAATTCATTGAATTACAATTTAATTTATTTGCTCTATCTTGCATATCAAGCAATTCTTGTTTAGATGGGATAAAATATAGAATATTACTGCCAGTAATATTTTGTAAACCTACAATCTCACGTTTCCATAACAACTGATTGTTAAATAAAAACTATTCTGAAGTATATATATATATATATATATATATATATATATATATATATATATATATATATATATATATATATATATATATATATTATATATATACACAGTGAATCACAAAAGTGAGTACACCTCTCACATTTCTTCAAATATTTAAGTATATCTCTTCATGGGACAACACTGAAAAAAATGATTTTTTTGACACAATGAAAAGTAGTCTGTCTGCAGCATGTATAACAGAGTTAATTTATTTTCCCCTCAAAATAACTCAAAATATAGCCATTAAATCTAAATCCCTGGCAACAAAAGTGAGTACACCCCTTAAAAAAGTTGTCAATATTAACATACAACATGTCAACTCTGAATATTTTGTGTGGCCACCATCATTATCCAAAACTGCCTTTACTTTTCTGGGCATGGAGTTTACCAGAGCTTCACATGTAGCCACTGGAATGCTCTTCCACTCTTGAATTACGACGTCACAGAGCTGGCGGATATATGAGACTTTGCGCACCTCCACCTTCTGCTTGAGGATGTCTCAAAGATGTTCTATTGGGTTCAAGTCTGGAGACATGCTTGGCCAGTCCATCACCTTTACCCTCAGCCTCTTCAATAAAGCAGTGGTTGTCTTGAATGTGTGTTTTGGGTCATTGTCATGTTGCGACCGAGTTTCTGGAGGGAGGGGAATCATGCTCTGCTGCAGTATTTGGCAGTACATATTGGAGTTATGCCTTCCTTTACAGTCCTCAGCCATTTGGCTACACATGTAGGTATGTTTCAGCTATTTTAGCTTAGTTTTGTCAGGTCCAGTTATGGAAAAATTTTTAAAAAAAATGAATGATTTTAATGGGTTGGGGTTTTAAAAAATGCAAAGAAAAAATGATCATGTAATTTGGATTATTATTAGTCTATATATATATATATATATATATATATATATATATATATATATATATAGATAGATATATATATATATAAGCATGCAAACTTTTATAGACATATTAATGAGTTATTGTATAGTGTTAGAGGTGTTCAGTTTTAGATACCAAGTCATTTTGTCCATGAGCAAAGTTGCAGGTCTTTTGCGAAAGGAGGCAACCATCCGGATGGTTTTCATGAAACCAGCACAAAGCGGTTTTCAAAGATTTTGCCCTCTCTTTCGTCTTCGTTTTTGTTTGAGATTTGTAACCCCACGGTTGTCTGTAGTCCCGAAACTGGACATGACTGCCACTTACTGTAAAGAAAAAGAAAAAAAAAAATGTTTACATTTTGAAACAAAATCGTGATATTATGAATGTCTTACGAGGCTGACTGTACATACAGACTAGAAAAAAAAAAGGATCAAGACTGCATGAGTGCAAATTTTGGCATAATATACTGGGTATGAACACAAAGATTTCGACGATTATAGTTATAGCCAGGGGTGATAAGAACAAACTAATCAGGGACAGGAATTACTGAACGAACTTCTCAGGTACAAAATACCCCCGGCAAACCCGAATCCCACTCCTTCAGAGTAGAGATCTCTAGGTGTAAGAAAGCCTTCTATTCCAATAGTTTCTTCGTCAGAACTGCTAGACTTTGGAACTCCCTTCCGGAATTCTGCTTTCCCAACTGTACTGACATGCAGAAGTTCAAGTGTAATGTGAACAGACATCTTGCCACTCATCTCCCTTCATAATACCCCTGCAACTTATGTCCCTGATAGTAGCCTCTACTTCAAAGTGACACTGTGCCTTGTGTGCGGTGAAAATTGAATAAAAAAAAAAAATCTCTTAATTTTTCTGTCATAGTTTTTTGTTTTGACACGAGAAGACGACTGCAGGTTGACTAGATTAATACTACCATTCTTTACCTGACATTCTTTATAATTCAAAGATTCTTTGATTGGATTGATGCTGCCAATTTTTGCTTGAGACAACTACATCTATAGAGTATTGTTGCCACATTTGGGTTGGTGCAACTGCTACTAGTCTTTCCCTCCTAGACAGGATTCGAAGGAAAGTCCCAACCTAATAGGTCCCATACTATCAGCTAGACTTCAGATAAAGAGTGGGGGAAATTATTGATAGTGTTTTTTGTGAATGTTTGGTGAGGGGGGAACCATAGATTGGAGCTCAGACAAAATTTTGCATCCCTCTGCCTGTTTTACAAGTATTTTAATAATAGGTGCTTTGATGAACTGCAAGCCCTTGTCCCCCCGACGTAACTACCCCCGACAAACAGCAAAATCCCACCCCTACACATTAGATGTTAGAAAGCTTTTTACTCTAATAGTTTCTTCCCTAGGACTGCTAGACTTTGGAATTCCCTTCAGACTTCCTGCTTCTCTGACTGTACTGACATGCAGAAGTTTAAGTGTAATGTAAACAGACATCTTGCTGCTCAACTCCCTACATAGTATCCCTGCAAATTAACTCCCAGATAGTAGCCCCCTACATCAAAGTAGCACTGTACCTTGTTTGGGATGAAAATGAGGCTTCTTTTAATTAATGTTTGGTTTATTTCTTTCTCAGTCTTGGTGGTTCTACATTCTTTCTTATCGGCCGCTCTTAACTCTTTTTTGCGTTTCTTTTCCTAACACATTTTTGCACCAATCTCTTTTATATGCAAGAGAAAAGATATCTTCCTTTCTTTCTTTCATGCTCTCTCTCTCTCTTTCTATGTTCTCTTTCACACGTACCCGAATAACCTATTTCAGGTGTTATCGTCGACCCCAGCTACAAAGTTTGACATACGTCAGCAAATTAACCCTTGAACTATTCCTGCGCTAACCAACCTGCACAGCAAAATCACAAATTTCAATATGCCGGTGTAACCCGGGATAGATTACATATCACATGTTACTTTAGGAAAAGAGGGATAAATAAAGACCCGGTCAGAGATAAAGCTGTCCAATGTCTAGCATGTAAAAATGGATATTAAACCGAACGATCATAACTCTAATTTAAATTTTTTCAAACCCAGGTTTTTGCACAGCCTAAAATATTGTCATGCATTTTCTCGGTTCGGAAAATTCAACTATAGAAAAAAAAAAAAAAATTATTTACCTTGGAAAATATGGCTGAAATTTTTAAGTAACGTTTGGAGTCCACCATTTTCTTTTTTGAGAAGTTTTAAAGTTGACGGGTCACACAAAGCGACGATTTCCGATAAAGGCAAAGAACCTTCAAGAAAAGAAAGAAAATAATTACAGAATTTAAAAAACAAATTTGGACAATTTTTGTTTATGATTCAAGTCTAACGTTTACGTTAGATGCGGATGGGGAAAAACGATGACAGCACTTTCGATACATTTGCATCGTGGGATAGAAAATTCAGTTTTGAGCAGGGTGCATTTTGTAAAGTAAAAAATTATGAGTAAAAATGTTTCTGCTTGTAATTAGTGCGTTAGTGGGATTGTTGTGTTTGAAGTCCAATTTATGTTTGTAAATGAACGATTTTATGTTTCACTCTGTCGCCAATATCAGGACATGAGGCACATTCTTTTTTGGTAGAGAAATGGAATCACGTCGTCTTTTCTACGGCAACAATTTTATTGTTCCACCCTGTAATCATTAATGGTGTAAATTGGGTAGAATTTAATTATTTATGAGGACGACTCAAGAATTAGTTTATATTGGATTTGAAGGCTACCATGTTGTATTCAACTGGGAAGCACGCCAGTGGAACAGAACAGAAAATTAGGAAGTAAGTTAGCTGACTATTACCGATGGGTGCTTGCTTGAAATAATAACAAAAATCGAAAAATTGAATTTCAACTAACATATTATTACATCTATATATATAAAAGCGAAAATGTATGTATGTATGTATGTATGTGTGTTCACTTTTTCTTTATGTCAACAAAAGGCTTTTTTCAGAGAAGTGGTCGCTCGCTTCACAACTTTTTAAAACTTTTTATATCACATATAAATCGTAATATCTCACAGTTAACGAAGCTCGCCTGTCTATTTAATTTGCTCGATTTCGGGAAGATAAATATTCAATATTTGTCGCTCGCCGCATGTGGGTTAGTCTTTTTCCTATAACATCTTGGGGGAAAAAAAAAAGCGTTCAGCAGTAAATGAATACTATCCCGCAATCAAACTTGACCTCATTAACTCATTAAAACGGGCAGGGCACCTGCTAAATCCAAGTAATCAAATAAATTCAAACGTGTTTCTGTTAGCATCTCGTGTCACACTTTAATTTACAACTTTGCCTCAAGGGTTCGAGTTCGATCCTCATACTTACTTTTTTTTTTTTTTAACCCCCTCCCACACACCTCCAAACAACCAGGCAACGCCGAGTACCCCTCGCTAGTTATTATATAAAACATTTACTTTCATGATCAAGTTACCTCCCCTGCTATCATAAGAACTCTCCTGTTCATTATTTAAGTTAAAATTTACAATTTCTTCAAAAGCAATCTTCATTAATAATTAATTTTCTACTTTCTCATTTTTATCATATACTAGCAGGCCGCTCGGCATTGCCTGGTTGTAAAATATGCATAAATATTATATTTTAGTTAACGCAGAATTCTTTTTTTATTATAAACAGAAATACTGTAGGTATTAAAAGTAATGTTAATTTCCTTTATAAAATGAAGTAAAAAACAACAAAAAAAAAAAAACGGAAGGAAAATGAGACATGTGCATGCAAGTATTATGTTTTTTCTAAACAGTTCATTTCTTTTAAGTGAAAAAAAAAACATACTCGAGCTGAGATCGAAACCAAAACCTGAAGACAGTCAGGCAAGTATGATAACCATTAGACCAGCTTGACATGATCTTAAAAATGTGTAATAAATAATCTGTCATGTGAACGATTCACGCATGCGCATTCGTGAAACAGTTAATGAATTAAAATGCTAATGGATTAAAAAAATGATTAAAATGTTAATGGATTAAAAAAAATGATTTAAAAAAATGTTAATGGATTAAAAAAAATGGATTAAAAAAATGGATTAAAATGTTAATGGATTAAAAAAAACAGTTAATGGATTAAAAAGTTTTCCACATGTTTGAATGTACTATATACAGAATTTCAAGTCTGTATATAAAAAATTTGTTGAGTATATAGGTTGAGAAGTGTCCTCACACACACACACACATACACATTCATACATGCATGCACACACATATTCTCACTTTTAGATATATAGATTTTACTCTATCATACCCTGGAGGTATGAATTAAAAAGAAAAAATACTACCGTTTGTTTTTTAGTATTTAAAGTTCTTGATTATATTTTTTTACATTCTAATTTCTGATTTTTTATTTTCTTATGCGGTATAGAATCTTCAAGATGATATAAAAAATGAAAATAGAATTTGAAGCATGCTTTACAATAGGCAACAAACCGTAAAAGTGGCCAAGAAACAACTATATAACAAATGAATGCTACCAAAGGCAAGAAGAGTTACTCTTCTACCTACCTGGATAAGTTTGTTGTGTTTTAACTTGGAGTGTTTATTAAGTTTTGAACACAAGTAGTGTTGAGTTACTAAATTAGAACAACAACAAGATAGCAAACATGAGATGGACATCTGAGGAAGTATTGATAATCACTTAAAGATAAAAAATAAAACAAAATACTGAAAGAAACCCACCCAATAAATGTCATCCATCCATGTAGTTGGAAGAGTAAAAGAAGAGTAAATTATCTTGCCTTTGGTAACATTTATTTGTTATACATTTGTTTTTTGACCACATGCTGGCTTTGTTGTCTATAGTAATAAATGAGGGAGAATTTTTCTTTTCATAAAATTGTGCAATTAAGAAAACATGTCTTCAAGCAGACAGTTCATCAAAAACCATTTTTGAACAATTAAATTCATTTTTCTTTTCCTAAATGGAGAATATATTAGGCAATGAAATTAAAAATAATTTGTTTGTTTTTTTTTAACCACAAAATTTGAAAATTTGTAATAGTAATTCTTCTAATGCACTTCCCTCTAAAAGACAGAAGGTCTGTTCTGTTTGCTCTCAATACATGGGGGCTGGGAGAGGAAAAAGAAGAAGCAGTTCGGTCTTTTATTCCTCTGAAAATCTTGGGAATTCTCTCGGTTAGTCTCATCCTCTTTCCCATAAAATCAACCACGCCAACTGCTTGTTCTTCTTCCTCTCCCAGCCCCCATGTATTTACATCAAACAGAACAGACCTTCTGTGTTTAGAGGTGAGTGCATTAGAAGAATTACTACTACAAATTTTTAATCTAACTAAAAAGGAAGAGAGAGAAAAACAAGAAAAAAAAACAATCAGAATTACCTCCCTTGCGCCACACTCTCCCATCAGAAAGTGTAACAACAGTAGCGTTTTTTGCAGTCATCAATTTTTCTATCACAGTATCAATAATTTGTGTCTTAATATCCCCAGGAACATTTTTACACATCCCGGAAGCTTTTTGTTGAATCCTTGGCTGAAAGCCTGATGTCCACGATTCAGAGATATCCAGAATTTTTGTTTCCATCGAACATTCAGAGTTATTGATTTCATCAAGCTTTCCTTTCTGAAGTGGATGGGGATGCGAATTACTCGAAGTGGAATTGGAATTTTCAAGTTTTTGCTTTTTGCAGCGACCGTTTATAAAGTCACTTCGACGCTTATCGAATTCAGGTTCATCAGTTGCAGGATATGTCCGTTTTCTTCCTAAAAAGCAAACCTGAGAAAAAAAAAAAAAAAAAAAAATTGTAATTGGAAATAGTTGGGAGCTTAACCAACACAAAGTCTAATAATCCTACGTATTGTACAGGGAGATTTTGGCCTTTTTTGTTTTATGGCATATCAACCCTTTTTCAGGTTATCTAATGCCAAACCCAGTAATTTTGGTAAAAGTCTTATGCTTCAAGTTTTTTTTTATATCTTTAAATATTCATGGTGTTTGATTTTGATTGTTTTGTAGAAGAAATTGCTATTGTTTTTGATTTAGCAGAACATGGTTGAGTTTTGCAAAGGTAAAGGAAAAAAAAATAATTACGTCGATGTTTGGTGAATTTTTGTTCAAGACACCATTATCTTCAGACAGCCTGATCTGGTAACATTAGATGCCTTAACAGGTATTACCGCTTTAGATGCCGCTTTGAGCCAAAGTAGACCTGAGAGCAATGGTAACTGTGGAGCAACTCTATTCCCTACAGCCCCTAAATGAATCCTCACCACCTAATGACTTTTATGGTCATACCCAGAACTACTGGAAGGTGGTGGTTGTGAAGTGGATACTCATTCAATGCTAGAAAATTGTGCTAATGATTGTTACTTTGTATTATTATTTTTTGTATTGGAAAAATAGTGGGATCGTTCTATTCACCCAGTAGATATCTCACTGCTGATGCAATTCTCTACCTATATAAGAGCCAGGTACATCCAAGGATGGAGTATTTTTGTCATATCTGGGCAGAAGCTGTTAGAAAGACCGTATCCTGCCTTGACAGAGTTCAAAATAGACTGTAGCCTAGTGAGGGATGCCCTTTTCTCTTCCCTGCAACCTCTTTCTCACAGAAGAGACGTTGTGAGCCTGTCTCTGCTTTATTGTTATTTTCATGGCAAGTGCTCATCTGAGCTCCAATCTATGATCCCCCCTCACCAAACATTCACGAGAAACACTCATCTAGCTGAAAACACTATCAATAATTTCCCCCACTCTTTATCTGTGCCTAAGCCTAGACGTAGATTCCATGAACAAAGTTTCTTTCTTAGAACTGCACACCTGTGGAACTTTTTCCTGTTTGCCTGCTTTCCAGCTGACTACAATATGATCATCTTCAAGTCCAATGTAAACAAGTTCTTGATGAGCCGTTCCCCTTAAGTAATCCAATTTACCAAATTTACACTTCTAACGATTACTATGATATTGTCCCTTTGACTACTATACACTCTTTAACCCTTATCCTCGAGTGGCCTCTGGGCCTTGATAAGTGGGGATTCCTTTGTAAAAAAAACAAACTATTATTTGGATTTGTCTTCTTATCGTGAGTGTTATCCCCACTTTGTTCTGGCTGATGTAATCTTTTTGTAGAAGAAATTGCTATTGTTTTTGACATAGCAGAACATGATTGAGTTTTGCAAAGGTAAAGAAAAAAAAACAATTACATTAAGGTTTGGTGCGTTTTTGCTTAAGAAGCCAGTATCTTCAGACAGCCTGATCTGGTAGCATCGGATGTCTTAACATGTATTATCGCTCTGAGCCAAAGTGGACCTGGGAGCAGTGATAACTGAGGAGCAACTCCACATTCTCCATAGCTGCCAAATAGGATCTCCCCACCAGATGTCTTTGAAGGTCATATCCAGGACAATACTGGGAGGTGCCAATAATTATTATTTTGTATTATTAGCATTATTCGAACTACGGTCCTCATTTGAGTTCTCATATCGTTTTTGGCTGCTGTAACCTCTGACCTTCTTCAGGTGTATCTTGTCGAACTTTGGAATCTGAACGGAATCTCTATCTATATAAAAGCCAAGTACATCCAAGGATGGAGTACTGCTGCCACATCTGGGCAGGAGCTGCTAAAAACAGCCTATCCTATGCCTTGACAGAGTACAAAATAGGCTTCGTGGCTTAATGGGGGATGCCCTTTTCTCTTCCCTGCAACCTCTCTCCCACAGGAGAGACGTTGCGAGTCTGTCTTTGTTTTATCATTACTTCCATGGCAAGTGCTCGTCTGAGCTCCAATCTCTGCCCCCCCCACCCACCCCGTGCCAATCTTTCACGAAAAAGACCTGTCTAGCTGAAACCACTGTCAAAAATTTTCCCCACTCTTTATCTGTGCCAAAACCAAAATGTAGATTCCATGAATAAAGCTTCTTTCTTAGACGTGCACGCCTGTGGGACTCTGTTCCGTTTGCCTGTTTCCCACCTGACTACAACCTGGATGTCTTCAAGTCCAACATAAACAAATTCCTGATGAACCGCCCCCTTAAGTAAGACACTTTATCAAATCTCGAATACTAACGTGCATGCAATAACCCTTATCCCAAGTGGCTTCCGGGCCTTGATAAGTGGTGACTACCTCGTAAAAAAAAAAAAATCCACGTTCTGCCACTCATTCTGTCTTAAGTAATTCACAACAGTATTTTTCGTATTGCCTGCACTGAATCCGAATTGGGCATTTAGAACAGAATCGGTAATCGCATCAGAATTGGGAAAAATATTGGAATTGTTTCATCTATATATATAAAAGCGAAAATGTATGTGTGTATGTATGTTCGCTTTTCCTTGATGTCCACGAAAGGCTTCTTTCAAAGAAGCGCTTGCTCGCTTCATAACTTCTTAAAACTTTTTATATCATCTATAAATTGTAATATCTCAGAGTTATCCACGGAGCTCGCCTGTCTATTTAATTTTATTGACTTTCAAACATTAATTATTCGACATTTCCCGCATCGGCACGCGTTACATTCGGTTTTCGGTATAAAAAAAAGCAAAACTCGACAGGCCGAAAGCCAGTTGTCTCAAGAGAGCTAAGTAACGTTTGTTCAATGTCGATTTCGTCATATCAGACTGTAGCTTTCATTTCGCTCCTCCTAATAAACAGGGAGCAGGTTTTTAAAAACAAACAAACCAATTTATTCAAAACTGTCCCGCACGAAATCGTAACTGCTGAATACCTATCGCCGTCACGTCAATCAAAAACGCGCACCTTTTTGTTATTTTAACACTTTACTATTTTCCAACTGCGCGTCGTCAACGCTTCGGGTTTTTTTCACATACCCCGAAAAACACCCGGGAAACGCCGGGTACCCCTCGCTAGTTACTTATAAAAAATTCATGGTTTTGATCTAAGTATCTAAGATTTAAATTTAAGAAATTAGAAATGCTGGAATCTTGCTCAATTGGTGTTGAATGAAACTACATCAAGCAACCAACAGGGGACTCACAATCCAGCTATGAAGACCTACCAGGTGTGATGAAGGATAGAGTGAGATGGTGTGAGAAAGTCAGGAAGATCCATGGCACTAGGATGACAAGATGATACTGGTGATAACGATCAGCGATTAATCAATAAATATTTCCTAAATTGGAGTATATTTAAAATCATCTACTGAATTTTAATCAAAATTGGAATAAGGATTCTAGACATAAAGTTTAGTATTTTTTATATTTTTATTTTAATCTTTATAAGGAGATAAGACTATTCGATTTAAGGAATTAATTTATCTTTGCTGGGATGGTTATTCTTTTAGTATATATATATATATATATATATATATATATATATATAAATATATATAAATATAAAAGCGAAAATGTGTGTATGTATGTATGTATGTATGTATGTTCGCTTTTTGTGCATGTCTGTAAAAGGGTTTTTTCCGAAAAGCAATCGGTTGGCTCACAACTTCTTAAAATTTTTATATCACATATAAATTGTAATATCTACGAGTTAACAATGGAGGTCACCTGTCTATTTAATTTGCTTGACTTTGAAAAGATAAATATTCAACATTTTTCGCTCGCTGCATGTGGATTAGGCTTTTTCGTATAATAAAAGCGACACTAATTCTGGCGGTATTTTTCCGGTCGCAATCGCTGGAAATATCCGAAAGCAATCAGATTTGATCAATGTGGAAATATTTTCCTTATCTCAGACAGTTGCTATTCAATTTGGACAATGGGGAGCTGGTCCCCCTCCCCCAACATCTTTGGAAAATAAAAATAAAAAAAGCGTTCCCACAGTAAATGAAATACTACCCCGCAGTCAAAGTTGACCTCATTAAGTCATTAAAACATGCACCTGTCAATTTAAGTAATTAAATAAATTCAAACGTGTTTCCGTTAGTATTTCGCGGTGGTCCAGTGGTTAACATCGCATGTTTTTTTTTCACACTTTGATTTCCAACTTTTCCTCAAGGGTTCGGGTTCGATCCTCATACTTACCTACCAAAACTTTTTTTTTTATTTTAAACCCCATCCTGCAGTTTTGATTTACCCAAAACCACACACCTCCAAACATCCGGGCAACGCCGGGTACCCCCCCGCTAGTATATAATAAATTCCACAGCCAAACAATGTTGCAGCCCACAAGAGCTATGACAGTCAACGAGCTGGAAGTCCAAGATTCGAGTTTTGCCCTCATTTGAGCTCATGACACATCCGAACTCAGGATTCGAAACCCGAGCCTCTTTTGCATGCGAGGCAAGCACTCTACCAACTGAGCCAACACCCCGCACACAAGAAATTCTATCAACCAACACAGATCAAGCAAACCGCGCCGAAATCCGACTGAAATGGACCTACTTTGTCTCAACAAAGGACGCGGTCATCCAACCAGCTAATAACTCCAAGCCAAGGTTTCATGGTTCATTGACTGTCGTAGCTCTTGTGGGCTGCGACGTTGTTTGGCTGTAGAATTTATTATATATAATCTCCCACATTCTGAAAATCATATATATCTATCTATCTATCTATCTATATATATATATATATATATATATATATGATTTTATTCATCTTTGTAGTTTTTTTAATGCACTAGTCTGCAAAATTTCTTGTATATTTTGCAAATGTCTTTCCTCTGATGAGAAGAATTGCATTTTTTGAAACTCAGTGGAATAAGATCTTTCCAGTTTATTTGTCCTCCTTGTCGGAGAATTAAAAATTCTGTATACCTTCTGTACAAGTTTTTAATGTTTTTTTAGAATTTAAATTAATTTTCAATAAAACAGTTATCTACGTACATGTGTTTACCTGCACTATGGCTCATCAGCGTAACTTAACTATTCTAGAGCTTGTACTTAATTGTCATGTAGAAAATAGTAATACATCCAGAAATTATGAAAATTCATCGTGTAGAACAACTGCTATTGTATTTTTAGTAAAAAAAAAAAAAGTATTGCAATGAGCAACAAATATTTCAGCCATGATACAAGTAATCTAAAATATTCATTTTGGAGTTATGTCCCCTGTGTATAGCTGTCTACTACTTTATTGTATTTATATTTATTTGCTTCCCCACCAAAACAAATTAGGCACAAGGCCGTTTTTACGTAAAGTAGGCAAAAAGGGGGCACTCTGGTTACCAAAAATAATAATTGTCCCAGTATAGAGGGTTTCCCCTCCATTGACCGGTACAAATTATCTTAAGTGTAGCATCTGCAGAACAGATACTACACTTTGATCCCGACTTACTTTATAACATCTAACAAAAATGCCATTTTACCCAATTTTCCGTAAAAACTAATTTTAACTATAAATAATTTTCTACTCAATAGGTTTTCATAATTTTGAGATATATTACTATTTTCGGCATGACAATTAAGTAATATTGTTTTTGCTTAAAATGACATATTTGAAAAAAATTGATCTATCGACTGTATCCTAACAAACACCAAAAATCTATATATTTGTCTTCGTTATATATTATATAGCAATATCCTTGGCCTGATAATGTGATTTCTCTGTAACGGGAAATTACAGAAACATGTATGCACATATGTAACTGTTTGTTTGTATAAATGTATTTAATATAATATGCTCTATTAAGTCATTGAGCCCTTTTTTTAGTAGACACCTGTTGTTTGAGTGGATGTACTTTTAGGAAACGAAATCAAACTACCACTATATATATATATATATATATATATATATATATTTAAAAGCTACGCACTCGTTTTGTTGATGGTATCCGCAAAACATCTTCCTCGACTTCGAATCCGCAGACTTTCCCAATGTCTTGGATGTAATTGAGGTAGGTACGGTATTGGCTCAATCCGTGGTCTTTCTGGGAGAACTTCTGGTCAAAATCATGAAAGCAGCATGGCAGAACGAAATAGCGAGTCCGATACGAAGACCTGAAAAAACACAGAATTCGCATAAGTGAAAAAAATAAAACAACACAGACCCCCCCTCCCTTCATCCTCCCGATTTTCTTTGAATGGAAAAACTTACTTTTTGAATTGAGGATTGATTATTTGTATTATGGCATACTGGATAAAAGAGTGGGCCTGAATGAGCTTTCCCCTTTTGGACCTAAATGAGCTTTTCTTCCCCTTTTGGACCTGAATGAGCTTTCCCCCCCTTTTGGACTTGAATGAGCTTTCCTATTTTGGACCTGAATGAGCTTTCCCCTTTTGGACCTGAATGAGCTTTCCCATTTTGGACTTGAATGAGCTTTCCCATTTTGGACCTGAATGAGCTTTCCCCTTTTGGACCTGAATGAGCTTTCCCCTTTTGGACTTGAATGAGCTTTCCCATTTTGGACCTGAATGAGCTTTCCCCTTTTGGACCTGAATGAGCTTTCCCCTTTTGGACTTGAATGAGCTTTCCCATTTTGGACCTGAATGAGCTTTCTCCCCTGCCATAAAATTAATTCCTTTTGACGGTTTCTTATTTTTTCTGCTTATTATCGTTGATAACAGACTTAAGTTTCATATTAACAGGAAAAATTTTTTTTTTAAAGTTTATTTAATGACATTTAACGTGGGGGATCACTTTTCAATTATAATGTTCTATTAAATTGATACCCCACTTTGTGGTTATTCTTCCTTATAAATTTTTTTTAATAAATTATTTCAGTTTGAATTATTACAATTTCTTTTCACTCTCCCTTATCAATTTTTAATAGCGGACACGTGACAAACCAAAATAGGGATAACAGCTTATTATAAGAATATATGTTTAAAAAATTGCTGATTGACCGCAAAGTGGGGTATCAATTTAATAGAACATTATAATTGAAAAGTGATCCCCCATTTTAAAAGTCATTAAATAAACATTAAAAAAAAATTTTCCTGCTAATAATCTGTTATCAGCAATCTTCTGCAGCAAAAATAAGAAAACGTGAAAAGGAATTCATTTTACAGCATGAGAGGAAATCTTGTTCAGGTTTGCCGATAAAGGTACTTGGTAAAATTCAGTTGCAAAAGTTACACTCTTTTGGAGGTTGAAAGTTAATAATAACACTCAAAATACAATTGTGAGTTACTTAGGATTTCTACCCAGTCATGGCTGACCAAACAAGAACATGCTACACTGGTGGTTGGAGGTTATCTCGACCAAAAACAACACTCAAGATAAGAATAGTAGTTCAGAAAATCTAAATAATACGAGATATTCTTCCAATGGAAAATGTTAGCCAAGCAAACATATCAGACATGATAGTACTTATCAAGAAGGAAAAAATCTTCTCAAAAACTAGATTTTGCCATCCCAGCAAATCACAAGGTTAATTAGAAGGCAAAAAAGTAAATACGTAGAGCTTGTTATAAAGTTGAAAAGAATATGAACAAAATTGTGAAGCAGTAACATAATCAGAAGAAATTAGAACATGTTCAATTAAAAAAAAAATGAGATTCTACTTTTTTAGGGGATTACTTGTGAACACCTTAAAAAACTTAGTAGAAAGAAAAAAAAAACAATTATTTTAGAATTTAAAGTAAGAGATCGTTTTTTTTCATATAAATTTAATGTGAATTAATGATCATTTGCTGGCCATTCTAACTTTTTAAGTTTCTTAGCACTAACTTTAAGTCTGACTAGCAAGGTCGTAAAACTATTAGTAATCATTTAAAAAAAAAAAAATAGACACAAAAAGAAACAAAAATAACATAATTTATCTCCCAGGTTAACTGCCCTAAAATGCTAGAAGTGGGATTCCATTTTATGTTAAATTAATATGTGAAAATAATCCTCCATTCAATTCTTAAATGATATATAATATATATATATATATATATATATATATATATATATATATATATATATATTTGCGCATCTATAACAAAAAATATTGAATTTCAAGTGGAACAAATGGTACCTATGCAATTGTCAGGTCTCAAATAGTAACATATCCAAAAGTTACGAAAAACAATAAAGTAGAAAGAATAATTATTAATGAAAAAAGAAATTTGTGAAATGAAGCGAAGTCACAGGGGAGATTATTAAGTTCTGTTGCTTACGTCACGTAATGAATATAATTCAAAATGTCAGACAAATTTTATTCCTCATCTAAACTTTATCGAAAACTGTTTTTCATTAATAATTATTTTCCTACTTTATCGTTTTCTGTTATTTTTTAATATATTACTATATTCGACATGGCAATTACGTAGGTGCCATTTGTTTCACTTGAAATTCAATATTTTTTTTTCATTATTATAATATAGAAGCACCATCTTTCAGAGTATTCACATATAATCTTGTAGAACGTCATTTTAATTTGGATAATGATAATAAGTTTTTATATCATAAAACAATCTGTTTCTACACAGATATATATACAAGTTCAAATACTCCAAAAAAAAAAAAATTAATAAAAAGACATGTTAGCAATTAATTTTTAATTCATAAAAAAATTGAAAACTAATTTGAAAAAATTTGATAACTTTAATTTCTTGATCCATTTCTTCAATTCCTCTTGTAACATTTCAAGATGTAATATGATTCAGGAAGAATAATAATAAAAAAAAGTTACTTGTAGAGTTTAGTCAAGACATTAAAAAATGAAAATATCGAAAAAAAGGTTATATTGTATGTATCCGTTATGGAACGAAGTTCTCTGAAAAAAAAATTTCACTTAATTTCATCCAGTAGTTTTTTTTTTTTACAATGAAAAATCAATTTATTATGATACCGAGCAAAAAGTTCGATTTTTAGGAAGAAAAGCTAGAATTAAAGATGTGGAGGGAATATTGGTACTTTACATGGAGTTATCTCCCTGTGGCGTGTTCAGCAAATTTCATAATGGCTGACTTCAACGTGCTATCATAAGAACATGTTTTTCCGCTGTAAAAAAAAAAAACTGCTTGATGAAATTAAGTGAAATTTTTTTTCGGAGAACTTCAGTCCAAAACGGATACGTACAATATAATCTTTTTTTTTTTTTTTTTTCTCGATATTTTCATTTTTGAATGTCTTAACTGTACAAGTACAAAACAAAAAAAAATTGCAAAAACATTTTAACAGAATTTGATATTGCACTGACTATACCAATCCGGTGTTGCCTGAAAATTTTTATACTTTTATTTCTAGTTCAGTTTTGTAAAATATGCTGTTTTTCTTTAGAACTAAGTTTTGTTTTTTGTTATCAGTTACATAAAGGGAAAATGTCTGCATGTCCAGTTAAAACTTGAAAAATACACAACATACACCCACGAAATTAAAAAAAAAAAAATGGCTGGATGTATAATATTTAAAATAAAAAAAAACAACAAAAAAAGATTTGTTGCAGGTCAAACGGCCACTAACGTTCCTATTTACTTGCCTCCCCATGAAGTCAGAGTTTGACACAAGGTCAGTTTTTAATGTGGAGGTGAATCCAGATCCCCAAAAAGGGGCACTCTGGATAGGAACAAAAATAAAAATTATCTCAGTCATGAAGGATGTCTCCTCCAATGATCGATGACAGAAAAAGTGAAGTGTAGTATCAGAACAGATACTACACCCTGTTCCTAACCACTAATGTTCCTATTTACTTGCCTCCCTACAAGAGCAGAGTTAAACACAAGGTCGGTTTTTAATGTGGGGAAATCCAGCTCTCCAAAAAGGGCACTCTAGATAGAAACAAAAATAAAAATTGCCTCAGTCGAGAAGGATTTCTCCTCCACTGATCAAGGTCAGCAAAGGCGAAGTGCAGTATCAGAACAGATACTACATTGTGATCTTGGCCAAAAGGCCAAGAGTTTAACGGCCACTAATATTATCAAAACATCTTTTAATAGTACCATGTGATTTCTTTCGAGCCATTAATTAAAGGGAAATAACTCTGATATTTTTAGTTTCAATTTGAGTTGTGTGTGTGAATGTGTGTGTATGTTGACAGAGAAAAAGAGAGGAATGGGTCGGGCAAAGAAAAAATAAGAGGAGGTGGGAAGGAGAAAAGGGAGAAGGATAGAAGTTATGTTACACATTTTCCCCGAGTAATGCTGGATAGCCAGGTTAGTCTTACATAAATAGAGATTTTGTACATCTACCTGTACATCACAATTTTTAAAACATATAATGTAATACATTGCAGAATTTGCCTCATTTTCGAAATATCTTAACTAATTTTTAGAAATGAAAAATATTGCATTAATAGTAAATATTGGTTATAGTCAGCTGACATACTTCCTAGCTTCCGGCATGGCTGCTACCACAAGCGTTGACAAAGCAAATCAGTTTCTTCGCTTTTTCTCTCATGCCTATATCTCTCCCCTGTGTACGTACTAATTTTTTTATTAGTTTTTTTTTTTCGATTTTTCATTTTTTTTATTTAATAATCATTGAAAAAGTTTTTTCAGTCTTATTTTAATCAAGAATTATTGAAATGAGTTTTATTTTTTTTTTTTTTAAAGAATTATCGAAAACCCTTTTTGCTTTCTTTTTTTTTTTTAATGAATTATTGAAAACACTTTTAAAAATCTTTTAAAACTATTTTGGGAATATTATGTGTTGGATACATTTTTTTTCATGATGTTTGAAATTTTGTTATTTTGATTTCAATAATTTTATTTTCATACTTTCATAAACATAAATTATATAAATTCAAATAAAAAAAGCTTATTTTTAAAATTAAAAAGAAACTTTTTTTTTATTGTTTCATAAACATATATTTCTTATAAAATTTCAAACAAAATAAAAACTTTTGTTTTTTAATTTTGTTATTAAAAGTGCAACTAAAGACTAATTGTGTTATTTTTATCTTTTTATAATTTTGTTAATTTTTATTGCATATTTTTCAATAATGTCCTTTTCTTATATTTTATTTCAATAAATCGTTTCACAATAGAAATACTGAAGAACAATAAAAGAGAAGGAACTGATTTGCCTTGTCACCGCTTCCGGTAGTGTTATGTCGGAAGTTAGCAAGTACGTTAGCTGACTATAATGTAAATATTAAATTACCAACATATAAAGCAGACATATGCTGAGGGACTTACATCCTGCTAGATCCCTTTGGCTTGGGCAAGACTTTTTCTGGATCGGTGCAGGATCTGGTTGTGTTCAATAGTGATTGGTCTAATCAGGTCAGGTGGCAGAATTATCAGTTCTCTACATTTTATTCTAGACGTTAAACACCAGAAAGTTGAGCCTTGAGATATTAAAACCGACATTCTACCAATTGAGCTAGTTGAACTTTTCTTATAAATAGAGCTTAAAACAGTACCTTATCAAAATTATTACAGTTTTGACGTGACGTTATAAATTTATGATTTATGCCATGTTTCAAAACATGAATTCAAACATAAGCGATGATAAAAACAATCTATAGCATTGGAAAATATTTTTATTGTTCAAAACAATTTATTTTAGTTGAATTACTTATTGGTGTTAAAAATGATTTAATGTTTAATATATACAAGAATTTGAGCCCAGTTTCAATTTGAGTTCTAGTTTTTTAAACAGAATTTTAAAAGTAGAATTTATCACATTAGTAACTGAACCAAATTGTTATAAAATGATACATTAATTTTATCACGCTGATGTTTTAATCTCTATTTGTAAATTTATTGGATGTCAATTGCTTGCAAACATTTCAATCTTTGGCATTCTGGCATACATCTCGAGACGTTTCATTATTGCATTACCTCCCTTGTTTTCTAGACGCTGTTAACTGATTTGGTGTTCCCGACGAAACATCTTTAAACAGATATTTTAACTGAAGAAATTTATCACATTCTTAGACGAATTAGTCTTAGTATTTGTATTGTTGTAAGAAGTTTGGCGTAAAAATGATATTTGTCCATAAAAATATGTTCATTTACTTTTAATAATGTCTCGAGATATATCCTGGAATGCCATAAATTATTTAAGTTTTAGGTATTATTAATATTATTTTTTTTTTTTTTACTCGTAATCCCATTCGCCCTTCATTTAATTTATATATATATATATATATATAGTCTTGGAAGTTTTTAACCTTTAAAACTATACAAAAAAATACAATAAACGTTGTATATAATATTTTTTACATATAAAAGCTATATTGTTTGCCGCTTTATCAATCGGAACTATTACAAACTTTTCTTGAAGTATTTTAAGTTCCTCTCGTATTTCTGAATTTTTTAAAAGAGGATTGGTTTTTCTAGGGCGTTTAAATTGTTTTATATGTTTAACCTCTTCATTTACGCATTCAAGTATACTATTTTTCCATGCATCAAATGTAGACTGTGCTAATTTATATTTATTTACCATAGACATAATAATATATATATATATATATATATATATATATATATATATATATATATATATATATATATATATATATATATAAATAATTTTTTTTTTCATTTCATCCATTCGTTATAATTTTATAAGTAATCCCACTTAAGTCTTCGCTCTTGCGGGACATTTGTTTTACACTTGATAGAAATTCAACGATTGACTCCTGATGAGTTTGTTGATGAAAGGGGGCCCCTAGAGTCTTCCCGACCTTATTTAAAGCGCTTTATAAGTTTTTTACCGTAAAACACTGATACATATATACATATATATATATATATATATATATATATATATATATATATATATATATATATATATATATATATATTTAGCCAGTAGAGTTAGTTTTCTAGAAGTACATCCAATGAAACAACATGTGTCTACCAAAAAGTGCTCAATGAGTAAACAGAGCATAAATACATTTTATATATATATATATATCTATATATCGTTATGAAAAGGATGAGTGAAAAGCACAATGGCAGTTCTTGTTTCGACAGCAGAGAGAGAGAACGGACAGTGAAAAGTTTCAGTTGAATTTAGTCGTGTGAAAGCAGGAGTTTGAACAAATATTTTTTCTTCATTTAATTTTCCTTTTTTCTTCCATTTCATAGGATACATTTTATTGAACGTTGGTTTTCTTTCTAGACATAGACAGCAGTGTGGAGACATCTTATTTTATCAAATGCACATAATACCAACTTTAATTACATAACAGTTGCAAGAAATAAATATTACACGATTATGAAATGATTTTCTTCAACTACTTTATTTAATGTAACAATGTTTTATAAAACAATAATAATAACCATAATAATAATACCTAAAACTTAAATAATTTATGGCATTCCAGGATATATCTTGAGACATTCTTAAAAGTAACTAAACATATTTTTTATGGAAAACTTTAACTTTATTATAAATAATATTATCAACCAATTTCTCCGGATAACCATTGTGAATAAAAATGTCTTTAATCTTCTTTAATTCATAATCCAGTTTACTAGAAGAACAGATTCTAAGGGCTAATGTCTGAATGAGCCCTATTTTTCTTGAAGTGGGGACGAATGAGCGCCAATTCGTGTAGAAGCCGGTAAATGTCGCCTTAGGATAAACAGTCGTAAGAAAAGAGTTCTTACCACGTTCAATTAAAATATCAGACTCTAGGGGCCCCTTTCATCAAGAAACTCATCAGGAGTCAATCGTTGAATTTATATCAAGTGTAAAACAAATGTCACGCAAGAGCGAAGACTTAAGTGGGGATTACTTATAAAATTATAGCGAATGGATGAAATGAAAAAAAAATTTATATATATATATATATATATATATATATATATATATATATATATATATATATAATTAAATGAAGGGCGAATGGGATTATGAGTAAAAAAAAAAATTACAAGTAAATTATACGTTGTAGAATATGTACAATTGTATAAAATATATGTACAAAATGGGATATGCGGGGAAGTTAAAATTTAAAATATATCCCCAAATAAGTCCAAAGATTTTACGAATTCCTTCTGTCGACAGAGAGAGGGTCTGCGTGAGAGGATACAGACTGACTCCAGAATCCTCAGGTGATTCGAAGAGTCAGCCCGGTGTAAAATCCTAAACCAGTCCATTTTATATGCATTGACACACGCTGGATTTTCAACGAGGTGCTGACCAATAGCAGATTCCAAGGTGAACGAGGGGTGATGAGGCTTACCTAGTCTGATGCTTGCTGGAACATGTTGGTTTATTCTTGTCTTCAAATTTAAACGGGTTCAACCTACATAGACAGCAGCACACTGACAATTGAATTGATAAATCACATTACTATTTGTGATGTAGGACAAACCATCCTTCACAATTGAGGGAAATGCAGACTTAACACGATAAATCAAGCAAAGAGCAACAGATGGGAAACAATTTGATACAGACTTGATAACAAGTCTACCCAAACACTGACCAGGGTCACCAATTAAAAGGATTTTTAAATAAACAGGATACTTGGAGGGACCAAAAACTGTAGGAGAATTGTGAGCTTTAACTTTATTATAAATAATATTATCAACCAATTTCTCCGGATAACCATTGTGAGTAAAAATGTCTTTAATCATTTTTAATTCACAATCCAGTTTACTAGAAGAACATATTGTGCTGCCCTCGCAAAAATGCTATTTGACACCTTGATCGGACAGCCAGATAAACTCAGACGCAAAGAAAAACAAACAAGCGCATTCCAATTAAGAACAATACGGTATTTATTGTTCAATGAATCGGGTAAAAATCCAGTTGTTTGACCGGCATAGGCGAGCGTGGAATAACTACATCCATTCACGTGGGCTGGCTAGAGTGGAAAGAGTGTGCTGGCTTGAAAAACCCGCCACTATGACCAAGTCTGGTCGTAATCACGTTGACGAGAATGAGTAAAAAATGTATTCTAAATTAATTTAACTATAAGTACGCTAATGGTTGTTGTATATTGGAGATTTAGGCACAAAGAAGAGGAAAGAAAAATAAATAATGATTAAAAAAAATAAATGAAATAACATCGCAGCAAAACGAGAAGTTACATATAAATACGGTGACAAGTAGGTTTGTCCCTGATGAAATAAATACCGTTCTCGAAAACATGACACAGATTCTAAGGGCTCTATACACTAATGTCTGAATGAGCCCTATTTTTCTTGAAGTGGGGCCGAATGAGCGCCATATGATATATTATATAATTAATTTATTATTTAAATATTTACTATGTGCACAAAATTAAGTTATCTAAGTTTTTTACATGCATAAAATTAACTTAATTTCATGAACGTAGAAAATATTTAAATAATAAAACCTAATTACAAATAATACGTCCCAAAAATGTGGGGGGCCACGAGAATATAAACAAAGGGCAGATAACCTCTCCTTTTAAAGCACTCCGGGAGTGAAAAAAAAATCACCACAGTATCGCTTATAAAAAAATAAATAAATAAACAGTCAATGTTTAAAAAGTTGCTCTGGTAACCAAGAGCCAATCAGAAGAAATAGTCTCTCACGTTCCTTTCTAATTCAGAGAACTTTCGAACACCAGTAATTTTATTATAACTTTTGTTTTAATGAATGAAAATAGAAAATGTTTATTTCAAAATATAGCTGAAGAAGGTGACCTATGAACTGTAAAAATTGTTTGAAATTTGGTTTCAAAATGCAAATTAATGCCACATGTATATAACCGAGCCTTCTACAAATGAAATTTTTTCTTTCTCTTTCCCTCCCTCATTCTGCCATCCGACGGGAGAGAGGCACACCTGTTTGTGTAATTTACTTTCTTCCTTTCACCACGTAATCAATTTATTTAATTACATTTTAGACCACATGTTAACTTTTTCATGTGAAATGTTCTTAAAAGTAAAAAAGCACATTTTTTTACAGAAAAATATTTTTATGTCAAAATTCTAACAATAATACAAATACTAATACTACAAATACTACTAATAATTCGTTTAAGAATGTGAAAAATTTCTTCAGTTAAAATATCTGTTGGAAGATGTTTCGTCAGGGACGCCAAATCATCTATCACCATCTAGAAAACAAGGGAAGTAATGCAAGAATAAAATGTTTCGAGAAATTCCCAATTTTTTTATGACTGAGGATTTGCTAACAATTTTAAATGTTTCCAACAGAAAATATCTTTATTACCTCCCTTCCATTATTATGAACGAAGGAAAAAAAAGTTTACCTGGCTGCAATAACAGGAATCCAGGGGGTCAGTTCATCACTATGGTTACCAATTATCCAATCATATTCTGGGAATAAATTCTCTGCAGAAGGCATGAGAGCCTTGACCTTAAAAATAATATTTAAAAAAATTAAATAAACTCATGCATCTTTATCCAATATGTACTCCTATTCCTGCCACTAATTTCTCAACTCGAAGGATAGAGGTCCTTCCAAATAGAGCCAATTGACAAAAAAAAACAAACAAACAAAACCCCCAAAAACTCAAGTCGCCAAAATCGTTTGTACCGAATTCAAATTTTTCCATTTTTTTCTGCTTTACAAAAGAAGCACAGATCTCCAAAGTTTATGAATGGGAGAGGGGGCCTAGGTGTATCAGAATTTTTGTAGGAATTTTTGACACCCCTAACACTAAACTGCAAATAAAATATAAAAAACTCGTAATTTCTCTTTTAAAGGTGGGTTGTTTTTTTTCTTTATGGATTATACTTCCAAAATAAACTATTAAAGTTGTATAAAATGTAATAGAAATATTAAAAAAAAAAAATAGTAATGAAATTGAATGTTACGAGTTCAGTATTTTTCAATTTTTAAACTTGAAAAATCTATCAAAATTTTTCTATTGATTCTATTTTTACGATATTTTTAGGGTAAATGTGAAATGTTATGCTCTTTCCAATAAACCGAATATAATATTTTAGACAAACGTTTTTTTTTTAAATTCACGCCCCCCCTTTTCAAATGTCTCTTAAAAAGTAAATAATTAATTTATGCACCGAAGTTTTATATATCACAAATTGAAGATAAAAGATCAATAAATAATATATTCAAATTTAAAAACAAAAAAAAGTAGTGTTTTTTAGAAATTTACCTGTAAAGTCCGAAGTTTAAAACCTTTTTAAAAAAAAACCCACGTTGTTTGTTTTTGTGTTTTTTTTTTTAATGAAACCTTGGTCCTTGCTCCTTTAATTGAAAAAAAAAATTAGGGCTTGAATGACATTTTTCGAGGAGTTATAAGCTTCGAAAGATGGCGGGTGGAATTATTCAATAGTTTTCACGAAATTTCTGATACTGCTAGAGGGGGCCTAATTGTTAACTTTTTAGAGCTATGCAGGTAAAAAAACAAAACAAAAAAAACGTATTTTATATTGTTTTGCTCATTAGCTTTGCTTTTTAGTGAAACTGATTCCTCAAAACCTTATTCTTTTATTCATTTTATGAACAGAAAAGAAAAAGCACAAGTCTATTTTCACACATTTCTACATTTAAAACTTTTTAAGAGCTCCACAGGCCAGATCAAAGATTTTTTGCGAGCCAGTAACAAGGACAAAAGATTGAACAATAGAGGTCGATATATTCAGACTTAGTGGTGCTTCTATATTATAACAACAAAAAAATATTGAATTTCAAGTAAAACCAATTGTACCTATGTAATTGTCATGTCTCAAATAGTAACATGTCCCAAAATAACAGAAAACAATAAGGTAGGAAAATAATTATTAATGAAAAACAGTTTCCGATAAAGTTTAGATAAGGAATAAAATTTGTCCAACATTTTGAATTACGTTCATCAGAACTAAATTATCTCCCCCTTGTCAACAACAGAACTTAATTATCTCCCCTTGTCAACTTATCTTTTTTTTTAGTAACCCAAACAATGATTTCGCTTCATTTCACAAATTTCTTTTTTCATTAATTAATTAAATCATTTTTCTACCCATTCGTTTTTCGTAATTTTTAGATATGTTATTATTTGAGAGCTGATAATTAGGTAGGTACCATTTGTTTCACTTGAAATTGAATATTTTTTTGTTAATATAGAAGCGCTGAGTTAGTTTACAGATACTTTTAGGAGTGAGAGTCATTTACGGAGTTTGTGACAGTTGAGGTCAGTTTCCAGCTAAGATCAATTGAAGGCAAATCGAGGCTTGGAGCAATTCGAGGATTTATTGTTTGTTTGTTCCTGTGATGTTATATAGTCTGTGTTTTTTTTTTTTTGTTTCTCTTGTTTTATTTATTTTCTTATACTTGCGAGTAAGTGCACGCTCCTTTAGCGAGGTCCGTTCGTCGCGGTGGATACTCAGACAGCATGCCGTTTACTTTTTAGACGTGAACCGGTTTTACGCACTTTGCTGTTTGTGTGAGTTGATTTATATGTAAATTATTATATCCTGAACTGTTTTAGCTAATGGTGCCGGCATGTCACAACACAAAATGCGTAGCTGATTATGGTGGGGGACATCATGAATTTAAAAAAAAAGTCCACTTGTGCAAACCATAATTTTGCATCTTCTGCGAATAGTGAAAAAACAAAACAAAAAAAAACAAACGAATTAAATGAACAAAAGAAAATTTTATGGACTAGCTGTCCAAGAGAAATTTGCATACAAAAAACGTTTGTTTTTTTTTTTTCAAAATATAAAATGTCACAATTAATAAATAATACTAAAAGGAAAAATCGTCTTTTTTAGTGTGTGTGTGAGTGTATAAAAATAAAAGGAAATTGTCAGATGTTCTTCAAAATTTGAAGGAAAAAATGTTATCAAAACTAAAGCAAAATATTCAATGTAGTTTAAGTTAAGACTTACAATAATGAATAATCTGTTCGTCTGAAGCAAAAAGTTTTTTTTTTTTTTTTTTTTTTGAGCCAGGGACAAAAATGGATGGTCACATTCAATGCTGCCAAGACTAAGCTTGTTTCCTTCAATAATTACAAGAAACCTTCTCTACCACCAATAGAAATGACCAAGAACACATTTCCTGAAAATACTTCCTTTAAACTCCTCGGCCTAATGTTTACAGGGAACATGAACTGGAATATATACATTGAGAGTATTGCCAAGGCTGCTGTGGAGAGGTGGGCTCTCTCTACCGTGCTAGAAAACTACTTACGCCTGAAAGTATCCTGTACCTTTATATGGCCACCATTCGCCCATGTATAGAGTACTGTTGTCATATTTGGCTTAATGCATCTGCTACTTATCTCTCACTCCTTGACAGTGTTCAAAAGAGAGTTGTCAACCTAATAGGTCCTAAACTGTCATCTAGGCTTCAGTCCCATCGATGAAATGTTGCATCCCTCTGCCTGTTCTACAAGTACTTTGATGGTGAATGCTTTGACGAACTACAAGCACTTGTACCCCCCTCGATGTGAATACCCCCGCAAAAACCCGGCAAGCAGCTAAATCCCACCCCTTCACAGTAGAGATCTCTAGGTGTAAAAAGGCCTTCTACTCCAATAGTTTCTTCCTCAGAACTGCTAGACTTTGGAACTCCCTCCCGGGATTCTGTTTTCCCAACTGTACTGATACGCAGAAGTTCAAGTGTAATGTGAACAGACATCTTGCTACTCATCTCCTTTCATAATACCCCTGACACTTATGTCCTCAACAGTAGCCCCCTACTTCAAAGTGGCACTGTGCCTTGTTTGGGGTAAAAATTGAATTAAAAAAAAAAAAAGTTGCTCTTTTGTAATTCCAGTAGGATATTTAAACCAATAATGTGTTCGTCAAAGAAGGGGGTCATCACTTTAGCGAAGTCCGTTCGTCGCAGTGGATACTCAGATAGTATGTCGTTTGCTTTTTAAATGTCAACCAGTTTTATCCTCTTTGAGGGAGTTGATTTATATGTAAATTAGCTTAACTCTCGCTAGATCTCGCAGGGAGATCTCTTCTCTGCTACGCTCTCTTTGGCAGTCGGGAATGTGAGAGACAACAACACAGCCAGAAGAGAAGATGATTGGTTGTTTTTATTTTACGGCATATCAACCCTTTTCAGGTTATTTAATGCCGAATCCAAAGATTTTGAAGAAAATTTTTTTAATAGAATATATTTGTTGTTTTCAAGTCGGTTTCTATTTAACCCATAGTTGGGACCTTAACAGGTACTACCACTCCGGGTCAGAGTGGACATGGGAGCAATGGTAATTAAAGGGTGGCTCCACACTCCCCAAAGCCCGCAAGCTGGGGCCTCACCACTGGATATAGTTTACGGTCATATCCAGGACCAGAAAAGATGAAAATGAAGACCACGGAAACAGCATTTTGGTCAGTGTCAGCATTTGTTGTCAAGCACTTGGCTGCATAAATTCTGGTCAGGTTAAAAGGAGAAAATAAGTTTCCATTTACATGCATAGCTGAATCAAGAGAGAAGACAACTATATTTATTAAAAAGGAGGATAGAAAGTGATTACATACTACGGACATTAAATTAGCGTATCCGTACACTAATTTAATGTTTGTAGTATGATATAACCTTCTATCCTCTTTTTTAATAAATAGGATCTCCTGATCAAATAATTTATAATCTGGAAACCGTGACACATGTATGTATGCACACTAAATTTACCACGGTATTAATATATTCCAGATTATAAATTATTTGATCGGGAGATCCTACTTATTAAAAAGGAGGATTCATATTTTTACGTTTGACCTTGTGTTTAACATCCTGGAAGAAATTTAAATATAGCACGACAAATCCATCATCTACATCTAATGGAATGTACTCTGATGAACTTGTTGCACTTGTGTCCCCTCGACAACCTAAAGCAACAAAATCTGTTGAGGTCCCTACATGCCAGAAAGCTTTCTACTCTAATAGTTTCTTCCCTCAAACAGCTAGACTTTGGAATTCCATTCCTGCTACCTGCTTCCCTGACTGTACTGATATGCAGAAGTTTAAAAGTAGCATAAACCAACATCTTGTTAATCTTTCCTAGGCATGGTCCCAAATAGTAGCCCCTTACCGTCCAAGTGACGATACGCCTTGTTAGAGGTGAACGTGAGTAAAAAAAAAAAAAAAATTAAAAAACACACCACTAAACACTGCATCCATTCAACATTCATGCAATGGAGTTAGTTTACTTACCTCCAATTTTGTGTTGGATCCATAGAGATCCCAGATTTTCCTTTTCTGAATATCTATCCCCAAACCTGGATGCTGAAAAAAAAAAAAAAAAAAAAAATTAAGGACACATGGTGCAGTAGATCAAGTACTTGAGTACTTGATAAAATTCAGTTGTAAAGTTATACTCTTCTAGAGGTTAAAGGTTCGATCCTCAGTGTGACACTCAAAATTACAACAGCAAATTACTAATGACTTCTACCTGGTCATGGCCGATGGAATAAGGGCATGCTACCTCCATCGATTAAATAAAGGTTTGGAATTTCATGCAGATTCCAGAATCTGACAAAAAAGATTAATGAGTTCGGTAAGCTACACCTAAAAAAAGTTGAAAGTTACATCGATTGAAACGTTGTGAAAAAAAAAAAACTCAAGATGAGAAGAGTAATCCGAAGAATATAAAAAAAAGAAGACTTTTGTATCACGACATGAATTTGTATTTAGTCATTTTCTCAGGAGAACAAAGTTAGACACAAGGTCAGTTTTTAACATTGATATCTAGCTCCGCAGAGAGAGAGAGAGAGAGAGAGAGAGAGAGAGAGAAAAGAGAGGTACTCTGGATTTGCTGCTCAACTCCCTATATAGTATTCCTGCAACTTATGTCCCTGATAGTATCCCCCTACATCAAAGTTGCACTGTGCCTTGTTCGAGGTGAAAATGTAAAAAAAATAAAATAAATAAAAATAAAATAAAAATTGTCTCAGTCTAGAAGGATCTTCTTCCTGAGGATAGAACAGATGCTGTACTTTGATCCCAGCCAAAAAGCCGGAAAGTAAGTAAAGCGATAAAAAAGAGAAAGCTAAATGAGGCAGATTAGAGAAAAATAAAAAAAAAAAAGAGAAAAGAGTGAGAAAATAAATAGCATAAAAAACGAAAAAGAAAAAACATTTTAAAAAAGAAAGGAAACAAAAAAAAACTAAAGGAAAAAAATGAAAAAAAAAAGAAAAAATTAAAAAAGGGAACAAATAAAAAAAGAAAGAAAAAGAAAAAAAGGGAAAAATTTTTTTTATTTGAAATGAAATGATTTTTAATGACTAGAATTCTGAATCCAACTCATTTTTACCAGCTTGTGTCCAGTCAGTACAAGTCAAAAGGAACGTTAAAGGATTGTCTCTTATGGCTGATGTATTTGCAGTTATCAGCTTGTAATCCCACATTATTTTTTTTTTCGATATTATTTTTTTTCAATATTATTTTTTGATATTATTTAAAAAAAAATTTTTTTTTTGCTATTATTTTTTTTCAATATTTTTTTTCGATATTATTTTTTTTCAATATTATTTTTTAATATTATTTTTTGATATTATTTAAAAAAAAAATTTTTTTTTTGCTATCATTTTTTTTTCAATATTTTTTTTCGATATTATTTTTTTTCAATATTATTTTAAAAAAAAATTTTTTTTCTATTATTTTTTTTCAATATTTTTTTTCGATATTATTTTTTTTCAATATTATTTTTTGATATTATTTAAAAAAAAATTTTTTTTTGCTATTATTTTTTTTCAATATTTTTTTTCGATATTATTTTTTTTCAATATTATTTTTTGATATTATTTAAAAAAAAATTTTTTTTGCTATTATTTTTTTCAATATTTTTTTTGCTATTATTTTTTTTCAATATTATTTTTTGATATTATTTAAAAAAAAAATTTTTTTGCTATTATTTTTTTTCAATATTTTTTTTCAATATTATTTTTTTTTCAATATTTTTTTTCGATATTATTTTTTTTCAATATTATTTTTTTTTTCAATATTTTTTTTTCAATATTATTTTTTTTCAATATTATTTAAAAAAAAATTTTTTTTTCTATTATTTTTTTTCAATATTTTTTTTTGATATTATTAATCATTATCTGTAAAAGTTCTGAATTATTCTAGAATTAGTTTTAAAGTAAAACGGATAAAAAAAAAATTATTTACTCACGCCCTCTGATGTAAGGAGATAAACGAGAAGTCCATTGCCGCAACCCAAGTCAACAAAACTTTGTTTGGAACAACCAGATTCCAGTTGTTCTTTTTCCCAAATAAGCTAATAATAATAATAATAATAATAATAATAATAATAATAATAATAACAACAACAACAGCAATAATAAAATGATAACAATGAACTAAACAACAAAAATAACAATAATCTATATAATAATATGATAGTGTGTGTGTTATTTATTTTCTGTGTCACGCTTCCATCCAAGTCGTTTGTTATGGACTTCCATTTCTTGTAATAAACAATTTTATCAAGAATTCTTCATAAGTTTTGATTTCAGTTTCGATTAAAACTGAAGGAACTCAAGTTATATATACACTGCTGATCCAAAATTTAAGACCACTTAAAAATCTTTAAAAAGAAACCCTTTTTTAAGGATAGATTTTAAACTCTTCCAAATTAAGGTTACTAATACTATGATCTAAAAGGTTATGGAAACAAAAAGGTACATTCCAAAAATTTTATTTAAAAATTTGAATTTTTATCAAATTAGGCTTTTTACACATGATCAAAATTATAAGACCAAGGGTATAAATTGTTAGATTTATGGTAATTTTAATGTTTTTAGTTCAGTTTAGGTGTTACTATGCTTAAAGCAAGAAAACTAACCGGAGTTGAGCGCTCTCGAATTCTAGGATCCATAAGCAAGGTTTCTCACAGCGAGCGATAGCAGCTAAGGTAAATCGCAATAAAACTGTTATTTGCAACTTTCTAAAGAACACTGAAAATTATGGAAAAGCAAAATCCTTTGGTAAGCCCCCCCCCCCCCGATTTCTCCTGCATTGAGTAGGAGAATCAGGCAGGTTGTTATGAATGACAGAGGACTTTCTTCTAGTCAAATTAAGGCGGTTACAGATGTTGATTGCAGTCCAATAACCGTCAGACAATACTTACAACAAAAAGGCATGGTAAATAAAAAGCGTAAACAAATTCCTCGATTGCTTCCATGTCACAAAGTGGACCGCTTAAGATTTGGTCGTGAATATCAAACCTGAGACGTTGAGAAGTGGAAGAAAGTCCTGTTTTCTGATGAGAAAAAATTCAGTTAAGATGGTCTTGATGGTTTCCAGTGATATTGGCATGACAAAAACATGCCCCTTGAAATTTTTTCCACACGTCAGAGTGGTGGAGGGTCCGTAATGGTATGGAGTGCCTTTTCTTACAGATGGATGATGGAGCTCCAGGTGGTGCAGGGTCGTCAGACAGTAGCTGGTTATGTTAGTATGCTACAAAAAGCATGTTTGATGATGGAGGGTCATCGTTTGTGTGGGGATGGATGATTATTCCAATAGGATAATGCTGCAATCCACACTGCAAGACGGACCTTGAGCTTTCTACAAGAAAATGGAGTCCATCTCTTATGCCATCCTGCATGCTCACCGGACTTGAACCCAACTGAAAATGTTTGAGGATGGATGACAAGAGAGGTTTATCGAAATGGCAAACAATATTCAACAAAAAATGAACTGGAGCAGGATCCCCTGCACCTTAATGGAAACCCTTATTTCTAGCATGCCCCAAAGAATTTTTGAAGTCATCAAAAGCAGTGGAGGTAGAACTCATTATTAAGTTTGATTGTTGAATGTTTTCATACACTTTTTGTACAATTAATAGAATTTTTGTCTCTGGTCTTATAATTTTGATCACGTGTAAAAAGCCTAATTTAATAAAAATGTAAATTTTAAAAATAAATCTTTGGAATGTAGCTTTTTGTTTGCATAACCTTTTAGATTTTAGTATTAGTAACCTTAAGTCGGAAGAGTTTAAAATCTATTCTTAAAAAAAGTATATATATATATATATATATATATATATATATATATATATATATATATGCACATATATATTTTTCATAAGTTTTGGTTTCAGTTTCAATTCAAGCTGATGAATCCAATATAAATTTTTTTTTTTTTAATTTTGAGATCGCAACTTTATGATATATAAAAATCGATAAAACATTAATTCTATAATAATATATATGAAATCTGCAAGAATTAAAATATATTTAAGCGTACTTTATGACCGAACTAAGCTAGGCACTCCTGCTAGCTTAAATAAATACTTTTGCAGTTTTAACAAAAAAGCTACAATAATATTTGGCCAAATTCAAAGTGTAGTATCTGTTCTTCAGATGCTGCACTTCCATTTCTCGTTCTCTTTCAGTGGAGGAGAAATCCTTCACGATTGAGACAATTTTTATTTTTGTACCTTTTCTCCACGTTAAAAAACGACCTTGGTGTCTAACTCTGTCCCGTGGGGAGGCATAGTAAATAGGTACAATAATATCAGAGCATCTCCATTTACACTGAACAGATACAAAATGCAAACATCAATATATTACATATGAATGAGTCTGCTGTGGAATTTTCACAGATCCCACTAGCTAAAAATAATAAAATAAAAATAATGATGAAAATAAAATAATAAAAAGGAAAATAATAAAAATATTGATAATAATTAGAATAAAAATAAAAATAATAATAATAAAAACATAATAATAATAATAATAATAAAAATAATAATAAAAATAATAATAAAATAATAAGATAATAATAATAAAAATAAAAATAATAACATAATAAAAATAATAAAAACATAATAATAAAAATAATAATAAAAATAATAATAAAATAATAAGATAATAATAATAAAAATAAAATAATAATAATAAAAATAATAACATAATAATAATAATAATAAAAATAATAAAAACATAATAATAATAAAAACATAATAATAATAATAATAAAAATAAAAAAAACATAATAATAAAAATAATAAAAACATAATAATAATAATAAAAATAATAAAAACATGATAACAATAATAAATAAAAACATAATAATAATAATAAAAATAAAAATAATAATAATAAAAACATAATAATAATAATAATAATAATAATAATAATAATAATAACAATAATTTGAGAGCCAAGTAAATAGGAATAAATTGCAGTGACAAATTACTGTCAGAGATGAAAAAGAAATAGGATTAAATACTTTACTAATTGATTGTATGAGGAACAAAGTATTGTATAAAAAAAAAAAAAAAAAAAGCACATACCAGAAGGAAAGTGGCGATGGAGATGTCTTCATAAACAAATTTTTGAGGATCCGTTTTTTCCGTCCATTTCTGGGGGGAAAAAAAAGATACAAGTCCAGAATTCAGCCTAATTTAAAAACAAAAATACAGAAAGATTTTTATGATGTATGTACCTGTCATGGAATGAAAATGACATATTCTAAAAATCACATAAATTGATCAAGTAGTTTTTTTTTAAATAAGAAAATCAATTTTTATGACAAAGCAAGACTATGTTTTGATCCACCATGTTTGATAAATAAAGGGGGGGGAGACAACCCAATTCGAACTACAGAGAAAAATCAGCCTTGTAATTGCTACAATTTATTTTTAATATAGCTTAAAATCTTTAAAAAAAATTTTTTTTATATATATATATAAAAAAACTACTTAATTTACGTGATTTTTGGAATATGATATTTTCATTCCATAATGGGTATATGCTAGTGCCAATATTTTTCCCAATTTCATACTAAATTACCAATTCTGATACAATTATAGATTCTGATTCTTTATAAATCCCTAAATATTTAACTATAAACTAGTAATTTTTCCCTGATTACCGTAAAAAAAAAAAGATGTCAAATGTTCAAATAGTTTCTCAAACATAAAAGAAAAACATTTATGGTGACGATCTATAGATTTTACTAATGTTGGTAATTTGAAAATGATTAAATATTCATCATTTTATCATTTTTACTGACAGCCTTTCAACAAAATCAAATTAAAAAGATAATTAAAAGAATCGTTTTTGGCATCGGAAAATCGGCACATATTTTTCCGATTCCGATACCTCCTAAAGTTCCGATTTTTCTGATTCCTGATTAATCGTCCCAACATCACAAAGAGTTTTCTGTATATTTTTTTTTTTAATTAGTTTGAATTCTGAATAAGAACCAAAAATAAGATGAGCAACGAGGTCATATATAGAAGTAAGACATTTTGAGTTGATTTCACTGTTTATTTACATATCAACCTGAAAGAAACATATGTATTGCAGTCACATGATGGTCCAACCTTCAGAAAAAAAATTCCTGCCCATATAACACCAAAATTACCAATACCAGCACTCAACTACCTCAGTTGAACATAGTCTCACATTGGTACAACTCAATCGAGAATTGGAACCTGGTTTCCTGGCCCACTTTCTCCATTGTACCAAATGGGTTGAACATTTCAAATGGGCCTGTCAAAAATTTATAATGCAATCGTTTAAAGTTGGTTGGTCTCGACACATATAAATTAATCAAATGATGTTGCTAGTCTCATTCTATTCTACAAATACTATTATGACGTGTGTTCTTCAGAATTGTCCGATTCATTTCCTGCTTCTTTTGTTCCAGTTCGTTTGACTCATTGGTCTAGTGGTCGCCATTAATTCATTGTTTTGATACCTTATTGTAATACATCTTCATATTCCACTATCTTCTTTCCAAGAACTGCATTTTTGAAATTCACCAGCTGTGACAATCAGACTTTAGTAGAGTGTATTCCAATTCCTGCTATAGCTGTTAATTTGAACCTGAAATCATAAAACTTAGTCAGTCATCTCATAAGATGTATAGCAATAACATACTGAATTTTCAATAATCTACGACAATTTTAAATGCCTGTAAAAAAAAGTCTGGAAACTTATTGAAGGAACCGCATATATAAATATTTGAATACTCAAGTAAAGTTCTCCTTTATCTCTCAAATGTTGAGTTAGTAAAGAAGTTAATTTTCCTCTAATCAACTAATTATGTTACAGTATATCTTTCTTTTTGTCTCGTGGTTTTATCGGATTCTAGGAAAAGAGTTTATATGGTCTGTAGTGTAACAGTTGACCAAGAATTATCAACTTCATTTTCTTGAAAATCCTACCTTATTTGGGTTTGTGAATTTTTGCTCCATTTGTGGATTCTTGATAAGGTTCAGAAGTATGTAATTCGATTGGCTTCAGTCTTTCTTTTTCTTTGCACCCTCACTCTCACGGAACTCATGTTGCTAGTCTCATTCTTTTCTACAAATACTATTATGACGTGTGTTCTTCAGAATTGTCCGATTTATTTTCTGATTCCTTTGTTACAGCTCGTTTGACTCATTGACCTAGTGGTCTTCATCAATTCACTGTCTTGATACCTCATTGTAATACAGCTTCTTATTCCAGTAGCTTTTTTCCAAGAACTGCAGGCTTGTGGAACTCTCTTCCTGCTGACTGTTTTCCTATTACCTATAGCCTTGGTCTTTTCAAGATTAAGGTCAATAGGTATCTCCTGTCTGTTATACTCATTTTTCATTCTTGTTAGCTGAACACAGCAAGTGGCTTCATGCATTGTCTGCAGCAACTTCCATAAGAAAAAAAAACCCCCAAAAAACTCACCTCTATTAGATCAGGTCCATATTTGGTTTTTAGCTCATTATAAAGTCTATGGTAGGCATCAACAGAGACTGTCCGAAGGGATGTAGCTTGAGTGCGCAAATTATCCTCCCCTGCCCAGCGGCTAAGCTTGACCAAGAGACGTTCTTGAAGCCATTGGAAGCTCATCATACTCACAGATTCTGTTTTTTGCGTTTCGTTCACATTCAAAACAATTCTACAAGTGAAAAAAAAAAAAAAAAAAAAAATCGCATAATAATAATTTTACACTCTATAATAAAGGGTAATGTGTATCTATTTGTATATAATGATTGTATTGCTATCGTTTCCAAGATGTCAATCTAATGAAACTCTGGTGTTTATAAAATAGTGCTCAATATAAAGGAGAGTTGTATTATTGTATAAGTTTCCTTATTCATGCAAAAATTTATTGACTACATATGTGCATACATGTTTCAAATGCCATTTGAAGTCAGTTGAGCTTAGTACCTCATAGCAATGGATTTCAAAAGAAATCACAGCTAAAACATGTGTCCACATATGTAGCCAATAATATTTGTGTTATAAGCAGAAATAAAGGGAAGTAACTCTTAAAAAAAAATGGGACAAGATTGTGGACTCACAATATTTACAATCATCGTTCTTGTAATGCTATTTTTTTTTTAGTGTTAATAAATAGTTTGCGCGAATGCACCAGTCCACAACTTCATCCTTGTCGCAGACTATTTGACCAAGATGGGCATCAAGACAGTTCCTCACCCTCCCTATAGTCCAGACCTTGCTCCCTGTGACTTTTGGTTATTCCCTAAGCTCAAGGAAAACTTTAGAGGCTGTGGTTATGAGACAATTGAGAAGATGAAAGAGGTTGTGACACAAGGGTCATGGACACGTTCACACAGGAAGACTTCCATGGGGTCTTCCAGAGGTTGTTGGAACGGTACAACAAATGCATTGCAGCCGGAGGAGATTACTTTGAAGGGGACTAGAGTTTCATGTGGGTATTATCAATAAAAGTCCCCAACAAAAAAAGTCTGGAAACTTATTGAAGGCACCTTGTACATTCTTATTGGAAATCATCATCGTCATTTATTGTCATAGTAAGCTCTACACAAGTATTGAGCATCGTCGAAGTAAATAGTGAAACGACATATCTATATTATATCATTGAACAACGTCTGTACAGCATAATTATGTTGACACACCAGTTTCTGCTGGATCACTGAAGTTAAGCAACGTAGAACCTGGTCAGTACTAAATGGGTGACAATTTGAGACTTCCAGATGCTGTATGTGCTCTCTGCTTATCTCGGCATTGTTTCAAGTCGTCCTGGACTTCACCTTGCCACTGGACTCAAACAGTGTCGATTCAGGAGAGGTGTGGTTGAGATTGCGCAACCCTTGCCTCACAATTTACCATGCAGCTGCCCCTACAGGAGGATATCCTTTGTCTTTCGAGACTGAACGGAGGCATTGACAACCTCTGTAAAAAAATTTGCAGAAAAAATTATGCTCTACCAGTATTCTCACAAATATTTATACGAAATATTTTTTAAATTTTCCAACTGGAAATGTTGTGTTTTCTAATTTTTTTTCTTTGTGTATATTAGTGGAAACACTGGTGAGGCATAATATTTTTGTTGCCATTTTCAACAGAAGGTGTACAACACTAATAATACATTTTTTTTAGAGTGTCTGTGACATATTGTCAGTCATGTCGAAAGACAGAGCATTAAGGGTTCCTATTTACAATGTCTCCCCACGGGACAAAGTTAGACACCAGGGTCGTTTTTTAATGTGCAGAAAAGGAACAAAAATAAAAATTGTCTCAGTCGTGAAGGATTTCTCCTCCACTGACAGAGAACAAGAAATTGAAGTGTAGATCTGAAGAACAGATACTACACTTTGAGATATTAAATCCTTTATTCGTTAAAAATACATTGAAAATCAACATTGAACAAAAAACTTAGGCACATGGCCAACTGAAAAAGGGGGGGGGGATTGTGGGTGTCGTTGGTCATCCTTGTCACTCCAGAACTAAACAAAATCAAAAGTTTCTCCCAGCTAGTATCTTTCACCATAATACCGCATTCACCCTTTCATACTGGGGGACATCCTACTTAACTCCCAATTTTTAAAACATTTTTTATTGACGTGTAAAAACAAAAAAAGATAACAATAAAAATCGTACAATAGTTCATTTGTGTCGAGGGCGGGGGGGGGGGGGAACAAAAAACCCCAAAACACTTTGATCTTGACGCGAAGGCCAAGATTAATTCTTTAATCAATCTAGTTTTGAAAATCATGAATGAGTTATCTCCCATAAGTAACATGGCCGTTACTTTTTAATTGTGTCGTTACAGTTCAAACATTTTGAACTCACACACTGTCTGGTACTGTCGCAAAAGAACATACAAAAAAAAGAGGAAATATATAAAAATCTATATTTTTTAAAAGTGCAAACGAAATGCATTTATTTGTTGTTCTTCCAAAATAACGCATTTCATTTTATTTCCAAAGTCTCTTCACATGTGCTTTTTTAAAAGTATCTGCCCCTCTGCCATTTGGCACCCTCGTATTTACACGTCCATCTTCCACGGCATGCAACTTGCTTCTCCTTTCAGCCACGTGGAGCATTTTTTCTTCTTTTCACATGACGCAAGCTCACACACACTTGCTAATTTGCATACATGCTTTAACGGAGACATTTTAACTTTTATATATATACTAGATGTATTTGGCGTTGCCCAGTATTAAAACATAACGTTAAATTCCTTTTAAAAAAATGCATTAAAAAAGAAATGGAAAGAAACTGAGACATGTGCATGCGTGCATGTTTTTTTTTTTCTAAACATGTTGTAAAAAAGAACAATACTTCACATGTTGTAAAAAAGAACAATACTCGAGCTGAGATTGAAACCAAAACCTAAAGATAGTGAGTCAAGTACATCAACCATTAGACCAGCTTGGCAAGATCTTTAAAAAGCGTTTTCAAACCTTGTGAAACAGTTAAAAAATAGATAAAAATCCACTGACGACCAAGTACCAATTTTTCAATTTTGACTCCTTAGCAGCCCTTTTTTTCTGGATGAAAACCGATTTGAAAGTTTTCCACATATCTGAATACCCTAGATACCAAATTTCAAGTCTGTAGATCAAACATTTGTTGAGTATATAGGTTGAGAAGTGTCCTTACACACACATAAACATTCTCACTTTTATATATATATATATATATATATATATATATATATATATATATATATATATATATATATATTCGCCGGACATTCGCCGGTAGTCAAATGGAAAATAATAAAACAAGCTACCACGTGTAGACATTTAGACGACCCATGTAAATTATGCCTTCATGAAAAATTTGCTATCCTGTACTTTAAAGAACCCCAAAATCTATTAAACTGTAGAAGAGAAATAGCAAATAACTGTGCTCACAAAATAAAACTTACTCTAGGATAGCGATACAAAATAGCTTTAAAACTAACAAAAACAATAGAAAATAAACAAATAAATAAATTAAATAAACATGAATATGCATAAACGATCACACATATATGTATATATATATATATATATGTGTGTACACATATGTATATTTATATATATAAAAAAAAAAGAAAAAAAACAAAAAAACGAGGAAAATGTCTGCCTTAAACCACTAACCTAGTTCTAAAACAGATCCTTTGTTCGATAAAATGCATGCCCATTAGCTGATAGGAAGGGGCGCGGTGGATATTAGAAAGCTGATTGGCTAACTAAAATCCTCAACAGAAGAGGACCATATAAAAACGAGAAACAACCTAGAGTGGATGAAACGCTGAATATTCAGTGTAGCTTAATCGCCATATATATTTTATAAATTACTATATATATATATATATATATATATATATATATATATATAAATAGATTAGCAAAACATTCAATTCTTTAATCGATCTAGTTTTTAAAATCATGAATGAGTTATCTCTCATTGTTCCTTGCTTTTGCGATTACACATTCCTTTTTCATTATTTCTGAATTCATCCAATTCCATCTCAAAATGTTCGTAATCAGAGTCCGGAAACTTGTTGCAAAAGTATATTACTCTATTGCCAAAAAAAAAAAATAAATACATAAATAAATAAAATAAAATCAATTGCTTAAAAAATAAAAACTGTTTTCGTTAATAAATAATTTTCTACCTCATCGTTTTGTTGTAAGTTTTGGATACGTTAATTACTGCAACATGATAATTAAGTAGACACCATTGGATTAACTTGAAATTCAATTTTTCGATTTTTGCTCTTGTAAGGAAGAAACATCAAATTTATTATTATACTTAAGCTGAATGAATCAAAGTTTGTTTCCCCAAGGCGTTTTTTTACCATACATTTTAATCACCGAAAATAGTAGGCTTTTGCTACATCCCTTGGATGCTAGTCTGAGCGATACGGAGGAGAGACTATTGACCACGTAGTACATCCCATTCTCCACATTGCTGGTGGATCCAAAGAAACAGCAAGGCTGTTTGTTATAGTGTGGTACTAAAATTTTTTTTTATATTCAACTGACTTTACAAACTCACTTTTTCCTGATTCGAACAATATAAGCTGAGGTCAGTGGTTTGAATATATTTTTTCTGATGTAGTAGAAAGATCAAAATAAATATTTTTTCTGATTTGGTAGAAAGATCAAAATAAATATTTTGAACATGTATTTTAAAAAAACAAAACAAAACAAAAAAACAAGATATGAAAAAAAATATTTCAACCAACCTTTTCGGTTCTTCTTCATCGTTAAAAGTGAAACTGTAAAATATTTCATTTTCTGTTGAGGATTTTTGCCCAAGATTGTTAAACAGAGCTAAAGGGTAAAATTTAAATTGCTTTCTTTGTTGATCTGAAAAAAAAAAAAAAAAAAAATAATAAAAAAAAAAAATCTAAAATAGATATTCCCTGTAAGTCTGATAATAAAAAAACAAAAACCTTCATTGATTGAGATTGTCGGACTGACTTCCTCATCTTGGTTGTTATAGTCACAACGTTTCGGCCGTTTGTCCTCCGGCCTTCATCAGGTGTTTTGTATCGAACTGGGGGAACCGTTTGTTAGGAGTCTTGAACCCAACCCTTTATTATTATTACGAGACTCCTAACAAACGGTTCCCCAGTTCGATACAAAACACCTGATGAAGGCCGGAGGGCAAAACGGCCGAAACGTTGTGACGATAACAACCAAGATGAGGAAGTCAGTCCGACAATCTCAATCAATGAAAACACCTCATCTCAAAAATACTGACAATTAACAAAAACCTTGTTTATATTTTATAAAGATTTTTAGCAAAAAAAAAAAAAAAAAATGGTGCTTATGCATTTATGTTACCATGCTATTTTTTAAATCATATTTTCAAGTTAAATTCGAGTTTTACGATATCTTTCTTTAATTAAATTGTTAGATGAAAGTACAGAATGGTTATAAAACTCTCTCCCCTCCCCATGTTAAGAATGGCTTTCTAAATTATAGCATTATTATCTTAGCATAGTAACATAAGTGCATAAGTACCAAAAAACAAAACGGCATGGTAGTCCGTCTAAATTAAAATCGTTTGCTTGTTGTTCCTGATATAAGAATCCTAGGTTACTCGAATGACGTGCCTAAATATCACGTGAGTAAGGAATCAGCAGGAGTTATTTATTGTACCTTAATTTGTTATGCATAAAAAGTAAAATTCAGTTTGTTTATTAAATTTTATCAAATTTGTATTTTAATTTGGTACTTGTACAGTTTAATCAAGAAAAAAAAAAATAATATTGAAAAAAAAAAAGTTATATTGTACGTACCCGTTATGGAATGAAGTTTTCAAAAAAAAAAAATTTCACTTAATTTGCTCCGGGTCAGAGTGGACCTGGGAGCAATGGCAATTAAAGGGTGGTTCCACACTCCCCAAGGCCCGCAAGGTGGAGCCTCACCATTGGATATAGTTTTAGGTCATATCCAGGACCGACGAGGAAGGAAGAAAAGCTATTATTTCACATGGGTAGGAGGGGTGTCGGTGTTTTAGACTGAGTATTTCCCCCGTGGCGCCTCCTTCTCTTCCTTGTGGTCTAAAAATTTAAACATGGCTACCTTCAGCTTGCTGTCATAAAAATTGTTTTTTTCTGCTGAAAAAAAACAAAACAAAAAAACAACTACTAGATCAAATTAAGTTAATTTTTTTTCCAGAGAACTTCATTCCATAACGGGTACGTGACTTTTTTTTTTTTTTTCAATATTTTCAGTTTTTAATGTCTTCATTAAACTGTACAAGTACCTTTAATTTTTGAGTTTTGCTCAACAACATCAAAAAGGAACGTTTTTAAATTTATGATGTGTTAACCTTGCTTTACTTTGAAAAATCTTAGAACACCACATAATTTTATCCAATGGTTTTATTTTATAAATAAAACACTAAACGTGTGTGTGTGTGTGTGAAAATATTTAACTGATGAACTCTTAAACTACTAGTCATATGACACTGAAATGAACAGGAAATTGTAATTAGACACCCAAACATGAACAGTGGTTTTTCTATAATTTAACACATACGTGCTTGACTGGCACCTTACACTGTATCTGGCATTTAAACTTTATGCTACACCAATATCTGAAGACATGCCAAGCATTACCACCACCGTGGCAGGTTAAAAAAAAAAAAAAGAAAGAAAAAAAAAGATTGTGTTATGAATCGAAACATCAAATTTAATTTTAAAAAATGAATAGGTTTATTTATTGGAAGAGATTCTGCACTTGTTTGGCCTTTAAACCATTAAATTTTGAATTTCGTATGTTTACAACCCAGCAAGGCCGAGTGCACTCCGTTAGTATTAATCTATCAATACTCTTCTAAATTTTTTTTTTTTTTTGTGTATTGGTATTTATATTAAAAACCCTTTTTTCTATCTATATATCTATAAAAGTGAAAGTGTCTGTGTGTGTCTGTCTGCGTACATTTCCCTACGCAATAACTCTGTCAATTTTCAGTATATGAAATTTGGTAAACAGGGTAGTGAGATTTGGGAAAATCTTTGTAATCTGGTTTCGGCCAGAAATTTGGCTGTTAAGGGGTCAAAGTTCAACGATTTGACCTTTGAGAACTCTACCAAACTCCTCTGACAATTTTGGGTCTAAACACTTGAAATTTTAGATATAGGTTCCTTGGACATGGATCTAACTTAATAACTTGATTTGAGTCCAAAACAATAAATGTTAAGGGGTCATAATAGGGGTCAAAGTTAAAAAAATTGACCCCTTATTTTTTTTTTCTCAACATATACCTCCAAACACCCGGGTAATGCCGGGCTGAAATGCTAGTTTATTTAAAAAGAAGAAAATACAACTTTCTTATATATGGGTCGTAGAATTGCATTAACCTACAAAAGATCTAGCTAATGTGCATATTCTTTTAAACATTCATTTTAATTAATTCCCTATTAGATTTTTCGATTTTCTTATGGGATGATCATCTTTAGTAAACTATTACATGTAATTATATTCATGCAGATATTCTACATGATTTATACTTGCCCAATATTTGCATACAAAGGTCATAGAAAAGACAAACCTCTTTTTATATATATTTATATATGCACATATATATTTGTTTAAAAACTTTTTGCCTACCAAACTCCTCTGTCAGTTTCTGGTTTACAGATATGAAACTTAATATATAGGGTATTCGAACCCATGCTAAAGTTTATATTTAGATTTTATCTGGGGAAAATCAGTGCACAAGTGTGAAAATTAAAAAAATAAAATTTGCCAGATGAAGGATGAATGACGGCATTACGAATATGCATGCGCACCGTAATAGCTTTAATAGTTTTAATTTTTAGCCTTGTAGCAAATATGTTTTCATAGTTCAGGCATTAATGTCAAAGTAAAAAAAAAAAAAAATCATAAACTAAACATTTTGGTTTCGATTCTCGATTGTAGTCATTTTTTTTTTTTTTTTTAACTTTTTAAATCATTACAATATATTGGGTCCAATATAATATAATAATAAATATAAAAGCTGCATTAATCAAAATATCATATTTAAGTGTATTTTACGACCGAGCAATGCTGGGCGGTTTGCTAGTATATTTATAAAAGTGAGAATGTGTATGTGAGGATATTTCTCAACTTATATACTCAACGAATTTTTGATCTACACTTTTGTAATTTAGTATATAGGATATTCAGATACGTGGAAAACTTTTAATTGATTTTCATCCGGAAAAAAGGGCTGCTAAGTGGCCAAAATTGAAAAATAAATACTTCATCAGATTTTTATCTGTTTGCCAACTGCTTCACAAATGCGCATGCACAGTCGTGAAACATGACAGCTTTTTTTATGTTAAGAATAAGTAGGTTTGAAAACACTTTGTAAAGATCATGCCATGCTGGTCTAATGGTTATTGTACCTTTGTGTAAAATTTCATAAAAATCGGCCCAGCCGTTTTTGAGTCCATAGGGAATGAACACACACACACACACAAAGTTCCTTTTATATAAAAGTAGAGATTATCATCACAGTAGACACTTTTTGTTTTCTTTTCATGACAGAGTTATTAAAAAGAAACACTTAAGAAAACGAACTCAAACTTGAGATATTTTGGTACTTGTAAGGAATAGGTGTCCCTATTTAAGTACTTAATGAGTCAGTCCCGAGTATCGATGGAGCGTTAACGTAGTTGTTAATCTTCTTCAACGGTGTCATTACATTTTAACATTTGAACCCAACATGTTGTATTATATCTGAAAAAATTGCAAAGGAACCAATAAAGGTAAGAAATTCGACTAGGCATTTTCTTTTTTTTCAGTTTCAACAAAAGGGATTTATTACCGGTGCTTTCCAACAACGCATTGCATTTTGTTTTAAGTTTCTTAGTTTATCTCGTCTGCCATAGTGAAACGCTGCTGTCTTGGCACGAAAAAAGTCTCTTGCCATCATGGGCCACACGCTCATCCTCCACTGGCACACACTTTTTTTAGTTCTTGCCACATGGTGTATTTTTCCCTCTTTTTTTCCTTCCCTTCTCTTCCTTTGCTGTCACGTCACATTGCACACCGCTTGATCATTTGCATATGTGTCATGTGGCTGCTGTTATTAACACGCGTCAGCGACTCTGTTACAGGAGAATCTGGAGTCAGCCAGAAATAGGAGAAACAGTTCATGGTTTGAAAGCCAGCTTCATTTATTTATTTATTTGAGGAAGACTTTTCAACTGGTATATATGCAAAATACGGAGCCTGCTGAAATAATAGCGTTTTTATTTAGAAACCCATTCTTAACATGATGAGGAGATGACTTAAAAAAAAAACAAAAAACTATTCAGTACTCTCACCTAACAATTTAATAAACCAAAGATACCGTAAATATTGAATTTAACTTGAAAATCCTATCTAAAAATATAGCACGGTCCATATTCTGCATGAGTGCCAAATTTCTTTTTTGCGGTTTTCAAGTCATAAACAGCTTCGGCCTTTTTTACAGGGCTGGATCTGGATATTCCGCTAATACTCGGGACCGACTACGTAAGTACTGAAATCCCATGGATACCCATTCTTTACAATTCACCGATATTTCCTTACCAAATGTGATGACCTCTCTGAGCGATGATGAGCTCTGATTCAACTGTCTCGGTAGAAGATCTCGGACGATCACTAATAATCGCCAAGTCGATGAAGTCGACAACGACTTTAGATCTTCTATCGTTATGTCCGTCTGGGGAGATTTAGAAACCCCACGTTCAGAATCACCAGGAGCGTGAGTCTCTATTTCGACCGGTTTTTGTTCATCGCTGTCGCTATCATCATCATCCCTTTGTCCTCCTGGGCTCAACACTGCCGTTGCCTCGTCACCAAATTTTCTGGACATGTCCTCTAAAAATTCCTGGACATCATCATCAGTTTCGGGATATCTCCAAGGAAAGACGGACAGAAGTTGAGTGCCAACAAGGCGACGGTTCGTAACGTGTGGTTTGTTTATCCAGATCAAGACAGCGGCAAGAAAACTATCCAAACATTTAGCCGATGTAATTTCGGAGACTTGATTCTTATCGATGTCTCCCTTGTAGCAACTGTCTTGTGCTTTCTCTGACATGATTCAACAATTTTCAAGAAGTTAAAAAGCTGAAAACATTATTTTAGTTGAATCAACTTCTAGATAAACACGTGTGTCTCGCCATATTGAAAAGGGAGATAACTCTCAAGTACTTTGTGTAAAACTCAAATTCCGAAAGGTTTAGTTTCGTATGTTATTCAAAATTACAATAAATTACGATTAATTTATTTTATAACAATATATATATATATATATATATATATATATATATATATATATATATATATATATATATATATATATATATATATATATATATATATATATATATATTCAATAAACAATAAATTACGATTTATATATATATATATGTGTGTGTGTGTGTATATATATATATGTGTGTGTGTGTGTGTATATGTATATATGTGTGTGTGTGTATATATATATATATATATATATATATATATATATATATATATATATATATATATATATATATATATATATATATATATATATATATATATATAACCTAAGTTCCAGTCATCGATCAAATGGCATGGTGGGTGGAGAGGGCTTTGTAAGCCGTGGTGAAGGCAACCTCTCTAGGAGAAGGAAAACTCTGATATAAAACCTGCGGTGACTGCTGCAATGCTGCATCCAATGATGTAGACTTGCTCTTCTTTTTGTGGCAATTGTTTTTGTTTAGAGAGTTGGATTGCCTCGGTGCAAAGTCTTTCCTCACTATAAAAAGCCCCATGCACAGGCATTGCTTGATATAAATTAGATACACTTTTTACCATCTCGTGTATCTTGATAGCAAAAAGACTGGCTGTAGCCTAAAACGGCAAAACATTCAATGAAGTTGGCAAATATAGTTATGAACGTAAAATGCAATAAGGGAACTGGAATTTCCAAGGCCTGGCCCGGCAGGTGTTTCAGGGCTCCACAGCCTGGACCCGGTCATCATCATGTTACTGCGAGGAAATATATGACAATGACCATCGGCTGTTGGAATGTGCGGATGCTGCTTGACTTGCCATCAGCAATAACGCGTCCAGAGCGTAATTCTGCTCTTGTATCTAAGGAACTTCAACGTTATGACATGGACATAGTTGCTCTTTCTGAGACCAAGCTGGCTGATGAGGGACAGTTTTCTGAGTTGGCTGGGGCCTACACCATTTTCTGGAGTGGTAGAGCGGATGGATGTAAGAGGTCATCAGGCGTGGCTTTTGCTATAAAGGCATCAATTCTTTCTAGCCTGGAAGAACTTCCCTGTGGTGTGACTAACCGGATCATGACTATGAGGTTACCTCTGGTAAATGGTCATTATACAACTTTTTGCATATCTATGCACCCACTATGGATGCAACAGAAGATGTGCAGTGTAGTTAGACGCATTCTCTCTGCTGATAAGATCTTCATTCTTGGAGATTTTAATGCTAGGGTGGGAAGAAATTTTGAAACCTGAGATGTGCTGGGTAAACACGGAGATGGCAAGTGTAATAGCAATGGTCTGATGTTGTTGCAGTTTTGTTCAGAGATGGGTTTTAAAATCGGTAACACATCAGTGTTTCAGCAGAAGGATAAATACAAGACGACCTGGATGCATCCTGGTTCCAAACAATGGCACTTGATAGACTATGTGTTAGTCAAAAAACGTGAGATAAGGGATATCTGCAGTGTTCATGTCATGCGGGGTGCAGAGTGCTGGAGCGACCATCGGTTGGTCCATGCAAAGATTAAGTGTGTTGTGAAGCCCAAGATGAGGGGGACCTGTGGAGAAACTAGTTAAGGAGATGGAAGAGATTGACTGTGAAAACACTTGACTTGCTTTTAAGGAGTCTGTCTGTGAGGTATGTGAAAGAGTATTAGGTCATTGTGAGTGTAAAAATCAGGATTGGTTCAATGAGAATGAAATTCAGGTTCTGCTTGATTCAAAGGCCAGGGCATTGCATGCTTATCTCGGGGGTGGTTTGATGGATGGTGAGCAAGGTTGATTGAGGGACAAGTTTAAGGCAATCAAGCGCGAGGTGCAGAGGAGGTTGCAAAACATGCAGGATGAATGGTGGAGGCAGAAAGCTGAGGAAATACAGCTCGCCTCAGATTCGAACAACACCAAGGTCTTATACAGCCTACTGCGTGCGGTTTAGGACCATCCAGATTACCTATCACTCCTTTGCACTCGAGAGGTGGTGGGGATCTTCTTCGAAACCCTACTGACATTCTTCATAGATGGAGGGAGCATTTCAATGACCTCCTCAACAGACCTTCTTACATTGATCAGGAGTTTGTTAGGTCGATTCCTAGCAATCCGGTTAAGGATATCTTGGCAGAGGTTCCTTCTCTCTAGGAGGTTGAAACAGCTGTCCATAAGCTGAACAATAGAAAGTCTCCTGACCTGAATCGTTTGCATGCGGAGATCTTTAAATGTTCTGGACCCAAGATTAGCGGATTTATTGCAGACTGCTTGGCGGGATGAGTGTGTTCCGCAGGATTGGCGGGATGAATTAATGCTAGTGCTATACAAGGGGAAGGGTAACAGAGATGAATGTGGAAATTATCAGGGCATCTCTTTGCTGTCAGTAGTTGGTAAAGTGCTCTGTAGGATCATGCTAGAAAGAATGCTGGAGCACACTGCTGACGATTTTTTGCCTGAGTTGCAGTGTGGTTTTAGAAGATGTCGCGGCACAGTGGATATGATTTTTACAGCCAGGCAACTACAGGAGAAATGTATAGAACAGCAAAAGGGTCTGTATCAGGTTTTCATCGATTTAACCAAGGTATTTGATACAGTCAATAGGGATGCTTTGTGGGAGATTCTGAAAAAACTTGGCTGTCCTGACAAGTTTGTAACCATCTTAAAGCTCTTCCACGATGATATGAAGGCTGTGATCAACGTTGGGGGAAAGCTGGTTGATCCTATCTCAGTAAAAAATGGTGTTAAGACATTTCAGCACCCACACTCTTTGCGTTATATTTCACCATGGTCTTTCGGATGGCATTTGGGGGTTGCTCTGATGGTGTCTATATTCGTTACCGAACTACTGGGGGGTTGTTCAACATTAGGTGCTTCAATGCAAGTACAAAGGTACTCATTAACACGATCCATGACTTGCTCTATGCGGATGACTGTGATCTGGTGGCTCATACGGTGGCTGATATGCAGCATCTTGTGAACGCCTTTGCGGTTGCCTGCAGCGCATTGTGCCTGAATATCAATCTGAAAAAAAACTGTCTTAATGTATCAGCCTGCTCCAGGCATGCCATACTATGAGCCATCAGTTTATATCTGTGGGTCAAGGATAGCGATTGTCACTAAGTTTGTATACTTGAGTAGCACACTGAGTATGTCCGGTGCCCTGGATGATGAGGTATCGTTATGGATCAGCAGGGGAAGTGATGCCTTTGGAAAGTTGTACAGGCGTTTGTGGAGCTGTTATGGGATCTTGCTGCCAACTAAGATTAAGGTTTATGCCGCATGCGTTCTCTCTGTTCTTCTCTATGCCTGTGAAACTTGGACAACATACAGGAAGCATTTGAGACGTCTCGAGCGGTTTCACCAAATGTGCCTACGGCGAATCTTAGGTGTGGGTTGGCAAATGTATGTCAGTGATGTGGAGGTGCTTGAACAGACCCAATATCTAAGCATTGAAGCTCACATTAATCAAACATAAACTGAGATGGAGTGGACATATGGTGAGGATATTAGACAGTCGACTTCCCAAACAACTCCTTTATGGTGAGCTCACCGAGGGAAGACGTCTGGCTCAAAAGCCTAAAATGAGATTCAAAGATTGTTTGAGGTCCACCTTAAAGAAATGTAAGATAGATGAAAGAACCTGGGAGAGTCTTGCTTTGGATCGTGGAGAGTGGAGAAGGACTTGCGGGGAGGTGTGGGCAAGTTTGAGGCAGATCGAACCCAGTATGAGCGGCTGAAGCGTGATATTCGGAAAGGGAGGGTGAAAGGAGCCGTGGATGGGCAGGGGCACCAAATTGGTCTGAAGTGCGAGGTGTGCGGAAGATTATGTCTGAGCAGAGCTGAGCTGATAAGCCACCAGACTACTCATCGGTGCAGTGAGCCACAAAGCAGTCTTGTGTTGCCAGAGCTAACCTGTGTCAACTGCAGACGGATGTACAAAACAGCAGGTGGTTTGGAGTGGCATTTGATTATACATAGAAGAGAACATCAAGAACGTGCTGCTAGTGGCATACATGTCTGCACAATGTGTGCCAAGGAATGCCAGAGTTTGGCAGGGCTTAAAAGCCACCTTCATGTGGTCCATCACTGAATGTTTTTGTGTTTCTGTATACCTTTTTGTTTTTGTGCTATATCATTCAAGTAAGATCTTTGACTTACTTGTTGTTTCATCAAATACTTCTGCATGCAAAATCCGATCTCGCATTTTGCTAATTCCTACCCTCTGATGAGAAGGAGAGTATTTCTTCGAAACTCCACGGATTAAGGACTATCCATTTATCTAGTGTTTCCTTTTCAGATTAAACATGTTTTTAACTCATTTCAAAGTGTTTTTTAACATATTTTATTAACTGTTTGCTCATACATACATATATATATATATATATATATATATTATAAGAACGATATATCACCTCTTCAATGTTATTCACGCCTTTTAAATGTATATGGATGTGGATGTGTCTCGGTAGGATCTTTCTGTAAGTCAGAGATCTTGTTAAATTTATCTTTAACGGTCCCAGTGATACTCTGTTGCATTTGACTTATAGTTATCCCTGCACCTGCAACCATGGTCCTAATATCGACAGATTCCGACTGCGCATTAGTGAATGCTGACCCACAAGTTACATAACCTACTTAAACAAGGGTAGTAACTCATAGTTTAGAATTTGTTTATTATTTAATATAACTTGAAACTGTTTTCAAAAGCATATTTTTATTCATAATTAATTTTCTACTTTATCATTTTTCGAAATTTTTGGATATTTTACTAATTTTGATATGACAGTCAAGTAAATACCATTGATTTTAATTGAAATTCAATATTTTGATTTTCTTATTTCGAACAAATGCTGAAATTCGTATAGCACGGTTTATAAACTGCACAAGTGCTCAGGTAAACTTCAATCTATGTCGAAATGTCAAATGTCAAAACTTCACAAAAGCACTCGTCTAGTTACAACTGCTATCAACAATTTCTCTCACCCCTTTATCTGTGCCTAGATCGAAATGCAAATTCTATGAACAAAGTTTCTTTCCTAGAACTGTTCGCCTGTGGAACTCTGTTCTGCTGGCCTGCTTTCCAGCAAACTAGAACATGGTCCTCTTCAAATCCAACTTAATCCCTATCACTAATGCTGTTGTCTCTGTGACCATCGTACACGCATTAACCATTATCCTCGAGTTGCCTTTGAACCTTGATAAACGGTGATTCCTTTGTAAAAAGAAAAATATAAATAAATAATGAATTGAAAAGAATGTTTAGAATTAGTGGTGGATTAATAATATAACAACTAATATAACAAGTGAATGCCGATGCTCAAAATATATAAACATTTTGACCCGTCGCTTAAATTAACAATTCCCCCCAAATCAGGAAAGTAACCAATTTTAATTAAATTTTCAGTATTTATCAAATATATAATATTTAGAATATAATGAACCCAGTCTTCTTATTTAAATCTTAGTGGAAATGTATTTTGTTTAAACAAAAATACCTTTACTAAAGTTATGGTTTGCAGTAATAAAAAAATGCAAGAATTTATTTTTGCTTTTTTATGAAAATAAAGCATCGTAAATTATAACAATTAAAAAAATAAATTTTTTAATTTTTACAGGAATATTACGATAAAAGCCCCTAAAGTCTGTATTAATAAATTTGATATAACATGAAAAATGAATTTCTCGAACTACCGATATTATCATTGAATTAAGCATTGTTTATTTAATATTTTCACACATTGCAAAAAATATTTCTACTTTTTTTTTTAAATTACAGGTTTCACATAATTTTTATATGTAAGATTCTAATATTTTCCTTGCTTGCATGAACTGCTTCCCCAACTGTACTGACATGCAGAAGTTCAAGTGTAATGTGAACAGACATCTTGCTGCTCAACTCCCTCCATAGTATCCCTGCAACTTATGTCCCCGATAGTAGCCCCCTACTTCAAAGTGGCACTGTGCCTTGTTTAGGGTCAAAATGGAATTTAAAAAAAAAAGCTATTTTTTGTATAAACAAAGTGTTTTTATTTAATTCAATATCTTATGACTTTACTATCTTTGAAATAGATCCAGAAAACTAATATTTATCTTTCAAAGGATTTTTACAATGAATTTATTTAAAACTACATCCACCTCGGAATTTATTTAACTTTCAAAATTTAGCTGAATTGGTTAGCTTGCCGTGAAAACATTTTTTTTTTTCACATGTACAAATATTTCTTTCCCTTTTGGAAATTAACTTTAGTCTCTAATCTTTCGAATACAATCAAAAAGTAGTCGAAAACCTACAAAAAAAAAAAAAAATGTGATAAATCGGCTTTCAAAACTATGTCCCCCTATCTTTATTCTGCCCTTTTTGCCCGTACCTAATAATTGGAAAATTTTAGGTTTGAAGAGAGAGAGAGAGAGAGAGAGAGAGAGAGAGAGAGAGAGAGAGAGAGGCAGAGAGGCTATTACTCTTTTTGACTTAGCACGGATATCGTGAGTTACTTCCCTTGAATTATTAAGTCCCGCATAACTAAAACAAAACAATGACTTGTATTATTTTGTTTATTTATTCATTTTTCTACTTTTTATGCGTTTATTTTTTTTATTTCGCTCCAAACAAGTATAGCGCCAACTACGGGTGCGATTTTGCTGCTTTTGATGTATGCCGAGAAGGCACAAGTGCTATGATCACATTCCATTATAAAACAAGCACAAGAATGTGATATTGCAGCATCAGCAACTGGACAGAAATTGGAGCTTTGTTAACAGGGCAGGAGGACTTATTAGATTTGAGACTCTTTTTTGGACCCTGTCTAAGAGTGAGAGACGTGATAGATGCATCAGCCAAGATGTGGAGACAATACTCCATGCATGAGCGAATTGAGGCTTTGTAAAGATATAGAATACTATTTGGTGTGAGTAATTTTCTAGCAAGATAGTGGTAGCCTACCTTTGCAGCAGCCTTGACAATGTCCTCCAATGTATTTGTTCCGATTCACGCTTCCTGTAAATATTAAGCCAAGGAGTTTGAAGGATGAGCTCTCGAATATGGAATTTATGAAAGTTTCACCATCGATGGATGAGAGTCATGGCAAATTATTTTATTTTTATTTTTTTCAGGAGATTATGTAATCATGAATTAAGGTTGAGTGAGTGTGTGTGTGTGTGTGTGTGTGTGTGTATGTATGAGTGTATGTATGTGTGCGTGAATGTGTAAGTGTATGAGTGCAAGCATGAGTAAGTGTGTGTGAGCGTATGTGTGTCAGTGCAGGTGAGTAAGTATGTGTATGAGTGAATTTCTGTGAGTGTATGAGTGTGTATATGAGTTTGAGTGTACATGTGAGTCTGTGTGTGTGTGTGTGTGAGCGTGCAACTAATTCAGTGCATGTGAGTGCGTGAATGTTTCAGTGTGTGAATGTGTTAATGTAGACATAATAGGTCCTCAGACGTACCTCACCATCGTACAGTATATCGATACTCTATGGCTGACTGGGATAGCTGCCATACATTTATATCAGATCTACCTCTGTGTTTCATGTTTAAAAAGGATGTGTCCTCTATAGTATTAGACCTGACGGAATGGTTAATTGTAGATATAGACCGATTCATACCCTCCAAAAAAAATTCCAGCAAAAACCTAACAGCCAGCCATGGTTCTCCCCAGAATGTGCTGCTGCCATTGGGCACATAACTCACTTTTTCCATAGCTGCCAACGTAATAAATGTACTGAGACTAAAGTCGCTTTCAGGACTGCCAGCAACCACTGTAAAAGAGTATTAAAAAATGCAAGAAAGTTATATGCTCAGTCTGTTAAATCCAAAGTAGCTGAGAGCAGCTTGGCAAATAGCAAACAGGATCCTGAACAGAAACGTGTGTTCTATCTCAACCATCATCAATGGACCTGAAATCATCTCATCAGCATCGGACAAGGCCAAACTCTTTGCCAAGAACTTTGCAGCTAATTCTACTCTATACGACCAAGGCCATCAACCTCCCATATTTCCTTCTATAACAGACAACACACTATGCGACATACAAATATTTGTGCATGATGTCGCCAAGCTAATCAAGAATCTTGATTCCAGCAAAGATACTGGCCCTGATGGCATTCCAATTATAGTGTTGAAAAAGCTTCAACCGGAACTTGCTCCAGTACTTGCAAAACTATTTAAGCATTGTCTTGTTGCTTCCCAACACCCTGAAAAACCTCATCAGTATGCCCTGTCTTTAAGAATTCAGGTGATAGATCATCTCCCTCTCAGTACAGAACAATAAGTCTCCTGTGCGTCATGACTAAGTTACTGGAGTCCATATTAAATAAAGAAGTTTTATCTCATAGGATTAGTGAATCTCTCGACAAAGGCTTCCCTTCTAGGGCAATTGCTCTTGACATATCAAACGCCTTTGATAGGGTATGGCATAAGGGCCTACTTCACAAGATTTACAGCTATGGTATAGCTGGAAATGTCTTCTCAATTATTAAATCCTTTCTTTCTTATAGTCTCATAAGAGTAGTGGTTGATGGGCAGAAATCAGAAGCTCACTGTATTATTGCTGGAGTTCCTCAGGGATCCATCCTGGGCCAAACTCTCTTTGTGATCTATATCAATGATCTCCCAAAACACATACTTAGATCATTCGTTGACATTTATGCTGACGACACTACCATCTATGGCAACACATCAAAGGCCGTAAATGACCAAGTTCTCCCTGATTCTCTCTACTCTGATCTTGGGTGCATGGTACAATGGGGGAAGAGGTGACTGGTTACTTTTAATTGATCTAAAACCAAGCTCCTATCATCAATGATCTGATCACCATCCGGCATCAATTGAAATGAATGGCTCTCGTCTTGGAGAAGCCTCATGTTTTGACAAGCTTCTAGGCTTGACGTTTACTCCTGATCTTAAATGGAACATCTGTTGCCAAGGTCTCTGGAAAAATGGTGGGATTGTTTTACCACTCCAGTAGATATCTCACTGCTGATGCAATTCTCTATCTATATAAAAGCCAAGTCCGTCCAAGGATGGAGTATTGTTGTCACATCTGGGCAAGAGCTGCTAGAAGCAGCTTATCCTGCCTTGACAAAGTACAAAATAGACTTTGTGGCTTGGTGGGGGATACCCTTTTCTCTTCCCTGCAGCGTCTACCCATCAGAAGGGACGTTGCAAGCCTGTCTTTGTTTTATCATTATTTCCATGGCAAGTGCTCATCTGAGCTTCAATGTCTCGTCCCCCCTCACCAATCTTTCATGATAAACACCCCTCTAGCTGAAACCGCTGCCAATAATTTTCCCCACTCTTTGACTATGCCCAAGTCAAAACGTAGATTCCATGAACAAAGCTTCTTTCTTAGAACTGCATGCCTGTGGAACTCTCTTCCGTTTGCCTGTTTCCCAGCTGATTACAATTTCGTTGTCTTTAAGTCCAACCTAAACAAATTCTTGATGAGCCACCCCCTTAAGTAATCTGATTTACAAAATTTCCATTAATAACTACTACGATATTATTCCATTGATTAATGTACACTCGATAACCCTTATCCTCGAGTGGCCTCTGGGTCCTGATAAGTGGATAAGTGGTGACTCCTATGTAAAAAAAAAATGTGTGTGTAAGTGAATAAGTGTGTGTGTGTGAGTGAGTGTGCATGTGTGCATGTGTGTGTGTGACTAACTATCATACACATCGTCTACAACATATCATGGCATGACAATGTAATAAATAAAATGCTGTTTATATTCTTCATATATCAGCAGTTGTTCAACGCTAAATTTTTGGCATTATTAACCTGCTGGAAAAGTGCTCTTGTGGTGTCCAGAGGTCAAACAATGAGCTGAATAGCCTCCTATTACAATTAGGACTCTTCTGAGAAAGGACACTGGCCTCTCGGGATTTGAGCTTCCGGACGCAATGAGTCAGTGAGCATCTTGCGTCTTGATGCATGGAATTTATGAATGTTTCACCATCAATTGATTGATGACGCCAGACAAGGGAAATAACTCTCAAGAGTTGATAATCCCTAGAGGTTGACATACACAAAACCGGTCAAATCAATATAAAGTGGAAAAGTGTTAGTGTCCCGAGATAAAGGCAGAATGTAACCTCATTCAATTGTAACTTAATTTGGGGGGGGGGCGGAGTCTAGTTGATAATCTGTCATAGATTTAACGATTTAAAAAGGGAATCATGTAGAAAAGATACCCTGAAAATGTGTTCCAGAATTACTAGTCCTTTCTATCGTTACCAGCAGGGCTACCCACCGTTGCCTCGGATCATAAAAAAAATACTAAATTAGAAGATGTTAAATAGTATTAAGTTTCTGACACTCCTCTTTAGAAGAAAAATTCTTTTTTTTAATGTGAGGAGTGAAAGGGGGCCTTCAGAGCACTATTGAAAACACCAAACAAAATTAAGGATGCCTCTAGAGCACTACTAAAACTAAGTGTCTCTCTCCCCTTCTTTTGTAGAGAAATAACAATAGATAAGAAAAGATAAATTAAATCTTGAGTTAGCATTAGCTTGGCTGTATTGGTGCATGATAACATTGAAAATCATGTTTACTTCTTGATAACATTAAATGGTACAAATAGTCATTTGACCTGCAAAGAACAAATCTTTCTTTTTTCTAATGTCAGTTCAATTGTGTTGCCTAGGTAGGTGACTTTATTAACTATTTTGACAAATCTAGGATATCTAAATATTAAGTTACTTGTCTGTACGTCCAGTGTCACAAAAAAAAAATCGCAAACATTAATTAATGAGAAATGAATTACCTTCCTTTATAGTCGTTTTTTATCAGTTAGAAATCATTAAAACCATTTCCTCTCCAAAAAGTTTAAAAATCCCCCCCAAAACCATAACTGTTTCAAATTGGCTATTTTATTATATAATTAAAAAAAAAACAGTCATATTGAGAGGAGACTGTAAGATTTTTTATTATATTTTCTTTTAAAATTTAAACAAATGTGCAAGTGAACCGACATCTATTCCTTTATAATTTATATAAAAAATTAAGAAAATAAAACAAAACTAAAAACAATGTGTTGTGTGTTGAATTTTCCTAGAAAAATTTTTTTTTAATTTTCTAAATCAATTCTTTTTAGCTTTAAAAGGTGTATCAGAAGTCTTTGTCTAACGCAAAGCAACAAAACTTTTTGGTTGAAACGTTAAGCAGAGGTTCGCTAGTCACAAGTTGAGTTGAGTAGAGTTCATTGTTTACAACATGAGATACACGTCAACATTCTCTATTTGCATGTCTTAAAACGCTTCTCTCACTCCTCCCAGCGACTCGCCTTTCATAATGTTTCGGGCACACCCAATTTGCATATACCACATGAGACTGCTCAAGATCTATGCATGACCGGAGGCTTTAAAAGACAACAGCCGCCATCTTGTTGTAAGTAAAACAAATACTGTATACCCTTTAAATAAGGTTTTTATTAGCGCAAAAGAACGATATGTCGGGTCCGACGTCAACACTATAAAGTAACATGGCGGACACTACTGGAGTAGTATACAGAGCTAGCGCTTCGTCACGGAGAGTGCTATTGGGAGGTTTTGTATCAATACGAAACACAATACAACATTCTCCCCTTCATTAGATTAGAAAGTTCCTGCCGTGGGTGGAAAGTTCATTCAAGTATTAGTGTATGAAAGTGGGTTGATCACAACCAATGCAAGGAATGCAGTTTAATAGTTCAGGTTCGCAATGTTAAAACTCACTAATTCAGCCAGCACAAGGAGTGCAATTTAATAGTTCTGATGCGCAAAATAAATTTAATCAAGATTCACTAAACTCTAGAATCACAAATTTAACTTATCTGGTGGCCCTCTACTACGTTCTGACCGTCGCAAAACAGGTGGTTCTACTGGTGAGGGTGAATTTTCCTCTTGCTGACCTGCTGGTGTATCATTCCAGTTTTCCGAGTCATGTGGGTGATCGGTGAATTGGAAGTCTTTCAAAGGGACCAAGTCACGTGTAGATACAGTCATCTGCCTACCCTAATTAGATCGGACAAAGGCACAATGGGGGTTAGCATCTAGAAGTTCAACCTTATCAACTAGAGGTTCATATTTAGTTAACCGGTTGTATCTCCACATTAAAACAAAACCAGATTCGGTCATCCAAGACGGTACCACTGTCCCGGATACTGATCTTCTTGGGTGTTTAAACAGGCGCTCATGAGGTGTCTCATTTGTGGCTGTGGATATTAAAGACTGACTGGAATGGAGGGAGTCTGCTAAAACCTCTTCCCAGTGTTCAGTCGGCAAATCTTTGTCTTCGAATGCTAATGAAATAGTTTTCACACTGTTCCATTCATTTGCTCCACTTGAACATTCCCCTGCAGGTGATATGGAGTGCTGTAGCTAGTGAAGATCCCTTTGCCGTGCATATAATTCTTGTACTCAGCACTCTTGAAACAACTCCCATTATCTGAATGAACTTGGCTGGGCATGCCAAATATAGAAAACAGGTGGGAGCAAGATTGCAGTACATTCTGGGTACTTTTGTCTTTACAAGGGTATACAAATGGGAAGCGGCTGTATTCATCAACTAATACCAACATATACTTATTTGGGGTAGATGAAAGTAGAGGTCCTTTAAAATCGAGGTTCAATCTCTCGAAAGGTTGAGTTGATTTGATTAAATGCCCATCAACAGAGTGGAAAAATCTTGGTTTGCACTTGTTGCAAACAATACAGTCCTTTGTCATCTGCCGAATATCCTCAAGAGAGTAAGGAAGGTTTCTACTCCTTATGAAGACCATCATCCTTGTAATCTCAGGATGGCACAAGGATCGATGCAAATTGAGGAGGTTGTTGCTACTATTCACAGTAGCGCAAGAAGCACGTGTCACTGCATCAGCTACAAGATTATTCTCTCTAGGACTATAGATAATGTTGAAATTGAAGCATGAAAGCTCGAATCTCCAACGGAGCGATTTATCATTTTTTATTCGACTATGGTGATTTTGGTTGTAAACAAATTTTACTGATTTCTGATCAGTAATAAGTTTGCTTCCCCAAGAGATAATGACGCCAATATCTAACGGCTTCTATAATGACAGCCGCTTCCTTTTCAACAGCTGGATGGTTTAGTTCGGAACCGTGTAGAGTTTGTGAGAAAAAAAACAACTGGTCTACCATTTTGGTTGAAGACTCCAGAAAGAGCACAATCAGAGACATCAGTCTCCAACTCAAGGGGAGCATTCTTGTCGATAGTTTTTTATTACAGCTGATTCAATATCTAGCTTTAGACTGTCAAATGCATTTCGAGCTTCCTGATTAAGGGGAAATCAATTGGTCTTAATAAGAGGCTGAATCTTATCATAATACCTATGGGTCCACTTTGAATAATACGAGAAAAAACCCAGGGCTCGCTTGAGTGATTTGCCATCAGTTGGATAAGGGAGTTATTTTAAAGCCTTCAACCTCTTGGGGTCAGGTTTAATTTGACCGCTGGGTCCAATGGTATAACCCATGGAGCTCAGTTCATTCACAGAAAACGCACATTTTTCTTTATTGTACGTAATTTTCCGTTTTTCTGTTACTTTGATAAATTTCGCCAGATTCTCATCGTGTTGCTCCTGACCCTTTCCACATATTCTCCAGGTATCCAAAGGTGTCGTGTAAGTCTTCAGAACTAATAATTTCATCAGTGAAGGGTTTGTCATTCTCATTAATGGGGATCTGGTGATATGCGTTTTTCAGGTCGATTGTGCTGAATACATTATACTGAGCAACCTTATTCACTACGTCATCCAGCTGGGGCAAGGCGTAGGCGTCAAGGCTTGTGTACTTATTCACAGTCTCAGAATAATCAATGACCATTCTCTTTTTCTGATTATCGGAGTTAACTACGACCACTCTTTTTTTTCTTTTTCTGTCTTTCAGCCTGCTGCCGAGACGGATTCTTGCCCGTTTCTTAGGTAGGTCCTCTCTATGTCAATCACAGAATTTGCTAAAAAAATTGTTTTAAATTCATCGTTATTTGTTTTATTTTATTTTTTTTAATCATTTTATTTATAATGCGTTTTAAAAATTTTCAACTATCGTGGAATTTCCACGGGTTAGTAAAATATTAATAACTTTTCAATGGTATGAAAAGTAAGAATTGCTGATGATAGAAAAGAAAGAGGGAAATAGTTATTTCCCTTCAACCGTGATATTTTAAAAATATTTATTTAAAAATAGATTTAAACAAAGGTTTATAATTCTATATCTTTTTGTGTTATATAGTACAGGATCTTTTTTGTTTATAATTCTGTACGCTTTGAATGCTAAAACGCTTTTATTAGGCTCATTGGTCAATGTGATCTAGAGGACCAAATGAGGCGCTATCTTTAAAAAGGTGATTTTTACGGCTATTCTGGTATGATATGAACGAATATCACATATAAATTTGTCACTATAATTGTTATGATATTAAGGCATCCATATTCTCATGTTTTATCTAATAATTTAAAAACACTTGATGTATGCTCCAAACAATACAAAACACCCCCTCCCAATATTAAGAACTAGCAGGGTATCTGGCGTTGCCCGGGTGTTTAGCTGTGTGAAAGAAAAAAAAATTGCTAGCAGTCGGACAGGCTCGAACCCGTGACGCGGTGACGCAAAGGCAGAAAAGAACGTGAAAGAAAACATGACATCTTACCGCTACGCTACGAAGCCATAGGAAGTGAAAAGCGTTCAAATTTAGTAATGTCGATCAAAAAGTTGACTTGTTAAGTAAATACGCAGGTGCAGAAACGAAGGTTGGCTGAAGGCCAGTTCAGCTTTCCACTGTTTCATTTATTTGTTTCCTCACGATGTTGGGGGAAACCAAGCTCCCCGAAAAAAGGGGAGCTCTCAAATGAATAGTAATTTTCTGATATGAAGGGTGTTCCCCACATTGATCAAAGCTGATTGCTTTCACGACGTGCTGGCCATGAAGGCCAGCGAGTTGATTTGATTCAATTCAGTTTTGCTTTATTTACACGAAAAAGACAAAGAAACACTGAAAACCAGGTTTTTTTAAAAACTCGCTTAAAATAAATGTAGAGACGATGACTGTTTGCAAATTGTAGATATTACAATCTAGGGAGTATAAATATATTATCTAATACATTCGATAATAATGGTTTTAATATCATAAGAACTATTTAACTGTTATATTCGTCTATACCCGTCCTGAATACTCCTAGACATCAACTTTTTAATGGTGAGTCTGTAGAAGGAAAATGAATCGACCGATCTCTGAATTCATGATAAAGTCGAAACACCTTTCTCTAACAAGCAAAACAAACAAAAAAATGTGTCAGCAAAAAGGTACGACTCTTGAACAATTACGAATGTATAAAATAACAATTTTTATTAACCAAAAGAAAATGATTTTTTTGGTGCTAAAGATGCAAGTCAGAGTTCTTCTTGGATGTGCTTTGTCTCCTCATGTGGAGGAAATTAAAAAGATTGGAGTCTGTTAATGATGTGAGGAGATGGGTATCTTTAATAAGGCAAAGATTTGGGAACATCCTTCGGGTGAGGAAAAGAATATTACTTAATTATGAATGCATGACTAATAGTTTTTAAGTGACTGAAGAAATGCTTCAAGACTGAGGAAGGTATCAAGTTTGTGTAATTTAATGAAGAAAACTTTATGAACGTTGAATATTGTGGAGAAATAGTTTCTAAGCATAGCATATTAATTCATTGTTGCTGGCATTAGCGTCCTTAATGAGAAATAAAATATTTCATTCATTTGCAGTTTTTATCCGAAACTTTAATCCGTGCCGATTTGGGTATAGCAGTTGAGTGTGCATGGTGATAATTTTGAGCCAGTTATTCAGTCTGCAGAAGATTGTCTGTAGATCGAGGAATCATTGTTGGGACTTGTAGAACAGCTGCTGAATTTGGTAGTCCTTAACAGTCTTTTGGAGTTAGATTTCAGTGGCATTACAGGCAGCGACAAGAGTGTCTTGATGATGCTATTTAACATCTGATAGACGGAGTCCAGTGTATGTGATAACCATGGCCAGCAGTGATGGTTATTTGTGGAAATGCTTTCTGGACTTGGCATGGTTTAATATCTTTTGGATGGAGTTAGAAGTGAGCAACGTCATGATGACTTAAGAAAAAACACTGTCTAAATTGTTTAAATTTTGGCACGTTAATCTTTATATACCAACTTTCTTGAGCGTTCTAACCTGTTTACTGTATTCCTACGCGAAGGGATAAAAAAATGTAGCCCCACAAGTTTGTGTGTCAAGGTGACGCATTACAACCGCATTTCCTTGTACGATACCGATTTGCGTACGTGTTTGGTGACACAATCAAAATGTCCCCACAATGAATGGATTCCGGTCATTCGCATTCTTTTGTTAATGTGACGAGCAACTTGAATTAGCTAATCACTACGAGTCTTTAATTGGTCCTCGAGGGCACATTGACCAGCTCATCTTTCACAGAAAGCAAAATACATTGGTCACGCATGGTCGATATGTATGAATACCTCTCATTCCGGTATGTACTTTTCTTTCTTGTATCCATGTTATGCTCGTCAGGAGGAAACGATTCCTTTAATGACAGCAATAAGGTAAATTATTTCTACCACTCAGGATGTCATCTTATAGTTGTATCAGTTCAATTGTGTTGCCAAGGTAGGTGAATTTATTAGCATGTGCGTCACATCTGAGATATAAAATATTTATATCTTTACAATGGTATAAAAATTAGATATGCTAAAGATAGATAAGGAGACGTGTGACATTTCAAGGGTTTTTTTTTAAACAAAGGGGTATAATTCTTCATGCTTTTTGGGCCGTGTGAAAATATAAACATTACTTATGATTAGTATGGTTGGGGTTATATTTGTTTTAATGGTAGTTAAAAATGGATCTAAACAAGGGTTACCTAGGTAGGTGAATTTATTAATTCTTTCGACAAATCTAATGTTGCTTCACGAGGGAAGACAGAAAAAAAACATTGTTATCACACGTGGCAACACGGGCCCAAATATTTTTATCCACGCAACCTGACATGATCCTGAACAAGTCCATGAATTCGAACTTGAACACCTCTGTTGATTTGACATAACACGATTTGAACACCTCCATCGATTTCATGCAACATGATCTCAAATATCTCCATCGATTTGATCCCAAACACCTCCGACGATTCGGCACAACACAATCTCAAACAATTCTGTTGATTTGAACCTGAACACAGTTACTCTCCAAATGACTCTGATATCAACTTAGACAAACTCATTTTCACTGTAAGTAGGCCTAACAAAGACGCTGAAATACAATTCTTAAGCGCTTCTGTGCATGCTCGTCACATCTAAGATCTATATATCTATAAAAATTAAATTGTCTGTGTGTGTGTATCTGTCTGTGTATGTCTGTCTGTGTGTGTGTGTGTCTGTCTGTGTATGTACCATTTGACCATTGAAAACTCTACCACACTTCTCTACCAATTTTGGGCCTAAACACTTGAAATTTTAGATGTAGATTCTTGGGCATGGATCAAACTTTTTAACTTGATTTGAGCCCAAAACAATAAATGTTAAGGGGTCAAAATTGGGGTCACAGTTAAAAAAAAATTTGTCCTCTGCTGTCTCTACCAAATTACTCAATTAATTTCTGGCCTAAACATTTGAAATTTTTACATAAAGTGTATTGAGACAGAGGGCAAGCTTTTTAATCAGTTTTTGGCCGAAAATTTGGCTGCCAAGGGGTCAAAGTTAAAAAGATTTTACCTTTGCAGTCTCTAGCAAACTATTAAGCCAATTTTGGGTCTAAACATTTGAAATTTTACGTAAAGGGTATTCAGATATGCAGCAAGCTTTTTAATCAGTTTTTGGGCAACAATTTGGCTGCCAAGAGGTCAAAGTTGAAAGCGTTGACCTTTGCAGACTCTACCAAACTCCTCTGACAAATTTGGGTCTAAACACTTGAAATTTTAGATATAGGTTATCTGAACATGAGTCAAACTTTTTTAAATATATATACGTGCGCACATAAAGTTATGAACAGTACATAGGGCCCAAGTAAAGCCGGGCTGGACTGCTAGTATAAAATATTTGTAGCTTTTTAATGGTATAAAAATTAGATCCATTAAAAATAGATAAGGAGGCGTTGTAATAGTTACTTCCCTTCAACTTGGTTTTAAGGGTTTTTGTAAAAATATGTTTACTTTATGCTTTTGGGCTGTGTGGAAATGTAAACATCACTAAGGGTTATATTTGTTTTAATGGTAGTTAAAAATATGAGGTGCCTTCAATGTGTTTCCAGACTTTTTCATGTGTGCACTTTTATTGATAAACCATACATGAAACACTAGTCCCTTTGAAGTAATCTCCTCTGGCTGCAATGCACTTCTACTGTTCTAACAGCTTCTGGAAGGCCCCATGAAAGACCCTCGTCACAGCCTCTTTCATCTCCTTAATTGTCTCATGAGGATAGCCTCTAAGGTTTTCCTTAAACTTAGGGAATAACCAAAAGTCACAGGGAGCGAGGTATCGACTATAGGAAGGATGAGGAACTGTCTTGATGTCCATCTTGGTCAAATAGTTTGTGACGAAGATGGAGTGGGCTGGTGCATTGGGATAGACTTTGCACACATCTTTTGTATCTTCAGTTCCTCATGAATAATTGTGTGTACAGTTCCCACACTGACATCAAACTGTGCACTTATTGTCTCTATAGACACACAACGATCCTTATTCATGAAATTCTTTATTTGGTTAATTAGCTCTAAGTGTTCATACTTCCTTAATCCTCCCACACTACTCATCATCCCTCACAGACTCCCTGCCTTCCTTGAATCTCTTATGCCACTGAAAAACTAATGCGCGATTCATGCAAGATGGTCCAAAACTAGTCTGAAGCATTCCATACGCTTCTGTGGCATTTTTACAAGTTTAAAACAGAATTTTATTGCATATCCTTCTTCTAAAATGTCCTCACATCCAGATTGCATTTTTGAAATTCACCAGTTGTGACAAGCAGGCTTTAGTAGGGTGTATTCCAATTCCTGCTGTTCATTTTGAGTCTGAAATCATAAAAAAATGGTCTATCATCTCATAAGATGTATAGCAATAAAATACCGGAATTTTCAAGAGTCTACGACAATTTTAAATGTCTGTACAAAATAGTCTGGAAACTTATTGAAGGCACTTTGTAAATTTAAACAAAGGGTTATTTTAGAAGTGTAAGCCATGTTTAGTTTCCGAACAGTTTCCCATAGTTTGTTGTTCTACACGAGTCCTGGGAGGTGACTGGTTTGCAGTAGACAATTCTCGAGTTGGAATCCACAGAGCAAAAGATTCTTCCAGTGTTGACGCGAAGAAGAAAACATGCGAAATTGCTACAGAAAGGTTTAATATTTATGGAACAATTCTAGTTTCTGATTGGTTGGTAGCAGAACGTGAATTAATTCGATTCGTTAGTTCCTAGCAGCATCGTTTATAAATAGAATCTCCTGACTGTGCGAGATTATACCCCATTATATTGCAAAAATATTGTAACAGTTATAATCTAGTTTACTTTTGGGATGGGAATATGAGCATCACTTCCGGTCAGTACAATGTTGTATTGTTTATATTATTTTCCTCAAAACTCTTGTCCATTGACTTGTTGTCACTTTATATCATATTAGTCTGCATTGATTGGAAGGACGATTAACAGGTTAAACTTAAGAAAGAGTTTTTATTTATCTCCCTTTCATGATAGGAAGATTAGATATAAAATCAGGAAAGCATGATTTGAAAAGCCAGTGCTCTATAACGGCATACGGCATAATCGCATTAACACACTGGTTCCCATTAGATCACCAAAGTTGAGCAACGTTGAGCCTGGCCAGTACTAAAATTGATGACCATTTGAGAATTCCAAGTGCTCTCTGCTTATCTCAGCATTGTTTCCAGTCATCACTGGACCCAAGCAGTATCGATTTAGGAGAGATGTGGTTGGTAGTTGTGCAACCCTTGCTTCACAATTACATGCATGCGCAGCTACCCTTACAGAGGGTATCCATTGTCTTTGCATGTTGTTCTGCCCTTTTATATTACAGAGTGTATCACCTTGCATACCTCCGTAATTTTTTCTTTACGTTTGTCTTTTGTCTCTGAACAAACGAATGCAATTCCAACAGTTTCTTTATTATTTTCTTTCCTCTAATATTTGTGTACGTTGTCCTTGATAGCACGACACACAAAATGGCAACTGCCGATATGGGTAGGATGTATCCGGACATCTTGTCATTAAAAACATACTACTACTACTACTACTACTACTGCTACTACCACTGCTACTGCTGCTACTACTAGAAAAAAGAAGGATAGCAAGTGAGAGCGACAACAAATTTTCTTTTTTATTGTTTTTAATAAATGTGTCCTAACACAGAGAGAGAGAGAGAGAGAGAGAGAGAGAGATAACTATCTCCCCTCCCTTTTTCTGTGAACTCTTTTGCCTCATTGGTATATCATCCTAGCTAGCTTAAATATATAAGTTTAATTTAAATTATCTTCCTTGATAATGAGCATACGACTACTACTGCTACTATTACTACTACTACTACTACTACTACTGCTAATACTACTGCACAAGGATGGAATACTGTTGCCACATCTGGGCAGGAGCTTCTAGCAAGGACTTGTCCTGCCTTGATAGAGTTCAAAATAGACTTTGTAGCCTCGTAGGAGATGTCCTTTTCTCTTCCTTGCAACCTCTATCTCACAGAAGAGATGTTGCGAGTTTGTCTCTGATGTATCGTTATTTTCATGGAAAGTGTTCGACTGAGCTTCAATCTATGGTCCCCCCTCGCCAAACTTTTCACAGGAAACACTCGTCTAGCTGTAAACACTATCAATAATTCCCCCCACTCTTTATCTGTGCCTAAACCTAAACGTAGATTCCATGAACAAAGCTTCTTTCTTAGAACTGCACGCCTGTGGAATTGTCTTCCGTTTTCCTGCTTTCCGGCTGACTACAATATGGTTGTGTTCAAGTCTAACGTAAACAAGTTCTTGATGAGCCGTTCCATATAAGTTATCAAATTTACCAAATTTTCATTACTAATGATTACTATATTGTCCAATTTCTAGTGTACACTCTTTAACTCCTATCCTTGAGTGGCCTCTTGGCCTTGATAATGTGGTGATGCCTATGTAAAAAAAACAAAAAAACATTTATCGTTGCTTGTTCTCCGTGTTCTAGGGTTGATATTTGGGTCGTCGACATGGTCGAATGGCTTCTCTCCACTTGATTCAATCCATCGCCAATGCTTTTGTTCACTTATGATGCATCAGATCCTTCCTGATGTTATCATTCCACCTCTTCCTGGGTCGACTTTTTTGGACAGTTGGTCGGTTGTTTTTTGTTTTATGGCAAATCAACCCTTTTCAGTCCTGAATACTCCTAGACATCAACTTTTTAATGGCGAGTCTGTAGAGGGAAAGTGAATCGACCGATCTCTGAATTCATGACAATGCCGAATACAGTGATTTTGAAGAAAATTTTTTTAATAGAATATATTTATTGTTTTCAAGTCGGTTTCTATTCAACCCATACTTGGGACCCTAACAGGTACTACCACTCCGGGTCAGAGTGGACCTGAGAGCAATGGCAATTAAAGGGTGGCTCCACACTCTCCAAAACCCACAAGCTGGGGACTCACCATCGGATTTAGTTTAAGGTTATATCCAGGACCCTTTTTTGGACAGGCTCCAGGGACATCCAAGTTAATGATTCTCTTTGACTACTTGTCGACTGCCATGCGTTGAGTGTGGCCAAATCATCTCAGTCTGTTCCAGCGTAAGATCTCATCTACTGAATTGAGGTCAAGCCTGGATCTCAGCATATTAATAGAGGGGCTCTATCAGCAAGCTCTGAGAACGAACATATCCATCGTATCATTGCATGATCGCTGCAAGTTAGTCTCGTAATGTTCTCAACTGTAACAGGTCAAGTCTCACTGGCATACAGGAAAACGCTTCTGAGACAGGTGTTGTAAGCATGGCCTCTACTTTGTAACGAAGTGCCTCTGCAAGGGAAGATTGGAAGGAGCTCTCTGAATTTCTTCCTTACAGAACGGATTCTGGCAGTTGTGGCATCACAACAACCACCTCTATCACCAAACTCTTCACGTTCCTGCATATGACCTTAAACTATATCCGATGGTGAGGCCCCAGCTTGCAGGCTTTGGGGAGTGTGGAGCCACCCTTTAATTGCCATTGCTCCCAGGTCCACTCTGATCCGGAGTGGTAGTACCTGTTAGGGTCCCAACTATGGGTTAAATAGAATACGACTTAAAAAACAAATATACTATATTAAAAAATGTTCTTCAAAATCACGGATTCGGCATTAAATAACCTGAAAAGGGTTGATGTGCCGTAAAACAAAAGCAACCAACCAACCAACCAACCAAACTCTTCACTAAGGTAGCAAAAAGTCTAAACTACCTCAAGGTTCTCTCTTTGCAACTCTACTTGCTTGGTATCCTGAGTAGTTGGAACGTACAAATACCCGCAAGTGAAGTTCTAATTGATTTTCAGTCTACCCTTGATACCAGAACTCATGATATTTAAAAAAAAAATGTTTTCATAATTTATCCTTACCTTTTTTTACAGATCCTGCCCCGACAAGAGAAAAATCAAATGACTGTACATCTAAACAACATGATATTAATGCAGGTGTGCCTCTGGGATCGATCCTTGATTCTTTATTATTCCTGATATTCTTTAACGATTTGATAAATTTATGTCAGAAATAGCAAGAAGTCTTAACGACCTCAACTCTACTTGCTTGATATTCTGAGTTGCAGAAACGGGCAAAAATCTCAAACAGCTTCTGCATGTGAAGTTCTGATTGCCTTTTAGTCTTTGAGGAACATATCCATCGTATCATTGCAGGATCGCTGCAAGTTTGTCCTGTAATGTTCTCAACTGTAACAGGTCAAGTCTCACTGGCATACAGGAAAACGCTTCTGACACAGGCGTTGTAAGCATGGCCTCTATTCTGTAACGAGATGCTTTTGAAGATACGGGGGCTGCTGCCCTAAAAATATAAGAAAGAGCAATCTAATAGGTCCCACTTTGTCAACTAGACTTCAACCCCTGTCCCATCGCCACAATGTTGCATCCCTGTGCCTGTTTTAAAAGTATTTTAATGGAATGTGTTCTGATGAACTCATTGCAATTGTGCCCCCTTGATGTACATATCCCCGACAAACCCGCTTAGCAACAAAATCACACCCCTTCACTGTTGAAATCCCTAAATGTCAGAAACTTTTGAACTTTAATAGCTTCTTCCCTAGAACGGCTAGACTTTGGAATTCCCTTCCTGCTTCCCTAATGTACTGATATGCAGACATTCAAATGCAATGCAAACCAATATCTTAACTTTTCTTAGGCCCAGTCCCAATTAGTAGCCCCTGCATCCAAATGGCAATATGCCATGTTTGAGGTGAAGGTGAGTAAAAAAAAAAAAAAAAAAAAAAAAAAAAAGGCAGCGCGTCCGTCAGGAAAATAAATATTTTTATCTTTATACTCATATTAGTCTCAGTTTTTATCTTTGTTCTTGTTTTTAATATGAACAGGATGTTTCAAAAAATCAATGCCATAACTTGTTGCTTTGTTTTTACAAAGGAATCACCACATCAAGGCCCAGAGGCCACTCGAGGATATGGGTTAAAGAGTGTACATTGGTGAAAAGGACAATATCATAGTAATCGTTAGAAGTGCAAATTTGGTAAATTTGATTATTTAAGGGGGGAACGGCTCATCAAGAACTTGTTTACATTGGACTTGAAGACGGCTATATTGTAGTCAGCTGGAAAGCAGGTAAACGGAAGAGTGTTCCACAGGTGTGCAGTTCTAAGAAAGAAGCTTTGTTCATGGAATTTAGGTTTACGTTTAGGCACAGAAAAAGAGTGGGGGAAATTATTGAAATTTATTGCATGCTCTGTGTTTGCTATCGCCTCTGGAAGAATCTGTGGCAGAACACTTCCGGACATCCTATAGACAGATGGCAGGTTGCTTGCCGGTAATCGTTCTGTATGCATTGTTGAGCTCGACGTTAATTTTTGCAGTATAAGCAGACTGAGCCCATGCTGCTGCGTAGTATTTTACGGACGAGTAGCGCGTCATATAAGCTGACACATAGCATTCCTTCATGTAGCATCTCTGTTAATCTTTCTAGAGTCTGATTGCTGCACTACACTCATCTCGAAAAAGAAAAAAAAATACTAGTAAATAAAAATACAAGAAACACCCGTCTAGCTGAAAACACTATCAATAATTCCCCCCATTCTTTATCTTTGAGCTCCAATCTATGCACCCCTTGGCCTTCTTTCACGAAAAACACTTGTGTAGTTGAAACCACTATCAATAATTCCCCCCACTCTTTATCTTTGAGCTCCAATCTATGCACCCCTTGGCCTTCTTTCACGAAAAACACTTGTGTAGTTGAAAACATTATCAATAATTCCCCCACTCTTTATCTGTGCCTAAACCTAAACGTAGATTCCATGAACAAAGCTTCTTTCTTAGAACTGCACGCCTGTGGAATTGTCTTCCGTTTTCCTGCTTTCCGGCTGACTACAATTTGGTTGTCTTCAAGTCTAACGTAAACAAGTTTTTGATGAGCCGTTCCTTATAAGAAAACAAATTATTTTAAAACTTTGATAGAAAAAATCAATTCAGGTAACTTGATTATGTAGTAGAGCTGACATCTATTCAATGTTACCACCTTCAGCCTCAATCACTGCCTCGATATGGGGCCGGAACTGGAAGCATACCTTTTCCACAAGCACTGGCGGGAGCTCGGCGAATACTCAGTGTATGGCAGCCATCAGGCTGGCTTTGGTGTTGTGGGAGGTCATGTTAGTGATGTTCTCGACGTATGATCAAACTAAGTAGTCCAGTGGGTTCAGATCGGGGGAGAAGGGACCCAGTGGGTGCCAAGTCGTAGCACTCCTAAAGTCAAACCTGGGTCTCTTTGGACTTGTGGGTCGGCGCTTAGTCCTGCTGCCACACCCAGGGTCTGCCAGCGGCCACCTGATTGCACCAGGGGATCACAACACTATTCAGCACATCCAGGTACACTTTGATGTTGACTACAGATTGTGATTCCTGACGTCTCTTCCGGTAACCAGTTTCCGCTATCGAGCAGTCTGGATCTGAGACTTAAAAGGAGAGGGTTGTAACCTTACTTTGTCCTTCCAGTTGAGCGGAGTGCAACTAAACCAATATACGTCTCTGTATTTTCTGTTAATATATTTTTCATTTCACTGTTTCCAAGCCTTCTCGCCCCTCTTTCAACATTTAAACCGCAACAAACTGGCGACGAAAGAATTCGAATTCAAAATAACGCTTGACGGTAATGTGAAAAGAATTTACGTGCGGAAATTCACAAGCAAAACCCGGCTGGTGTTAATTTGAAAAAAATAAAAGAAGAAAAAAAAGGTGGGGGGTATTCATTTGCTCCCCCACCGAGCAAATTAGGCACAAGGCCGATTTTTAATGTGAGGAGTGAAGGGGAAATGGGGACCAACTCCCCGGGGAGTAGGGGAGCTGGATAGTGACAATTGGTATGAAGGGTTACCCCTACATTGACCAAGGTCTTATATGTGGGGTTGCTCCCACATATGGTCTTGCTTGACACTTGTTGCCCCGGCCCCGAAGGACCGGAGGCAGGTAAAAGAAATTTTCTCGAAGGTCATAACGGATGCTGAAACCACTCATAAAAGGAACGCAGAAACGAACGCATAAAAAAGAAGAAAAAAAAAGAAGAAAAGAACGACTGCAAATAAGGAAGTATGAAAACTCAAGTTGTAAGTTAAAAATCCCCTTTCGTGAGAAAAAAAGTGACCCCCCCGCGACTTCTGTTACAAGGCGTTTTTGTACTTGTTGCCAAAAAACAAAAAACAAACAAACAAAAAAAAACAACAAAAAAAACAAAAACAAAAAAAACAAAAACAAAAAAAACCCTGTGGCCCTTTTGAAGAACAAAGAAACTGTTAATTTTTAACGGTTGACATATATTCGCGTACAGGTGTCGCGTTGACTCGTTCATTGATTTAATTCTTGGCAAACTGGAAACTTTTTTTTTAGGTGCGAGAGTTAGGCAAATTATGTTTTGCTGTAAAAAAATAAAGAAAAGAAAAAAGCAATCAGGAATTTAAATATTGCATTTTTGATTTGTTCAAGATTATTTTTCTCCGAATATTTTTTTTTCATGGGTGTCATTGGAAGCGAACATTTTATTTTATGAAACAAGGAAAAGAAATGACATATTATATATATTATAGTTATATCTCATAGGATTAGCAAATCTCTCGACGGAGGCAACCTTTCTAGGGCAATTACTCTTGAAATATCTAAGGCCTTTGATAGGGTATGGCATAAAGGTTTACTTCATAAGATCTCTAGCTATGGTATTGCTTCTCAATTATTAAATCATTTCTTTCTGATAGGTTCATAAGAGTAGTAGTTGAGGGGCAAAAATCAGAAGCTCACAGTATTAATGCCGGTGTCCCTCAGGGGTCCATCCTGGGCCCAACTCTTTTTCTGATCTACATTAATGATCTTCCAAATCACATCCTTACATCATTTGTAGACATCTATGCTGACGACACTACCATTTATGGTAGCACATCTAAGACAGTAAACGACCAAGTTCTCTCCAATTCTCTCTCCTCTGATCTTGAGCACGTAGTACAATGGGGTAAGGAGTGGCTGGTTACTTTTAATGCATCTAAAACCAAGCTTCTCTCTTTACATCATCAACATTCTGATCCACATCTGGCATCAATTGAAATGAATGGCTCTCGTCTTCAGGAGGCCTCAAGTTTTGACAAGCTTCTTGGCTTGACCATCACTCCTGATCTTAAATGGAACACGTACATCAAATCTGTTGCCAAGGCCGCTGGAAAAATGGTGGGATCTTTCTATCGACCCGGTAGATATCTCACTGCTGATGCTATTCTCTATCTTTTTTAGAGCCAGGTACGTCCAAGGATGGAATACTGTTGCCACATCTGGGCAGGAGCTGCTAGAAAGGACTTGGCCTGCATTGATAGAGTTCAAAATAGACTTCGTAGCCTCGTAGGAGATGCCCTTTTCTCTTCGTTGCAACCTCTATCTCACAGAAGAGATGTTGCGAGTTTGTCTCTGATGCATCGTTATTTTCATGGAAAGTGATCGGCTGAGCTTCAATCTATGGTCCCCCCTCGCCAAACTTTCACAAGAAACACTCGTCTAGCTGTAAACACTATCAATAATTCCCCCCACTCTTTATCTGTGCCTAAACCTAAACGTAGATTCCATGAACAAAGCTTCTTTCTTAGAACTGCACGCCTGTGGAATTGTCTTCCGTTTTCCTGCTTTCCAGCTGACTACAATATGGTTGTGTTCAAGTCTAACGTAAATAAGTTATTGATGAGCCGTTCCATACAAGTTATCAAATTTACCAAATTTTCATTACTAATGATTACTATATTGTCCAATTTCTACTGTACACTCTTTAACCCTTATCCTTGAGTGGCCTCTTGGCCTTGATAATGTGGTGATGCCTATGCAAAAAAGAAAAAAAAAGAAAAAAAAGAAATGACATTTTTTTTTGCTAGAAGGCAAAGACGTCATTTTTGTTCACTGTTAAATATTTAGGAAAAAGACCCCTCCTATTTTTATTTTGGCTTTCAATGTTTTAGACCTGAAAACTCCAAGTGATATAAAAATCTTTTACAGGCTTTTTACGCGCGTGCGCGCGTACACGCACACATAAAAAACGATAGGACATTTTTCTTTTTTTTTTTTGTTCTCTTCGAGTTTTTTTTTTTTGTACTCGTTCGCTTTGAGTAGATATCAAAGATGGAGAACTGGAAGGTCATTATCCCACAGTTTCTCAAGATGGAGGTCGACCAATAGCAAAAAAAAAAAAAAAAAAAAAAAAAAAATTTAAAAGAACAAAATAGACAGCTCCAGTTGCAATTTCAACAGTAGTTTCAACAACAGCAGCAACAACGTTTCCTGCAGTTCCACGAGGAATGCGACAAAAACAACTGTTGAAAGAAGATAGACAGCAACACCGGCAACAAATATTAGAGGAGAAATTATTCCTTCAACAGAAGGAGCAAAAGGAATTTTTTCTTAAAATGTTGAACAGAACGAAACACAGTGATAAGAGCGAAGCTTTTTTTTCTCCCCAAAACACTATATGAAATTCAACATTGACCTCAGTACTGGAGCAGGATAAGACGTTGAACGCTTTTATAGATGATACGAAGACTTATTCACCGTTGATTACCAAGAGTGGAGCAATGCAAAAAAAAAAAAGTCTGCTTACTTTTAAGGAAATTAGGGACCACAGAACACAATAAATTCATTGACTATTTACTACCCAGAAAAACGAGCGAACTGGAATTTTCCAAGGAGGTCAAACTCTTATCTGCAGTTGTCGGCCCGAATACGACTCTTTTTCACAAGAGATGGAAGTGTTTCAACCTGGCGAAACGTGACGACAAAGATTATCTCATCTTTGCATCCATTGTTAACAAGTACTGCGATGACTTTCCTCTGACTGAACTATCAGCGGATGATTTCAAGTGTTCGATTTTTGCACAGGGACTTGTTTCGACGAAAAACACAAAGATAAGACTATCATGTGACCGAGTTTATAAAAGGTTTAACCGGCAGCACGCGTACACACACACACACACACACACACACACACACACACACACACACACACACACACACACACACACACTCTCTCTCTCTTTATTTCTCTCCCCCTCTCTCTTTCTTTCTTTCTTTCTTTCTTTCTAGATCTTGGACGGACAACAATTCCATGTGGAACAGACCTGTCACTCCAAGTTCTCTCTTGGGACGCAACAGAATAAACACAAGTAAACATGGCTATCTCCACATGCGATACACACGGACTTTCTCTCTCACTATACAGTACTGTCTCTAATCTATGCTTCTATTTCTATTAATAACTTTTATGAAACAAACAATACATCATGACAACGAACCATAACTTTAACACACATGAAATCTTTTTCATTCATCAGGCCTGTCTAATCGTTAACTTACGTCTCCACACAGAAACGCTTTCCACGACTAACCGTTTCCTTATACCTATTAGGTTGGTGCAAAAATAATGTCGTTCCTATCTATATAGTTGAACGACAAAATAAACGGCATTATTTTTGCACCAACATAATACTAGCAAAGATAACCAATAAAGTCGTTTTTAAATGTTAGAATGATATTTCTTATCTTCTATTTTCCACATTTACGAGACCGTGTTCATAAAAGTTTAAACCGGCAGCACACACACACACACACACACACACACACACACACACACACACACACACACTCTCTCTCTCTCTCTCTCTCTCTGTCTCTTTCTTCCAAGATCTTCTCAATGTGGAATGGAGTCCTCGCCCCAACTTCTCTCTTGGGACTTAACATAACTCACCCGGCCTTCGGGTTCGCTCGGGGGTCAACTAAGATGTAAATACAAACAAGCCAAGATGGTTATCTCCACACACGGACTTCAATGCGATACACACACGAACTCTCTTTCTCATCCTACATTACTGTCTCCAATCTTTTGTGACGCACGTTTCCACTACTAATTTACACACACACACACACACACACACACACACACACACACACACACACGAACCCTGTCTCTTTCAACAGACCTGTCTAATTTCTAATGTACGTTTCCACACAGAAACACTTTCGGTGACAAACCCGTTTCCTTTTTTCTTACTGACGAAGATAATAAAGCCGTTATTAAATATTAGATTGAGATTTCTTGTCTTCTTGTTCAACATTTTGGCGACTCCTGACGTGATGGCGGACATGTAATATTCGTCGACAACTTATTTTACAAGTAGGTAAAAAATAAAATTGTGACTCATTTTCAATTGTATTTCAAATACATTATTACGTACTTACGTGTCACGTTGAAATCAGTATGAATTCTAAAAATTACGAAAAATTGTCTATTAGAAGATTAACCGTCCGGCATTTTGTAGTTTGAAATGGCGGATTGTCGAATTGATCCAGTGCACTTATCTCCCTTGGAAATTTTAGAACTCTTTCACGTTAAAACATACGATAAAACTCTATGAATCGATAAGCTCGATAAATTTTATCTTTACTTGTAATTAGTTTTCTAATAGATTATTTTTTTTATATTTATATTAATTTCAACACGACACGCAAATATGTAATAATGTTTTCATCTGAAATGCGTTGGTTTAAAAGATCGCCCATCACCGTATTTCCCTTAGAATCGTTGGTAATACGGCGTAACGACTAAGATTTGCCACTTCCGGCAAAGAATGTGTTCAACAGTCGGCGATGAATAGTGAAAATTAGTTTACTGTTAATTTTTTTTTACACGTACGGAAATCCAGACCAATTCATAAGAAATCATGAAAAGTAATTTCTTTCATTGGAAATATTGAATTTTATTTTCATTACAAAGTTAATGTGTTCTTCTTTACAAATACTTACAGAGAATATTTTTAACCACCCCCTCCTTATGTTAAGAATGGCTTTTTGAATAATAACGGTATTATTTAGAACGCCATTCTTAACATAGGGAGGCGGACTTTGTTAACTATTCTGTATTTCCTTTTTTGATTGCTATTTCATCCTAAACAAGGCACAGTACCACTTGGATGCAAGGGGCTATTATTTGAGACATAATTTGCAGAGACACTATGTACGGAGTTGAACAGCAAGATGTATGATTACATTTACACTTGAACTTCTGCATGTCTGCAGTCAGGGAAGCAGTTCGAGAGAAGAAACTTTTAGAGTAAAAGGCTTCCCGGCATCTAGGGACTTCTATAGTGAAGGGGTGGGATTCTGCTGTTTGTCGTGGGTACAAGGGTTTGGAGTTCATTAGAGAACCGTCCGTTAAAATACTTATAAAATAAACAGGGTTGCAATATTCCACGTATGGCTTTTGATTGATAATTTAATAAACAAAAGCAAATAGTTATTTATTTTAATTCTAATTTTCAACCCACACAAAAGGCCGAGTCAGGAAAATACAGAGAATATTTTTGGATGCGGAATGTTATCTTTTTGCAATAGTCTTCTGTTCCTGTTGGAGATTGAGATTTTATTTTTGTCCGAGTTCAGTGGCTTAGTGCTATGGTGTGAATGTGTGGTTCAATAAATTACATTCTTCTATGTGCTGAAGAGATGCGACGTTGTTCAGAAACTACAGTAGAACCCCAGGATACGGTGGCCCTAGGATACGTTTTTTTCAGGTTGCGATGTGGAGTACGATGTTTTTCCGGTCCCTAGTTACGGTATTTTCCCCGCATTACGATGTTATTTATAATGTTATTTGATTATATACATGTGCATTATATACTGTACTCTATATTGTTACTAATTTTTAATATGTACTGCATATAATTTTGCTTAAGCACCGCCATACGCCGATTTCGCCTTACGTCCCAACCTGTATCAAAAACAGTAAGCAATTGTACGTGTTTTCTTCTCGTATCGTATGCGAACTAACGACTAGTCGAGAACAATCAACTATAAATAATGAACGAAGCAGTTAACCACGAAACTACAGCAAGAACGGACCAACAAACTACGAAACAGACGTTCGAGTTTCGAACACCATTAATATTAAAAAGTCATGCGGCTTAACGATCTCCTTAAGCAAAGGGAAATAATTCAAAATTTTAATATCTGAGATTATAATTAAATAACTCAAGTGTTATTTATTTTGCACTCCAAACCACCAATTTCTCGGTTAAATTCGACACTGATGTCAAAACTTCCGACTTCCAAACGCAACGATATTTCCAGATGACTTCCACACGTCTGCATAAGTAACGCGCCTTCTTTTTTTTACATGGAGGTCACCACTTATCAAGGCTCGGAAGCCACTCGGGGATAAGGGTTATTGCGTGTACAGTAATCAATGGGATAGTATTATAGTAATAGTTACTATTGGAGATTTGATAAAGTGTCTTACTTAAGAGGGCGATTCATCAGGAATTTGTTTATGTTGGACTTGAAGACATCCAAGTTGTAGTCAGGTGGGAAACAGGCAAACGGAAGAGAATTCCACAGGCGTGCACTTTTAAGAAAGAAGCTTTGTTCATGGAATCTACGTTTTGATTTAGGCTCAGATAAAGAGTGGGGGAAAATTACTGACAGTGGTTTCAGCTAGAAGAGTGTTTTTCGTGAAAAATAGGCGAGAGGGGACCAGAGATTGGAGCTCGGACGAGCACCTGCCATAGAAAAAACGATAAAACAAAGATAGGCTCGCAACGTCTCTTCTGTGGGAGAGAGGTTGCAGGGAAGAGAAAAGGGCATCCCCCACGAACTCGCCTCATTGTCGCCTCACGTCCGCTTTTATAGACCAGTCTCATTTGCATAAACATTGACAGTCACATGATTATTCACCATAAAACAAACTCTCTCGCCATGTAAGTTTTTCTTCTCTTTCTATTTCATTTCGTTCCACGACCGACCCTTTGAATCATGCGCACGTGCTAGTCAAGTAAGTCACGTGTTTCCCTACAGAGATTTAAAATGTTTTTGGTTCGCCATTTATTTAAGCGTATCTTACAACCGGGCAACGTCGGGTGGCCTGTTAGTAAAATTATAAAATTACAATTCATTAATTAATTTTTGGTGTTATTGAACTTTCTTGTCCATAGTATCGATTTTGCGGTGAGAATGGGAGTTCCCTACAAAAAGCGATAAAAAAAAAATAAATACTTGTTGATAATTCTTTCAGCAAAAAAGCCCAAAATCGAAACGGAAAGAAAAAGCTTAATAAAATTATAGAATTGCGCTCTATTGATTCATTTTTGGTCTTATTGAATTTTCTTGTTCAGATCGATTTTGTTTCAGTTGTTCTAAGTATAAGTCACTGCGCGATAACCTTTTAATTTGAATAGATTCTTTATTTTTCTTAATGTAATGTTAACATAATAAGACGAAGACAATGAAGAGTTTTTCTTCTTTTTTTTTACAAACGAGCCACCACTTATCAAGGCTCGGAGGCAACTCGAGGATAAGGTTTAATGAATGTACGGTAGTCAATGGGATAATATCGTAGTAATCCTTAGTAGTGGACATTTAGTAAATTGGATTACTTACATCAAGAACTTGTTTACATTGGACTTGAAGACGACCATATTAGAGTCAGGTGGAAAGCAGGCAAACGGAAGAGAGTTCCACATGCGTGCAGTTCTAAGGAAGGAACTTTGTTTATGGAATGTACATTTAGGTTTAGACACAGATAAAGAGTGGTGAACATTATTGATACTGTTTTCTTGTGAAAGTTTGCAAGAGGAGGGGGAGACCGTAGATTGGAGCTCATACGAGCACTTGCCATGGAAATAATGACAGAGCAGAGACAGGCAACGTTTCTTCTGTAGGAAAGAGGTTGCAGGGAAGAGAAAAGGGCATCCCATGCTATTTGCGATAAATAAATAAATAAAATAGAAACAAAATAAAATAAATAATTAAATAAATAAATAACACCTCAGTGACCTTTTGACCACACTGGATTATCTTTCTTTACAGATATTAATTCAATTTTATGCCCGATAATTAACTCGTCTAGAGCAGCCATTTGTACCGGATATCTGATATTCTTTCAAAGCCGATATTATTATGTTTAATCGTATTTATTTATTGTATAGTGGGGCAGATTGCTGAAACAATCTTTCACTTGGTGCTTGTATCACTAAGTGAAAGATTCTTATGGAATATTGAGATAACCTGCCCCACTATTAATCATTTTCTTATTTCCAATAAATTATTTCTTAAAACATTCACATTAATTATTTATCGCTAATAAATTAGTTTTTAACCTAATCTTAACCTTAGATTTAATGACAAAAATATTGTTAATTGCTCTAGAAACGCCCGGAAATTTGGGTCATTTTACATTACATTTATATACAAAACTGATCCCCCCACTTTAAATTGTAACATAATTGTTGTTTTGTTGTTGTCCTCTTGTTGAATAATCAAGGTCGCGTGTACTGAAAAATGCTGAGACGACAATCTAACGTTAGGCAAAAATAATAATTGAAATCTCAAAAGGCCGATGTTAATGAATCAATGGCGAGTGCAGCTACACCGTATAGAGGCTCGGAATCGATTCGAGAGAGGGAAAGAGAGAGAGAGAGAGAGAGAGAGAGAGAGAGAGAGAGAGATGTCAGATGTTGAAGGTCATAAGCGATTACATAATAGCAGCTTGAATTGAGTTGAGAGTTTGTTTTACGAGCAAAGGCTGAGAGTGGATTCCTGTGTGCGTGGCTTCCTCTTAACAACCCACCATGCCTCTCCACTCATTGAACCCCCTCACCGCTAAACACCAAAACCCAGAATGAAGCTGTCATCACCTTCTATCTATATATATAAAAGCGAAAATGTATGTATGTATGTATGTATGTATGTATGTATGTATGTATGTATGTATGTATGTATGTATGCGTGTTCGCTTCTTGTGTATGTCTGTAAAAGGCTTTTTTCGCTGGACTTTTCGCTCGGCTCACCCCTTCTTAAAACTTTTTATATCACGTCTAAATGATAATATATATGAGTTACGAACGGGGGTCGCCTGTCTATTTAATTTGCCCGACTTTCACGCGTTATTTTTTCCAGATTTTTAGAGCGTCCCGTGTATCTTTTTTTTTTTTTTTTATCTTTGTAGCTTTTTAGTATAAAACAAGCGAAAACTGGCTTGCAGCCGCGTCATGTTTCAAAGTCAAACATCACACGACTTAAGGTTCTCGCACCTGTTAATTTCATTTTATAAACATTAAATTAAAAAGTTTTTCATTCCTCTTCTCTCGTGGCCGAGATGGCTAGGTCCTAGGGGTTTTTTTCCATTTCGTTTCCGTCTCCACGTCAAAGGTTCGAGGTTCAACCCTACTTTTCTACTAAAACTTTTTTCCTTTTACACCTCCAAACACCTGGCCAACACACACACACACACCTAAAAACACCCGGGCCACGTCGGGTACCTCCCGCTAGTCTATAAATATAAAAGCGAAAATGTATGTATATATGTATGTATGTATGTATGTATGTGTGTGTGTTCGCTTTTTCTGTGTGTCTACAAAAGGCTTTTTTTTCAGAGAAGCGGTCACTCGCTTCACAACTTTAAAAAACTTTTTATATCACATATAAATCGTAATATCTCACAGTTAACAACGAAGCTCGCCTGTCTATTTAATTTGCTCGATTTCGGAAGATAAATATTCAACATTTGTCGCTCGCCACATGTGGGTTAGTCTTTTTCCTGTAACATCTTAGGGGGGAGAAGCGTTCAGCAGTAAATGAAATCCCGCAGTCAAACTTGACCTCATTAACTCATTAAAACGTGGACCTGCCAAATCCAAGTAATTAAATAAATTCAAACGTGTTTCCGTTAGCATGTCGCGGTGGGGGCAATCGTTAACGTCGCACGTTTTTTTTTTCACACTTTAATTTACAACTTTGCCTCAAAGGTTCGGGTTCGATCCTCATGCTTACTTTTTTTTTAACCCCCCCCACCCCTAGAGTTTCCACACACACCTCCAAACACACGGGCAACACCGGGTACCCTTCGCTTGTAAATATATAAATCTATATATGTACGTTTGTATGTCTGCCTAAAACTTTCGACAGAGGCGACGGATTTTCACAAGATAAGTATCGTTTTGAAGCTCAACCTTTCAGACCGCAAATACTGAAAACTTAGCTAAAAACATTAATTTCTTCACTCTCAACAGGTCACTTCTACTTCTACTTTTTCCACCGATATTTTCGATTGTCTAGCCTTAGTTTAAACCTACGTCACTTCCGGTTTGGCAGTGATCGTAATAGCAAAGAAGTCACGTTTTTTCCCCCATTCTTTTCCTCCTTCGCGGTATGGGCTCGAGCCTGCCTTCCTACTACCACTATTTTTTTTGCTCAACACACATCTCCAAACACCCGGGCAACGCCGGGCACCCATGCTAGTCTATATATATAAAAGGCAAAATGTGTGTGACCATTTCGTGTATGTCTGGCAAAGGCTTTTCTCGCACACGGTCCCGGGTTCGTTACTATCGCTTAAAACTGTCTATATAGGTCGTATATAATAATATCTAGGAATTAGGAAACCACGTAGCATATAGATTTATTTACGTCGATTTTTACAAAATTATTGCTATTTTGGCTTCTCGCGTGTTGATTGGGCTTTTTAGTATAAATAAAGTGAAACTAAACTCAAACGACGTCTTCTCGACATTGTGCCGGTAACAACGTCCAGAAGCAATCAGCTTTGATCAGACAGTTCTGGACAAATGGGAGCTGTTTCCCCCCTTCCCAACATCTGTTGGGGGAAGAAACAGTTAAATTTGGGTAAACAAACCCAAACGCTGCATGACTTCTATTTGACCTTCTTAATTAGGTCAAATGGAAGCAGCAGAGTTAACTTTTATTGCGCACGCCTGTTTTTATAGTTAAATAACCTGCTTAATGTTGTTTGTCGCCGTGGCTCAATGGGTAATGTAGTACGGTTTTTTTTCACACATTAATTTCCAACTCAAGGGTACGGGTTCGATTCTCATACTTACCTACCAAAACATTTATTTTATTATTTAACCCCCCCCTGGAGTTTTGATTTACCTCAAGGCAGCCGGGCATCGCCGGGTACCCCCCCCGCTAGTCTATATATATAAAAGGCAAAATGTGTGTGACCATTTCGTGTATGTCTGGCAAAGGCTTTTCTCGCACACAGTCCCGGGTTCTTTACTATCGCTTAAAACTGTTTATATAGGTCGTATATAATAATATCTAGGAATTAGGAAACCGCGTAGCGTATAGATTTATTTACGTCGATTTTTACAAAATTATTGCTATCTTGACTTTTCGCGTGTTGATTGGGCTTTTTAGTATAAATAAAGTGAAACTAAACTCAAACGGACGTATTCGGCATTGCGCCGGGAAAAACGTCCAGAAGCAATCAGCTTTGATCAATCTTGTATATCAGACAGTTGCTATTCAATCTGGACAATTGGGAGCTGCTTTCCCCTCCCCAACATCTGTTGGGGAAAAACAGTCAAATTTCGGTAAACAAACCCAAACGCTGCATGACTTCTATTTAACCTTCTTAATTAGGTTAAATGGAAGCAGCAGAGTTAACTTTTATTGCGCACGCCTGTTTTTATAGTTCAATAAATAAATTCAAACATGTGTGTGTTGTATGTTGCGGTGGCCTAATGGGTAACGTTGCCCTGCTTTTTTTTTCACACATTAATTTCCAACTCAAGGGTACGTGTTCGATTCTCATACTTACCTACCAAAAAAAATTTTTTTTTATTATTTACCCCCCCCCCCGGAGTTTTGATTTACCTCAAGACACCCGGGCATCGCCGGGTACCCCCAGCTAGTATATATATATATAAAGGGAAAAATGTGTGTGTTTATATGTCTCGCAAAAACTTTCGACAGAGGCGACGGATCCTGAAGAGATAGGTATCATTTTGAAGCTGGACGTCTCGGACAACAAACATCGAAAAATTGGCCCAAAACATTAATTCTTTCACCCTAAACTGGGCAGTTTTGCACAAGGAGGGATAGCTTTTTTCGCCAACGTTTTTGCAATTCATCGTCACGATTAGATTGACTTCACTTAATTTCAACGCTGTTGACTTCCGGTCGCGCGATGGAGAGATCGACTAAGAGGTCAGGTCTTTTTTTTTTCCTCCTTCGCGTTACGGGTTCGAGCCTGCCTGCTTACTACCACTTTTTTTTAAATACCTCTGCCTACTTTTGTTTTGATTACCCCCGCCCTGCTATCACTTTTTTACACCCCCGGGGTTCCTTACTTACCCGGGCGCCCCCGCTACTGTTGTTGTTACCCTCTCACCCCTGCACGGGGGTTCTTACTACACCACTTAAACACCCTGGCATCGCCGGGCACCCCTGCTAGTGGTTTTATAAATCAAGGTGTTGTCATTCTTTTGAGTACAGTCATAAGCATTAGCATTAACCTGCTAATGTACAAAAATAAACCCCATCTTTCTCGTTAGGATTTTATTTTTTTATGGTAAAGAAAAGGCATATAACACCGTAGTTGAAGACAATATAAAAATACAAATTAACCGAAACGAAATTGTTCCAGCCAAGAAAGTTTAAAAGCATTGGAAAAATTGATAACATTGTAGAATGACATTGCATTAATTAATTTTTTAATGATTTCAAAAACGAAGTCCAATATTTCTTTTTTTCATGAAATTGTTATTTTCAAGATAAATGAATATATACAAAATAAAGAAAAAGAAAAGATTTGGTGCTTATTTGTATTGAGATCCATGCGAGTCATGACAGCTAAAAATAAAATAACAGGAAAACTTACTTATCAGTTGAAAATATTAGTGTACACTAAACATTACGAAAAATTATCGAGTATACTTTGAGTAATAAATAAAATTCATTTCTTCCTCACAATTCCTATTATAAGTTGAATCGCCGCCATTTTGAGTCATTATGCGCGTCCATTCTAGGAAAACTTTAAATTGACAGATTTATCCGCCCCTTTTACGCAATTCCGCGCAGAACAACTACTATTCTGTTTTTAGCAAAGAAAAAAATCTATCGCTATGATTTAAAACAAAACGTCAGCCATTAAAGTGGCGAAAATAGAGATAAGTACGTACTCTGTATTCGCAATCTTCAAGGTGTTCATATCTAGGGAAAATGCATTTTACCCCCAATTTTCCGTAAAAATTACTTTTAACTATAAATAATTTAATACTTGATGAATTTTCGTAATCTTTTGATATATTAATATTTTCGACATGACAAGTAAGTACTGTTGTTTTTGATTAAAACGGCATATTAAAACGATCTGTCGACTTTATCTTAACAAACACTCGCAACCCTTGTGAATAAAAGATACAAAATGGTTCAAAATGGCGTCGATCCAACGTATAATGAAAAATATGGGAGATGAAATAAATTTTATGGCAATATGAGCTTCCGTAGGTTGAATAGGCAACATGGCCGACCTATAGTGACGTCGCGTGGAAACTTGAAATTACGAAATGCGGTAATGGGAACGAAATGCGTTTTAATAGTTTTTGACGCAATAAATAAATAAATAAATAAATAAATAAAAAATAAAGAAATAAATAATACTGAGTTTCCTTTTGCGTCTTCTCTTTTTCAGACAATTTTTTACGGAAATCTTTATTAATTGATTCATTTCATTTTTTTTTTTTTTTTAACTTTTTCCGACAATTTATTACCTAAATCTTTCAAAAGAGATTCGTTCATTTAAATAGTATTTTAATTTTTTTTATTTTAATTATTTTTAATTACATTTCATATACCTTATTTCATGTATTGTATTATTAAAACGCCTTTCGTTCCTATACCGCATTTTCGCAATTTTAAGTTTCCACGTGACGTCAGCATCGGTCAGCCATGTTGCCTATACGGAAGCCCATACTGCCAATTTTATTTATAACTAAAATTCTTCTCGACAATTTTCCATACTTTTCTGTTGTACACCAATATTTTCAGCCGATAAGCAAATTACAATATGGCTGTCTTCAAGTCCAACGAAAACAAATTTTTGATGAGCCATCCCCTTAAGTAATCCAATTTACAAAATTTCTACTACTAACGACGACTACGACATGTTCTCTTTGGTCACTGTACACCCATTAGCCATTATCGTCGAGTGGTTTCCAGGTCTTGATAAGCGATGACTTCTTTTGTAAAAAAAAAAAAAAAATTTTTTTTTAATTAAAAAGAAAAATCATGATATTTTATTTTGAAATGCTATAATTCGCATGTACCTCAATATAAATAAACATAAAGATTTTTTTTATACATTTAAAAAAATATTAATTGGGGAAAAAATTTTTGTTTTATTAGTTTGTTTTTAATAAAGAAAATCTTTTCAAAAATTTGTATTCAAGATCTCATTTGTTTTTCAAAGTCATGAATCAGATTGAAATTTATTTACCAGAATTTCTTTCTTTCTTTTTTTTTTAATAATAAAAAATTGAAACCGAATAAACGGCGAAGAAAAGTGAGTTTTTATTTAGAATTATTCAACCTAATTACTTAAAAAAAAAAAAAATCAGAAATTACAGAAAAATCTTATGATGTACGTATCCGTCGCAGGACGAAGATGTCAAATTCCAAAAATCACTTAAATTAATCAAGTGATTTTATTTTTAACTAAGAAGATCAAAGGTTTCGTATTCTTGGAATTGTTTTTTTTTTACCGTGGTTTCGTATGTGTGAAACAAATTCTTTTCTTTTTCACGATGCTGACCAACTTACGAATGTCGAAGGCTACATCGACCGAAACGATGAACAAATTACATTCAAGATGAGAACAAGTAATACAAACGATCAGCCTTCATCTAAAAAAAAAAAAAAAAAAATAATCCGGACTGTAAGAAAATCAAATTGTATAAGTAAAAAAGGATTATCTAACGACGTTAGCTGGAAAAAATAAGGACAGATAAGTCAACAGTAATTCAAACTTGCGATATCAGCCTTGTAATGCAAACGCTTTCACATTAATGTCTTTAAAGCGTTTAAAAATGATTTTCTTTATAAAAATAAAACCACTTGGGCAATTTATACGATTTTTGGAATATGACGTTTTCGTTCCATAACGGATACGTACACCATAAAGATTTTTTCTGTATTTTTTTCTTTTTTTGAATTAGGTTACATTCTAAATAAGAACAGAATAGTGGGGAAAAAAACGGAGCAACAAAATGCCATTCCGTTTTTTAGTTTTGCCGCCGTTTAATTCTCCTCCTACTCCTTTCAGCGAAACGTCGCGGTAAATCATGGCACGAATCTTCCACAGACACCCAATAAAAAGACAGGATAATTTGGTGCTTCTTCATTACTAGATCGAAATTCGAAAATAGAAATATTAAATTTTAACTAAAAACCAATGGTATCTACTTAATTGTCATGTCGCAATTATGAAAATATCAAAAAATTCCGAAAAACAATAATGTGAAAAATTAATTATTAATGAAAATAGTTTTCGAAGACAACCAGCGAAAATTGAGTTTTGCTTAAAAAAAAAAAATAATACAAATAAACAGGAGAGTTCGAATCGTAAGAAGGGAGATAATTTCTGAAAATCTTGGGCCAATTTAGCAAAACTTTTTTTCGCTATCTTCGAAAACTGTTTTCATTAATAATGAATTTTCTACCGCATCGTTTTTCGTAATTTTTGGCTATGTTAATTACTGCAACACGACAATTAAGTAGATGCCGTCGTTTGGGTTTGTATTACAATCCACAGAGGCACGAAAAAGTTGTCAAAAAACAAATATATAACAAATAAATGTTATCAAAGGCCAAATAAGTTACGTTTATACCTAACTGGATAAGTTTTAAGTATTTTTATTTACTGTAAAATGTTTATTCGGTTCGTAAAACAAGTAATGTTGAGTGCTACCGGAGAACAAGAAAAATAAAATGGCCACGATATCTCTTTACATCTTTGAAGATTGATAATCACTTCAAAATAAAACAAAATGGTGATAGAAACCCAATAAATGTTAGCTTGACATTTAATTGTCTGTATTTTTGAGATGAGGTGCTTTCATTGATTGAGATTGTCGGACTGACTTCCTCATCTTGGTTGTTATCGTCACAACGTTTCGACCGTTTTGCCCTCTGGCCTTCATCAGGTGTTTTGTATCGAACTGGGGAACCGTTTGTTAGGAGTCTCGAACCCAACCCTTTATTATTATTACGGGGGTACCGTGTTCGGACTCCAGCTAGGGTTGAGTTCGAGACTCCTAACGAACGGTTCCCCAGTTCGATACAAAACACCTGATTAAGGCCGGAGGGCAAAACGGCCGAAACGTTGTGACGATAACAACCAAGATGAGGAAGTTAGTCCGACAATCTCAATCAAGCTTGACATTTATTGAGTAGGTTTCTACCACTATTTTGTTTTGTTCCTTATTTTGAAGTCTTTATCGAGACTTCAAAGTCGTCGCGGCCATTTTTTCTTGTTCTTCAATAGCGCTCAATATTATTTATTTTTCGAACAGAATAAACATTTACATTACCTTGATAACATTTAACAGTTTTATATATATATATATATATATATATATATATATATATATATATATATATACATGTGTGTGTGTGTGTGTGTCATATATGTCATATATGTCATATATGTCATATATATTATAACCTTTTCGTACCTTTGAGGATTGTAATATAAACTCAATCATATTAATTAAAATTCAATATTTCGATTTTCGAATTTCGCTCTAAGAATGAATAAGTACCGGATATGTTTTTAAAAATGGCGGATAGATTTCATTTTACCGACACGAAATATTTATGATTAAATAACAATTATATATGACAAAATCACAGGACAGTTAACACTCGATAACTCATACTTCCCTCGAACAACACATAATTTATGTAAAACGCATAAGAATCAAATGTTCGGCACATGCGCATTTTAGTTTTTGTTTACATTTTTGAAGAATTTCAAGGGAGACAACTCATATCGTTGTTAAAGTTTCGCGTAACATAATAGTCAAAGCAAAATAAACACAATAAATTAACAATAACGCTGTTGTATATTTGATTTCCAGATAGCGCCGGATGACCCGATGGAACGAGAAGGCAAAAAGTGGCGCTGCGAGATGTTCAAATGTTATTGGATATGAAATATTCAAAAACAGTTGAAATATGCACTAAAACAAAACATTACCTGAACATTTATTGAATTAAAATACTAAAAAAAAAAAAATAATTTAGAATTCTTGAATAAATTATAATAGAAGTGTTTGTTACAATATAAAAACAAACAAACATTATTAAGTACTTAATTGTCATGCCGAAAATAGTAATATATCTTAAAATTAGGAAAATTCGCCGAGTAGAAAATTATTTATAGTTAAAAGCAATGTTTCCGGCAAATTGGGTAAAATTGTATTTTTCTTAGAAGTCATAAAATAGACGATGAAGAGTTCACACACAGGGGACATAACTTGGAACGCAAATTTGAGATTACATTTTAATGGCGACAAACATTTTAGCTTTATAGCAATAGACCTTTTTTTTTTTTTTTTACTAAAAACACAATAGCAATTGTTCTACTTGATACATTTACGTAATTTTTTGCATATATTACTATTTTCAACATGACAGTTAAGTACGTAATATTGTTTTTGCTTAAAAATGACATACTAAAAAAATCAATCTGTCGACTTTATCTTAACAAGCACCCAACAAGCATTTTTTGCACTTGTGCATTACTGCGAAGAAAACACTTTTTTGGTTTTCACTTTGGCGATTTCGATAGCGTAGATCAGAGGCAGACAAATGCAATTTAAGAATTCCTAAGGAGTCCTCCGAGCGTTCATTAAAAATAGGAAAAAAACAAAAACAAAACCCTATTTTGTGTAAAAAAAACTCCCCCCAAACTCTATTTTGTGTTCTTAGAATTCATTTTAATTCAATAAATGCGTAACAAAACCTTTCTAAAAGAAAACAGACTTTGTTATGAAAATTGAAAATTTTATTTTAACTAATAAGAGAACAGTATTCTCTGTAAATAAAAACTCGCACGCTTGATTACATATATTTATATATAAAAGAAATTTAGGTTTATTAGAAGGAAAAACAACGGATAGACTCACACTGAAGCAACTCAAGGTGTAATGATGAAACTGGCTATACATACATATATATTTTATATAACATTTTAAATGTAGTATGTTCTTATGCTCTTAATTGCGTCAGGTGGTCAGATGACATATCCGCGATGCTATATTTCTGGAAGACTTCTCTTGATCAGGCGTGTGCTTGAATAGTTCGATCAGCAAGATCCACTACGCATATTTGAAAATCAAACACACGACTGACGAAGGGAAGACTTCCAGAAATATAGCATTTCGGATATGACACCTGACTACTTGACGCATGTAAAAATATAAGAACATATATGTAGAATGTTATATAGATTCCCGAAAGGATGAAACACTAGTGTCTGTTGGTATTTAATAATTATCATAGAAAAAAATAATTATGACAGCCCCTTTAAGAAATTCTTTTCTTATCGTTGAACACTTTCAGTTGAATTAAAGTTGGTCAATTTAGCTCTTATGCATAGGTCATCGTATAACGATTAGATCACTCTCTGACTGACGTAAATGAACATTTAAAAATTAAAATGTTTAAATTCGACGTTACTTCACGCGGTTAATGGTAGCCGAATGGATTGGGTCTTCGCTAATCGAGCCAGAGATGTCTCGTGATGCGGGGTTCGGATCGTTCGATTGGCATTAATCGTAACACCCTGCACTGAAGATTCCCGAAAGGATGAAACACTAGTGGCTGTAGGTATTTAATAATTATTATAGTAAAAAAATAATTATATATATATATATATATATATATATATATATATATATATATATATATATATATATATATATATATATATATATGAACAAATGATTAATAAAACATGTTAAAAGACATCTTGAAAAAGAGTTAAAAACATAAATTTTAAAAAAGGAAGCACAAGATAAGTGGATAGTCCTTAATCCGCGGAGAAACATATATATATATATATATATATATATATATATATATATATATATATATATATATATATAGGTTATTAAATGACTTACTGACTAGTTTTCTAACGAATGATAAAAAATTAAATTTTTTTGTATAGTTTTAAAGGTTAAAAAACTTCCAAGACTATATATATATATATATATATATATATATATATATATATATATATAATAGTTGTACATATCCACACACATGTATTGATTCAATAAAATGAAACTGCATGGCCGTTTCCACCATTATGCTTTACGTTGCTTCATTGCGAGTCTATCCGTCACATCTCCGCATTGTTCTGCATTCTATAAACCCAAATTTCGTTTATATACACATTAAACAATGCTTCAAGAAAACTACTTTAACCTCTTATTACTTATATTTATATTAAATTTATGTTAATTTAAAAATTTTGACAACTCTCATTCATTACAAACAAAAGTTTTGACTTCATTACGAAAAGTAAAAATTTTAATAAAAAATAGTTTTTTCAAAATTACGAATTTTGACTTTGTTACGAAAATATAACAGAAATCTGTATAAAACCCCCTCTATTTTGTGTTATTATAATTTTCTTTTTTAATCCGATAAATGTGTAACAAAAAACAAAACAAAACAAAAACAACAACAACAAAAAAATAAATAACACGCATTTATTGTTCTTGAGATTCTTTGAGATTTCGATTCGATCCTGAAATTGCATTTGTCTATCCCTGATGTACGCTCTAGAAATCGCCAAACTGAAAACCACATTTTTTTTTGTATTTATATGCAAATGTACAAAATCGAAACTATTTGAAAATGTGTGATTTTTTTTTTAAACCGAACTTTTAATGAACAGTCTCACAAAAAAACAAAAAAACAACAACAAAAGAACCCCCAGAACATTCTCAAGTGAATGAAAATGATCATTAGATTGAAACAAACAAACAAACAAAAAGTTTTACAAAATTAAACTTTCGTAATGAATCAAAATAATCATTTAAAATTATAAACTTTAAAAACCTCTTGAATTGTCTTCCCTTGGAATTCTTCAAAAATGAAAAAAAAAAAAAAAAAAAGAAGTTCTTCAAGCCTAAAAGTTCCAAATTCTCTACTGAATCTTGTTTTAACGCGTCGAAAGAATCGCATTCTTCTCAGCTGCAGTGTCTACTGCTATCGATGACGATTACAACTTGGCAAAGTTCGCTTGGGGTCGGCAATAATCGGAAATTGCTTTTTTTATTCATTTTTTTTTAAGCTTTTGCTTTTTTTAATTGATTTTATTAAAATAATAATAAATACTCGCCTTTTTACGTTGATTTTTTTTATTCGCCTGTAATGGTATTTAAAAGCGAAGGTATTGTCCGTAGAGGTATTGTTGTATTCGCCTGTAATGCTCTTTAAAAGCGAAGGTATTGATGCAAGTAGTATTTATCTCACTCCCATGACCAGAAGATATTACAAAATAGTCGGGAAATAGGATTAAAATGTTGGCTCCGGTAAGAGCACCTCAAGCGCAATAGCAATAAACTAACCCTTCTCAAAGAGAAAAGACAAAGTCTGGGAGGGTGAGCCGCCCAGAACAGAGCCAGCAACATATCGCAGTCAACAGGAGAAAGGCCGTTTCAAAAATGGTCTAGATTCTGATGGCTTTGGTATCAAGAGCAAAGAATTTTTGTAGGAATTTTTGACACCCCTAACACGAAACTGCGAATAAAATATAAAAAACTCGTAATTTCTCTTTTAAAAGTGGGTCGTTTATTTTCCTTATGGATTATACTTCCAAAATAAACTATTAACGTTGTATAAAAAGTAATAGAAATATTATTTTTTTATTAAAAAAAAAAAAAACAGTAATGAAATTAATTGAACTTTACGAGTTCAGTATTTTTCAATTTTTAAACTTTAAAAATCTATCAAAATTTTTCTATTGATTCTATTTTTACGATATTTTCAGGGTCAATGTGAAATTTTATGCTCTTTCCAATAAACCGAATATAATATTTTAGACAAACTTTTTTTTTAATTCACGCCCTCTATTTTGAAATGTCTATTAAAAAGTAAATAATTAATTTATGTGCCAAAGTTTTATATATCACAAATTGAAGATAAAAGATCAATAAATAATATATTCAAATTTAAAAAAAAAACAAACAAAAAAAGTTTTTTTGGAAATTTACCTGCAAAGTCCGAAGTTTAACTCCCTCTTTTTTTAAACCACGTTGTTTGTATTTTTTTTTTTGAGATGAAACGTTGGTCCTTGTCCCTTTAATTGAAAAAAAATTAGGGTTTGAATTACATTTTTCGAGTAGTTATAAGCTTGGAAAGACAGGGGATCGAATTATTCAATATTTTTATCGAAGTTTCTGACACACCTAAGCCGCAGCGCTAGTAATGTGGAGGCGTGAGCTATGTTCGCAAGTGTAAACTAGTGCATTCGTGGTTCATTTGGGCATCGTTTGATACTGCTTGAACGTGTGTGGGCATGGCTGTATAAATTCAGAGGACGAGTCTTTCAAAATAATTAACCACACACACACACACACACACACACACACACACACACACACAAACAAACAAACAAAAACAGAACAGCTCAAGCAAACAAACAAAATGTCAATTTCCGTTCGTTACAGAACGGTAAACTGTATTGACAGATTTTTTAAAAATAGAAAACAAAGTATAAAATAAATCTTTCAACTCGTTTCCACACCATTAAAACTAAGCGGTATCAATGGAGAATTTTAGATTGCGGCCAGAGAAGAACGCGAGGAAAATTATCTATATCGGCATTAAAAATATTTTTCTTTTAAAAAATCACAAACAAGGTATATTAACACTTGGAATGCAAGATGCTACTATTTGGGATCGTGTCTAGCAGGGGACTGTGAACAGTTGTTAATGAGGAATCATTTCGATTTAAAATCCAGTTAGTATCACGCATGTAAACTTGAGAAAAAACACGTTTAAAATACGCCCACATTATCGTGAATAAGCGAAACTACATGGCAATTCGGCCGCCATCTTGTTTTAATTTCGGTATAATGTGGACACATTTCAAGAGTATTTTTGCGTAATACTAAGTAGATTTCAATTAGAAACGATCCCTCATTTATTATTTAACAAAGACAACATAAAACCATTTTTAATGCATATAATTTTTTTTCTCGCATTCTGTTCTCTCCGTGATCGTTAACGTTTACCGAAGTTCATTCTGATGCGTTTTATGTAAATTACGTGTTGATTCATTCTTTGGTTTACGAGTCCTCGAGTGTTAACAATTCTATACCTTTATACATATATATATATATATATATAAGCAAAATATTCGGTAATTTTATGGAATCACTCTTTCCAACCGATTGTTTTTCGAGTGACGTAAGAACGATTTTTGGGTGGAAAACTGGTACAAATGATAATGTCCCAGTTTGTTTGACACGTTGGTCTGATGGTTTTCATCAGGTCACTGTTCGGATATCCCATTACAATATATTTCCTTATTCCAGTAGCTTTTTTTTTTTTTTAAGAACTACAGGCTAAGTGTAGAACTCTTTTCCTCCACTTATAGACTTGTTCGTTGCAAGACTACGTTATGGTAATTTTCGTGTTAATCATTTTTTCTTTCGTTTTTTTTTTTTTTTTTTTTTTTTTTTAGCTCCTCAGATCAATTGTCTTCACGTTTGGAACAACTTCCATTAAAAATAAATGGCACTTATGCACTGTTAGGACGGAATCACATTGGTGATTTTCAGTTGGAGAGAGTGCATAACAGGGGCAGACAACAACTTTCATTCATTCATTATGAAAAAAAAAAATTTTTTTTTTAATTAAAAAAAAAATAGTTTTCTAAAAAATCACACGCATTTCAATAATAATTCATGTTTTATCAAAAATAAAAAAAATGTATATTTTGTTTAAAAAAAATCCAGTCAGTTTTGTGTTATTATAAGTTTCTTATATTCATTGAAAAAAACTTTCTAAAAAAAAAAACAAAAAACAACCCAAAAACAAATACGTTATTAAAAAAACACGGATTTATTTTTAATTCGGTCCTGATATTGCATTTGCTTGTCCCTGCTATGCACTCTCCCCATGTTCCAACTGAAAAAAAAGAAAAGTGATTCCATCCTAATAGTGCATACGTGGCAAATAAATATATGTAACTATCTTAGAAAAGGATAATTAGCAATGGATTCAAATACCATAACAATTTTTAACAACCCGAAATGCGCTGGAAAAATCGTTTGAAACCTCGTTTTCAGAAGAGAGTGATTCTATGAAAATACCAAATGTCAGATTAAGAATAAACTTTTCCCATAAAAAAAATTGGTCTTGAAAAAAAATTTGGTACTTATTCAGTTTGGCACTTATGGCAACATTTAAAATTAAATAAAATACAGAAATTTCTGTATGATGCACGTACCAGGTGAGAATATTTCCAAAAATCACGTAATTTGATCAATATTTTTTTTTATTCAAGAAAATCCAATTCTACTCTGTTTAGACGACAGTTGTAAAAAAGCGCCCAACAAATCGTTGGACAAGAGCAGACAACCCAGATTCACGTGGAAACTGTCAAAATAATCACTGTTTATCTCCCCTTATTATGTTCTCTAGATAAACAATGCATCGTCTGTCATTTATCGGTAAAAAACGGCAAATTGGTTTTTCGTAAATAAAAAAAAAACTACTCGATCAATTTTTGTGATTTTTTGGAATATAAAATATTCATTCTGTGAGAAGGGGGTACAATATAAAAGTTGTTCATTTTTGTTTATAGCTACAAGTGCCAATCTGAATAAGCACGCACAAAAAAAATTAAATGTTCAATTTTTAACAGGGGGTTCACTTTTTTCATGCAAGTTTAATGTAAAATGATCTTCATTATATTTTTACTTTTTTTTTTATTTTGAGCAGTCTTTAGCCCCCAAATCCCACTTCTAAAAATTGAACTTTGCATTATTTATAATACAATTATAATTTACACGCTTTAAGTACACGGCCTGATATTTTATCAGACTTTGTGGTACTTGTAATGAAAGGGTATCCAGAGAAATTTCAGTGCTTCGAAGGAGAATCCTGAATCAGTCCCAGAAATGGGTGCAGCAGTTTATGATTTTAATAGCACGCACGCACGCACGTGCGCTCGCACACACACACACACACACACGCGCGCGCGTACACACACACACAAACACACACACACACACGCGCGCGCGCACACACACACACAAAATAATGTAAAAAAAAAAGTTAGATGACACTAAACACGCAAAATGTTAGATTAGGGTTTAATTTTTTTAGCATTTCAAAAAATAAAATAAAAGAGTTAAAAAAAACTTCGTCATAGAAAAGAAAACAGGAAGAAAAGAACGTGACTTCAAATCGTAAACTGCTTTGGCAATTTCCGGTACTGACTCGGAGTTCTCCCTCGAAGTGCGAAAATCCTCTGGCTTTTTCATTAAAAGTACCGATAAAAAAAGAAATATTCACACACTGATTTGAAAGCTGCGTGAAAATGTAAAAAGGCAGACGACATTAATGAAGGTTTAGGATTAGGTGAGTATCAAAGTTTGAAAAATTTCTTTTGGCCTTCAGAAAAAAAATTTATTTTTAAAGAACTACCCTCCCCCTCCAAATAAAGAAAAGTTGATTTTCAAATCGTAAATTGCATCGGCCATTTCCGGCACTGACTCGGGGTTCTTCGTCAATGTTCTGAAATTCTCTGGATACACTTTCATTACAAGTATCGACTTTGTTTAATACGAGGATTTAAATCTGTTCATTATTTTTATTCTGAATTAAAACAAAACAAAAATAAACCACTCCAACCATCGGTATTTCGCCGGCATCTTCAAATTTGATGATATAACCACGCTCTTGTACCGGTACCGATAAACTAAAACAGACCCAGACTGAGTTTCAGCCATTCCTCCTTTATTGATTCCGGGATGCAGTGGAAAGAAAGACAGGTTCTTCGTTTTTCTGAAGAAAAAGTCTCGTATGAGTGTTTACACCTTCGATTCGAATTTGTAGTCCCTGCCGAGGATTCCCGAGTGCGTGTCTTCGCTATCTTTGAGATAACCGAGGTTTTTGATGGTCTTGTATTGGTCAGGGATTTCCATGAGGGCATGTAAGGCGAACATGGCGTCCGGATGTTTCGATTTTCCAGTCACTGCGTGGTAGTCGACGAACTGGAAATTGTCGAACCGTCGGCGCGGTAGGCAATCGTCAAATTCTTCCATTACGTCCCACGGCCCATCGCCAACACCCACCACAATAATGCTCAGGGGAAATTCGGACGCGTTGACAATAGATTGAATCGTACCAGGTTCTTCGTTGACCTACACACAAAAAAGAAAGAAAGAAAGAAATTACTTAAGCAGAAATAACACATAAAAATACATAAAAAAAAATGAAGATGTAACAATGTAACATATACTGCATACAGCGACTCTTTTTTTTTTTTTTTTTTTTTTAAAACAGCTCCGGCGCCCACGGTTCTCCAAATTGTAGAAACATGGAAATCTCGGGAAGACAAGTAAAGACGATAGTTTCCTGTTGCTTTCCGTTTTGATTCGGGGGTGTATCTCCCCCCCCCGCTCCCCAGATACCAACTTGGAAATTTCTACGACTCGACGCTTTACATACAGCGCCCAGCCTTCCCAAATGGTCACCCATCTGGTACTGGCAAGGTTCACCGTTGCTTAACTCCGGTGAATCTGGCGAGAACCGATGTGCCAATGTGATTGAACCGTATAGATATACAGGGTGACCCCCCCCCCCAAAAAAAAAACAGAGGACATTCAATTGTTTTCCTGAGCATTTTACAGTCAACGGAGAAAAAAAAGGCCAAAGACCCTAGTGTTTTGATGTGATGCTTTGAATATAATAAACTAGTTATGACCAAAGTTTCATTTCATTCGGACACAACACCAAGAAACGGGGCCTAATTAGAGTTGGGGCCCATTTTTTTTTTGGTCACCTACGTGTAGAAAAAACAGTACAAAAGTCGAAAATGGAAATATTGAATTTCAATTTAAACCAGTGCTATTTTCTTGACTGTCATGTCGAAATTAATAAACAGATTTCAAACTATAACAATGTAACAATGTAACATATACTGCATACAGCGACTCTTTTTTTTTTTTTTTTTTTTAAAAACAGCTCCGGCGCCCACGGTTCTCCAAATTGTAGAAACATAGAAATCTCGGGAAGACAAGTAAAGACGATAGTTTCCTGTTGCTTTCCGTTTTGTATTCGGGGGTGTATCTCCCCCCCCCCCACCCGCTCCCCAGATACCAACTTGGAAATTTCTACGACTCGACACTTTACATACAGCGCCCAGCCTTCCCAAATGGTCACCCATCTGGTACCGGCAAGGTTCACCGTTGCTTAACTCCGGTGAATCTGGCGAGAACCGATGTGCCAATGTGATTGAACCGTATAGATATACAGGGTGACCCCCCCCCCCAAAAAAAAAACAGAGGACATTCAATTGTTTTCCTGAGCATTTTACAGTCAACGGAGAAAAAAAAGGCCAAAGACCCTAGTGTTTTGATGTGATGCTTTGAATATAATAAACTAGTTATGACCAAAGTTTCATTTCATTCGGCCAAAACACCAAGAAACGGGGCCTAATTAGAGTTGGGGCCCGTTTTTTTTGGTCACCTACGTGTAGGAAGAACAGTACAAAAGTCGAAAATGGAAATATTGAATTTCAATTAAAACCAGTGCTATCTTCTTGACTGTCATGTCGAAATTAATAAAATATCAAAAAATTACGAAAAATGATAAAGTAGAAAATTATTAATGAAAATAGTTTTCGAAAAAAAAATATTGCAAGTTATATTTAAATAATAAACAGATTTCAAACTATGAGTTACTTCGTTTGATTAAGTCAGTAATAACGGCGGATGAATGAATCGTGAAATCGTGAAAGTGCATGTTTTATGTTGGAATTCAATTTTACGATTTAGAAAATGAAAAAGGAAAAACAAAAAATTATTTATTACTAGTGGGACATGTGGAAATTCCACAGCGGAATCTTTCATATGTAATATATTGCTGTTGTGCATTCTGTGGACGTTCAGCGTGAATGGAAACCTCGCGACATTATTGTAGCCCTTTTGTTAAAACTGTAAAAGTATTAGGTTGGTGCAAAAATAATGTCGTTTTTTTTTATCCGTCAAATACGTAAAACACCGACATTATTTTTTCACCAACCTAATATTTGCTATCTAGTTAGTATAGTGTCAGAATATATTTGATTATTACGGTTTATCTTCGATATCCTTATAGGAGTTTGTGACATATTTCCATTGTATGGACGCCTGGTGCGAACGGAAACTTCGCGATATCATTATACCATCTTTAGACAGAACAGATACTACCCTTGGATCCTAGCCAGAAGACCAAGAAGGTATATTTTAGTTTTACGTACCGCCCAAACGCTGCATTTAAATTTTTTTTTTTTTAGATTGCCTTGTCGGTGATCGGGATATCCTATTTATCAAAAAGAGCAATAGAAAGTGTTAACATACTACGAACGCTAAATTCTATCCTCCTTTTTAAAAAATAAGATCTCCTGATCGAATAATTAATAATCTGGAAACTGTGACACACGTATGTACGAACGTTGAAGGTACTACGGTATTAATAGACAATCATCAATGTTTCGTTTTTATTTCAAGATTTTCTCAAGATGATTGCTTTAAAGAAATAGCATACAAGTACATTATTTTAAAATATGTGGCGCGTTTGTGACGTGAAGAAAATGTTTTCTCGTTTTTGTCTTCGGACGACACATAGTTTTTAGAATTTAAAAATAATGTGGTGCGATTATGACGTGAAAAGAATGTTTCTGTTCTTTTTTCGAGCGGACCATAAACGTTAGAATTCTAAATGTGTGGTGCGTTTATGAAATAGAATGGCTCTTTTCAATATCAATGTACAACATTTTGTTGAGAATATGATGCAAAATAAGCCAAGTAACCGACTCTAGTACGGGGCAACCGAAGGGCTCTCTTTTCATTAGCTGCTACACCATTTCTAGGATTACTCCACTTGTCCTTGATCCTTCTGTAACATCGTGGATACGAGCACATGGGAAAGTATCAGCAGTAGCGAAGAGAGCAACAGCAGTAGGCGAAAATAAAGCGGATATGCAAATTAGGAAGTGTGCGCGAGAAGGAAAAGGTAAAAAAGGAGAGAAAAAACACCACGTGGTCGGAGAAGAAAATGGACGTCTAAATGTGAAGACGATAATGGCAGCGAGAGACTTTTTAGTGCTGAAAGTAACGGTAATAAATGTTTGTGTTGAAGACAAGAAAAGAATGTCGACCTGGATTTTGATTAATTTCTTTTTGTTTGTAACAGTAACGTTACAATGCTGAGTGTCTCAGCCATTAAGCATCATTTTTTAAATCTTTGGTATGACTCCATTGAGAATTGAACCCGGTTCTCCCGGCGCATTAACGAACACTCCTCTTACCATTATACCAAATGAGCAAATTCAAAGTGGCTAGTCTGGATCAAAATTTTACTCCTGTTCAGTTAATATAACTTTGCCGATTGAAGGCGATAAGTTGTAGACTCTGGTATGTTGTTTAATTGTGTTAGAATTTATAGAGCATTGATTCAATAAGTCTTTGCTGAGATACAGTTGAACGATATATATATATATATATATATATATATATATATATATATATATATATATATATTTATTTATTTATTCTGCTAAAAAATATGTCATTCTTGTCTGTATGGGAAAATATTACTGTGCGTTTTTCAAGCAAAAGCTTTCATTTCCAACCGATTTCATTGAATTTCATATTTAATTTTGATCCAGACTAGCCACTTTGAATTTGCTCATTTGGTATAATGGTAAGAGGAGTGTTCGTTAATGCGCCGGGATAACCGGGTTCAATTCAATTCTGCTCTAAACAGAAACATTCATTTCAAACGCGCCCCCGTCGTATCAAAGAACCAACTGTTGATTTTCTGTAATTATTTTTACATAATCACTTGAATTAAAGTTAAATGTACAAAAGTCAAGTATCATAGTTCAGTTGTGTCTAAAAAAAAAACATTCATTTTGAACGCGCCCCTGTCTTATCAAAGAACCCACTGTTTATTTTATACGACGGGCCTTTCTGCTTGTACAGTGATGAGACTTCTTAAATGCACTTGTGATGTTAAGTTGTATAAAAGTGATAACTTTGCTCAAAATCGCCCTTCCTTTTTTATCCTGCTTTTTCGATGATCGATTTTCTATATTTTTCAGTCGAATTCCAAGATAAAACCTATGTAAAAACACTCCCAGACACATCAAGTACTTTCGTGTGAAATTAAAAAAAAAATTAGCCCAGCCGTTTCTGAGTTAATAGGGAACAAACTCACAAAGAGTCTTTTATATAATCTCTACTTCTATCTCTACTATTAGATAAAAGTCACTTTGTGTATGTGTGTGTATGTGTGTGTGTATGCGTGTGAGTTCCTTCCTCATAGGTTCCGAAACGGTTGAGTCTGTCTTTTTTAAATTTTACATAAAGGTAATTTATACGTCTGACAGTGTTCTTAGATATGTTTTATACATTAAGTCATCCGGTAAGTATCGAAAATCGAAAAAAAAAAATCTGATCTTAAAAATAGTCTTTCTTTTCTTATAGATAAAAAAGAATTTTTACATGGGGATATTTTACGTTACACCGGTGCAGCCTTGGTTGGTGTAGCGTAAAATATTCCGCTGTAAAAATTATTTTATCTATAAAGAAGAAAGACAATTTTTAAGATAGTTAAGCCCAAATATCAGCTGACGTGATATTGTAAACAAATACAGACGGAATTTGATGAACGACATTATCGTTACTATTATTATTATTATTATTATTATTATTATTATTATTATTATTATTCTTTTTTTGTAATTATCTGTGCCTAAATCAAAACGTAGATTCCATGAACAAAGCTTCTTTCTTAGAAGTGCACGCCTGTGGAACTCTCTTCCGTTTGCCTGGTTCCCACCTGACTACAACTTGGATGTCTTCAAGTCTAACATAAACAAATTCCTGATGAACCGCCCCCTTAAGTAAGACACTTTATCAAATCTCCAATACTAACGGTTACTACGATACTATCCCATTGATTACTGTACACGCAATAACCCTTATCCCCGAGTGGCTTCCGGGCCTTGATAAGTGATGACCACCATGTAGAGAAAAAAAAAAAATAGTGCACCGGTCACATTATTCCTCGTAATATATAATATTCATCTGATAATATATTACAATATCTTTGGCCATCAGACTAATGTACTTATCCACAAGAAATGTCTTGCAAACTTCACAGCCTCATTAGACTCACAATTGAAGTACATGCAGTTTGTGGTTTGAAATAAAAAGGGATAATAAGTTCTATAACCAACAACAGTATATTTTCAATATAATCAATATGATCAAGAAACAGCCGCCTGAAATTCAACTTATATTACTTTATAACATTTACAGCATAATACTTTTGCTTTACTGCGTGGAAATGTATTGCATGCTATGGTAAAATGAAATGAGCTAGCAGCGAGGGGAGAAGCAATAAAAAATTTTTTGTCAATAATGTAAGTCACGATTTATGCATATAATATTGATTAAATTGATTACGTCGATTTATCGAGTCATTTTAAATTTCGTTTTGAATTTCATCGTTAACATTAAAATAGATTAGCTTACAGTAAAATAAAATAATAATAAAGTAATTTTTTTTAATACTCTTTCAGGAGTGAGGAACCGAACAAAAAAAAAAGATTAAAAAAAAAAAAAATAATACAAATCAACTTTAATGCCAATCATTGGTCTGAGATAATTAACCTTTAATAGAGTGGAGTTTGCGAACTGGCATTTACAGTAACATTTTCTGAAGATGAACTTTTGGGTGCACTAATGAGTGGAACTTAGTTGAAGTTGCCAGATTTGCCCTCACATTCGCAAAATGTTGAAAAGGCAGTAATATATATATATATATATATATATATATATATATATATATATATATATATATATATATATATATATATATGTGTGTGTGTGTGTGTGTGTGTGTGTGTTCCGCTTGCCTGTTTCCCACCTGACAACAACCTGGATATATTCAAGTCCAATGTGAACAAATTCCTGATGAACTGCCTCCTTAAGTAAGACACTTTATCAAATCTCCAACACTAACGTACTGTACACACAATAACCCTTATCCCGAGTGGTTTCCTGGCCTTGATTAGTGGTGACTACCTTGTAATATATATATATATATATATATATATATATATATATATATATATATATATATATATATATTAGTTAGAAAAGCATTTCATCCAAGGCATGAAAATTGTTAAACAAGATGTTTTTTTACTATAGGCTTTAAAAATAAAGGTACAAGATTCAATTTGAAATTTATTTATCTTCAAAGTGCACTTTTATATATTTTACAAAGTAAGGTATAAAAATTTAATTTAAATTGAATTTTATTTTATGTAATCTACATTCTGTTGCACTTTAAAAAAAAATCATTGAAAATTTTATATCTATATCATTAATTGCTGATTAATTAATGAGAAAAGATAAGGTTTTTAAAGTGCACCAAAATGTACATATCAACATAAAATAAATCCAAGGTAATTTTTTGATTCAATTTAAATTAGATTTTTATACCTTACTTTGTAAAATTTATAAAAGTGCACTTTGAAGATAAATAAATTTCAAATTGAATCTTGTACCTTTATTTTTAAAGCCTATAGTAAAAACATTTTGTTTAACAATTTTAATGCTTTGGATGAAATGCTTTTCTAACTTGGATCTTATCTTTTTAAGAGTATATTTTAAAACTCTCCTTCTCTCTATTTCAGTTTGTATTTCTCCTCATGCCACAACTCATTTTTGCAACCCCCTCTTTGTATCATTACAGGTATGAATATTATCTATGTTTCAGCTTATATTTCTCCTCACACCACAACTCATTTTTGCACCCCCCCTTTGTAATACAGGTCAGAATAATGAGCAAATCTGAATTTTTTTTAACAAAAAACTTTAAAATAACTTTTTTTGGATTAATTTTTTTAAAACTTCTTTCAGAATAGAAAATCTTTAAAATTTAATAAGGAACATATTTCATATAGGTTTCATTAACAAATATTCAGTACATAACGAGAAAAACAGAGATGAAAATTTCAAAAGGACTGTATAACTGGTTACGGTCAATAGTAGTCCTCGCCAGCGAAAGTCTTTGTTATTGTTATTCTATTATTATTATTATTATTATTATTATTATTATTATTATTATTATTATTATTATTATTATTATTATTATTTAAAACATTTTGTGTCCTGCTCTTTCACGCGAGGGCTAATATATATATATATATATATATATATATATATATATATATATATATATATATATATATATATATATAAATCTTGGTTTGAAATATCCAAAAGTAGGAACTAATGAACTCAACGAGGTTGTTAGATAGTGCTCGATAACAAGCGCAAAATATTTTTTATTATTTATTCGAAAGTGAAGTTACATTTGGTCGCTGCAAAAAGCCATCTTCGCCAGACGACCCTGAACCATTCAACGCTAGAGGAAAAAAAGAAGAAGATTATTTACACATATTTATTGTGTATATTTTAAGAAAATCTATTTTCATTATTAAAAATATTTAATAGTTAAAAAAATTAATGGTAATTACTATTTAATTTTTTTTTTTACTAATTTGTCACCACTTAACAAAAAGACTCTTACTTTTTTTCTATAGCGTCGAATGGTTCATGATCACCTGACGAAGTCTCATTGAGTGAAACAGATGGCTGTTTGTAGCGACCAAATGTAGCTGTTTTCTTTCGAATAAATAATAATAATAATAATAATAATAATAGTATATGTATGTATATTATATATTATATATTATATATTATATATTATATATTATATATTATATATTATATATTATATATTATATATTATATATTATATATTATATTATATATAATGATTCAGTAATTCTATTAAATGTATTATTATCCTTATTAGCACGAATCTTTCTAGAAGACGAAAGAACTTTGTCTGTCTCATACACGTGGGGACTTCCGTTACATATCCATTGTTGAAATAATTGACAATGATGAAAGGAAATTGGAATCTTAAGATCACTATCATTCCAAAACTAGTTACAAAACTACCAAGCAAATATACACGTTAAATCAAGTTCAAGAGAGATACAACAATTGCACTTAAAGGGTTGTTTGGAATCTTTAAAATGATCTCTCGGCTGGAATGTATAAGATGGCAGATAAATGTCTGCCACTAGAACACAATTATGAGAGAAAGAAAAAAAAATGAAAAAGATTTACCTGGCCATCTGCGATGATAATAAGTATATGATATGTGTTCCTTGATTGCACTATTTGTATAGCCCTCTCGATGACAGGTGCGAAGGTGGTTGGCCCGCTCAGTGTGACGTTGCGGGCTAGCTCATTATATCGTTCCAAAACCTCCTGAAACCCATAACACGGATTGCCGGACTGGTTGAAACAGAACACCTCCCGATCCATCGTCTTTGAGTCTCCGAAACCGAATGCCGGTATCAAGCGATCCCGGTCGAACGGCTCCAGCGTCTGGCCGAGAATGGAGATCACCTTCTGGTAGGGGTTCATGTTCCAGGCGGGGCCGACGCGATGAAGGCACTGGCCGCCGAATGTCTTCCTTCCTTGCCATTCGTTGCTGGCCGTGAAGTCGACCCCGACGATTAGCTGGCAGCGGTCGAGCCCGGCCCGTTTACACGCCCGGCTCACCTCTTCGAACGTCTCGAAGTGGTCCTCGAACGAGAAGAAAAAGTTCTTGTTGCCGTAGTCCGGGATTCCGAGCAGGGTGAAGAGGGAAGGCTTCGCCTTGTATCGCCTGTTCACTCCCCGATACACTTCTACCGTTGCCTCCTCTTCGTTTGACGATCTTTGCCGGGAAAGGCCGAAAAGAATGAGCCCGACCAGAACGGCTATTACGTAGAGGACTAAAGATACAACGGTCATTACGATAAGGCCTCATATCATTCTGGAAAAAAAAAAGAAAAAAAGAAATATGCCATATTGATTTTATTTTGTATTTTGTGTAATGGACATTTAAGAATAATATTTAAACGGAACACAGCGTAAAATAACAACTCATAACTCTTTCTCATATGTATATTATACAGAAAAAACAAGAAAATAATGATACTTCCAAGTAATCTTTGAAACGATCGTACGCCGAATCATTTTTTACCTTAATTCTAGGATGCTAGCAATAAATTATCGGAAACCTGTTCGCTTCCCCCTTTTTTCTTTCTTTCTTTCGCTTTCTCTCTGTATATATTTATATAATTATAAAACTCTGTGGACCTTTGCGGTTTTGTTCGAATCTTGTCTTCGACGATCGGCCAATTCCATCTTTTAAACAATAAATGATAGTTGAATTTATACGGTAGAACCCGGGATACGGCATTAAAAATTAGTAACAAAATACAGTACAGTATATAATACACATGTATATAATAAAATAACATTATAAATAAAACCATAAGACGGGGCAAATGTCGTATTCCACATCGTAACCTGAAAAAAAACTTTATCCTAGAGTCACCGTATTCCGGGGTTCTACTGTGGATATATATATATATATATATATATATATATAAATTCGTATTCCTGTCTGTTTGTTTGTTTGTTCCCAATTTGATATAGAAAAGGTCCATTACTTTACAATTTCATTTATTTCTATATATAGTATGATTCTTGCAAAATATATGCTCAAGAGGTATTCTTATTTGCATATTAAATTAAGGAAAATCGATTTTACTAAATAGCTGTATGTTAGTTACTGTTTATATCAAGAGAATGGTTTTACGTGAAAATGTAAGATTGTTATTTAAAGTTGATTTATTTTGATAAGATATTTAATTTAATTTATTTTGAACTTTTATTACATGCATCGATTTTTTAGAAGCCGGTTTGAGTTATTTCCCTTTGGGCGCCACCTTTTGTTTTAAACTTTTTTTATATATATATATATAAATATGCACATAAAGTTATGAACAGTACATAGGGCCCGAGAAAAGCTGGGCTGAACTGCTAGTATATATATATATATATATATATATATATATATATAAACTTTACAGTTTTTGTATTTAAATTCAATTCGGAAATAATATAATTTTCAAAAAATAAATTATTGTTTGTACGAAAAATGCAATATTTATATTAATTTCCTTAATCCATGGATTTTCGCTGTAGACTCATCTACTTAGAGGAAATCATTAGCAAAATCTGATTTGATATAATTTTGCTATTCAACACATACATAGAAAATATATTAAAGATTAAATCTTTTTAAGGGACATAGAGAAAGAAATAAGTTTTGAAAAAAGAAAAAAAAAAAGGATATGAGCTTTTGGTATCCAAATAGAATGGTCATCCTTGAATATTCTTTTTTACCCGTTGTTAAACACTCTTTGACTATTTACTATGTATACCTGTTGGTATAATCTATATAGGCACTTAATTTCCATCAATTCTTGTGTTAATTACACGTAACCTTGAAGTAGAATGTTATCTTACAAAATCAACAAAGGTGACTTTGTGACTGGGTTAGAATCTCCCGACAAGATGTAATTATCACTTTATCCATTGATGATCGCGTAAGCGTGAAACACTAGTGTCTGTAAGTATAAGAATATATATATATATACTAGCATGGGTGCCCGGCGTTGCCCGGGTGTTTGGAGGTGTATGCTGAGAAAAAAAACAAACAAAAAAAACAAAACAAAAACGGTCAATTTTTTAAAACTTTGAACCCTATTATGACCCCTTAACATTTATTGTTTTGGGCTCAAATTGAGTTATTATGTTAGATCCATGTCCAAGCAACCTATATCTAAAATTTCAAGTGTTTAGACCCAAAATTGTCGGAGGAGTTTGGTAGAGTTCTCAAAGGTCAAATCGTTGAACTTTGACCCCTTGACAGCCAAATTTCTAACCGACAACCAATCACGTAGATTTTCCCAAATCTCAGTACCCTGTATATCAAATTTCGAGTCTGTAGACTGAAAATTAACAGAGTTATTGCGTAGGGAAATGTACACACACACACACATACACACACAGACTCTTTCGCTTATATATATATATATATATATATATATATATATATATATATATATATATATATATATATATATATATATATATATATACCCGAAAAAATTTCATGGTAAACAATTGGTCATTCTTTAAATTAACATTAGTACTATAGTGAATTCGAGAGAGCAAGTTGATGCATTGATTGCAGGTGATTAAATGACTTACTGACTAAATAGTTTTCCAAGGAATGATAAAAATATAAAAATTAAATATGTTTTTTCTTTTTATAGTTTTAAACGTTAAAAAACTTCCAAGATTATATATATGCTAGCAGGGAGACCCGATGTTGTCTGGTTCAACAAATCTTCCACCCTTCCATATTTTTATTACTATTGAAATTGCTTATATTTAAAAAAAAAAAATCGATTGATTGCCTGGTCTACTTAAGGACAGCCTCCTCACAGTGTACCGGGAGGAAGCTTCACATGCCTCTCCCGCAGCGAGTTAGTCCATTGTAGTTTACATTGCACTGTAGAGAATTACTGTTCATTTTATAAAAAATTCTGTAAATAACGACTTCACTTACAGATTAAGATGCAAAAGTCAAGTATCATGGTCAATTGTGCTCTGAGCAGAAACATTCATTTCGAACGTGTCATATCAAAGAATCTACAGTTGATTTTATTGGTTGGGCCTTTCCGCTTGTGCGGTGATAAAACTTATCAAATGCACTTATGATGTTAGGTTATATAAAAATGCTAACTTTGGTCGAAATCAGATTTTATCGATTATAGATTTGCAATACTTATGATATGTATTCCAATACTAAACATATCTAAGAACACTCCCAAACACATCAAATACCTTTGTGTGAGATTTCAAAAAACTCGGCCCAGTCGTTTTCGAGTCCATAGGGAACGAGCTTACCACACCCATACATGATGATTGAAATGTCTTGTCAGACGAGTGCCACTCCCTCAGGCACTGAAAGTCCATGAGCCGAAAATGACTTTAGCCCTGCCGGCAAAATTCACACGCTCTATCAGACATGACATTGAAGACGGTCATTAGTATACATACATACATACATACATATATATATATATATATATATATATATATATATATATATATATATATATAGATATATATACATGCACGCATACATACATATATGCACATACATACACACAACTAAACTAAAGGGAGATAAAAAGAAGAAAAATCCTGCAGGTTCGTGTGTATATGCGTGTGTGTTATGTGGGTTGGAGCCCGAGTATCACACACACACACACACACACACACACACACACACACACACACACACACACACACACATATATATATATACATACACGCATACATACATATATGCACATACATACACACATACATATAATACACATATATGCATACATACACAATACATAATACACAAACATATACATACATAAACATACACAAGACGGTCAATGGCATATATATATATATATATATATATATATATATATACATATATATATATATATGCAAATATACATATATACACACACATACATATCTGTAAACATACCCACATATATACATATAAACATACACTATGCATAATATACATACATACATATACATACACATATATACATTACACATGTATACATACACATGTACATACATATAAATACGACACACATATACAAGTACATACACACATATACATACATATACACATATGTACACATATTCATATATATATACATACCCTTACCTACATATACATACACATACATGAATATGCACTCATACACAAACATGCATATACATACACATATACATGCATACATATACATACATACACACATGCAAATATACACACACATGCATATATGCACATACACACACATGCATATTTGCACATACATACAAACAATATATATACGTATATACACATACATATATACATACATATACACATATACATACATATACACATAGATATACACACATATACATACACCTGTACATGAACATACATACACCTATACGTACATATATACATATAATGATGGCAGATCAATTATTACATGCTTCCAGCATTTCAGGCTTACACGCGTCACAACTTTTTCCATGGCTGAGGGAGTATCTATACAAAGATGATGTTACAGAGTTTTAGCTTTGTACGGCAGCTAAATCTCTCTCTCGGTTCAAAATGTTGACATCCAGCAACAAGCAAGAGCAAGATAGCCAGCAACAAGTCAAACTGCAGACCAGCTTAATGCGGGTACTGGTCTACCGCTTTATGTTTTTTTTAATCTACGATTTGCTTCTCCTAGAGGGGTTGCCTTCACCACGGCTTACGGGAGCCCTCTCCACCCCACATACACATGACAATAAACACATGCGTACATACAGATGTACGCCAACATACGCATGCATGTGCACATACATGCATCCATAATCACGTAGAGGCACACAAATACGCACATACATATATATGCTTATACATACATACACACATATATACATGTAAAATACACACGAAGGAACATTCCAAAAGTCATACGTAGTAAGTGATCAGCGGCTGGACCGTTTTTGTCCCTTTTCCTTCCTGATCTTTCTCCTCCTTCCCTTTTTTTAAATAAAAAGTTTGTTTTAGACTCACACATATGCAGTACATGATAATGATTATGATCATGTTGACAAATTCACACATAATTTTTCAAATAACTCAACGTACGAATCAACGAAAAACAACAGTCCAATTGATATAATTTACAGACGCTTGGATATTTTTTTATGTGTGAGTCTAAACACACACACACACACACACACACACACACACACACACACACACACACACAAGTAATGTTCCTTTTATAAAGTAGTAGAATATATATATATTTTATAGATATATATATATTCTATATTTTATATATATATATACTTGACTACCCTTGACCCGTTGGGTCAGTATGTTATATTAGCTATGGAATTCATGTATGAGCGTGACACTTGTAACGTAAAAAAAATAGTTTTTTTTTTGACATAACAGAAACATTTCTATGAAAGTATATTAAAATGAAAAATCACGGACGGATCACTCAAACATGAAAAAAATCCCCCCTATTCGTGTAAAGTTACCTATTTTTCCGAATAATCGCTCCAAAATCGAAAATTAAACATGAGTTTCCTATGAATCGAATGCCGACGAAAGACATTTAGCAGCAAAAACGCACATAAACCTACCGATGAGAAATATAAGAATCAAAAACCCATATTGGTATCCTTCAACCAAGTTATAGAAACTTAAAATCTAAAAAAAAAATAATTAATAAAATCTGAAGCAAAAAATAAGACCTAAATAAATAAAATAAAATAAAACTAATATTGAAACAGATTAGTAAACGTGTCAACAAATTCACCGTTCTCACACAACTATTTTGTATCTAGAAATGTAAACAAAAATAAAAAAAGAAGGAAGGAAGGAAAAGGGACGGATAGAGAATAGTAGTAGTAGTAGCAGTAGTAGTAGAAGTAGTCTTGGTTTTACTATAATTGTTCTTATGTTTGTCAACGGGTTAAGGTTGTTTAGTTGTAAGAAAATAGCGACAATATAGTTGTAATAAAGAATAGTTGCAAAACACCCCCACTCTTCCCATGTTAAATAATAATTTCGAAATAATAACGTTAATATTTCAGTGCACAGGTCAAAATCTGCAAAAGAAGCGATTTGTGTTTATTTGTTTACGTTGTTATGGGTTACTGTTTATGCGCACACGCGCAACCGGATATCGTAAACCTGAAAGTGGGTTACATCACTCGTTACAAGGTCATTTGAGTTTTGTAATTATATATATATATATTCTACTACTCATATATATACATATATATATATATATATATTTATATTCTACTACTTTATAAAAAGAACATTACCTGTGTGTTTGCATGTGTGTGTATGTGTGTGTGTGATGAGTTCGTTCTCTATGGACTCGAAAACGACTGGGCCGAGGTTTTTGAAATCTCACACAAAGGTATTTGATGTGTTTGAGAGTGTTCTTAGATATGTTTAGTATTGGAATACATATGATAAGTACATATATATATATATATATATATATATATATATATATATATATATATATATATATATATATATATGTATATATATAAGAGTACTGGATGGAACGATAAACTTGTCGCCCTTAAGAAAACAACACTACGGCATTATTTTAAAAATTTTATTGAAAAAATCAATTCAGGTAACTTGATTATGTGGTTGGTAGAGCTGACACCTATTCAATGTAGCTGCCTTCAGTCCCAATCACCGCCTAGACACGAGTCCAGAACTGGGAACACGCCCTTGGTCAACTGCAAAAAACAAAAAACAAAAAAAAAAACGGAAATGAAATCATATCGTCTTTTCTAGGGTGACATTTTTATCGTTCCACCCTGAATATATGTGCACGAGCTGCTAAAAATTGGATACGTAAGTCATTGAGTTTTATTTTCGCCTTGCCACCTTGCCCAAACTGCACGGGGTCGGGTGTTGAGTATAGGTTCATGAGTTCCTTTTGTTTGATCGTCTGGTGAAGTATCTTGATTTTCTTGACCAGGTATTTTAGGAAGTTTAAAGTTTGCACTGGCTTACTGCATTTTCGTATAGGTGTTACTTTTGAGGCTTGAAAAGCTTTCCGGGGATAGTCAATGAGAAGGATAACAAATTAACAGATGAAACGATGCATAAGTTGGAAAATATCTTGAACTACCGACATCTATTATCGGCGAGACTTCTCCCTTCCAACCATATATATGCCGTATGTACAGATAATAGATACGGTATCATTACGTTGACACATCGGTTCTCGTGAAATCACCGAAGTTAAGAAACATTGAGCCTGGTCATTACTAGATGGGTGACTATTTGGGAATACCGGGCACTGTATATAGGAGGAAGTTGACACCTTCCAGTAAGAACTGCAAAAGCAAAACATCGTCATCTCCCTTTACCGGGATATGCACGTGACAGAGGACTGCTTGTGATTTTGATATTCCCTAGACTTTTCCTCCTTCGGGGAAACCCGGTTTAACTCGCCTAAGGTTAATGCTGCTTACTTCCAACTATGAGGTAAATGACATCTTATTTATCACTAGCAATTTGGCAAACGCCGCTCTGGTTGCAGTCCCTTCATGATGAATTGCCAAACCAAGCTGAACTCAAAATAACCGATAGTTGCCAAATCTGCAATTAAAGAAAATAGTGTTGTCGATTTAATTTCGCCGCTACTAAAAACACCGTATGCAAACAAATGGAGCTTTTAGCACTTGACGATGTTTATTATAGCGATTTATATAAATACAAGCAGAGTGACCCGACGTTGCCCGGGATTGAATGATGATCAACAATTGTTTCACACTCCTATATTTTTATTGTCATCGACATTGTTTAAATAGTTCATTTTTAAATCAAACTGATTGATTGCCTGCTCTAATTGGGGACTCATCTCGATGCATCTGGAGGAAGCTTTATATGCCTCTCGCAGTGACTTAGTTAACGATACATTGTAGTTTACATTGCACTGTAGAGAACCTATTGTTGATTTTATAAAATTATTTTTCTATATAATGGCCTGCATTAAAGTTTAAAATACAAAAGTCAAGTATCATGCTTTAATTGTGCTCTAGGCAGAAACATTCAGTTCAAAAGCGCCCTTGTCATATCAAAGAACCTACTGTTGATTTTATATGACTGGCATTACTGCTTGTGCGGTGATAATGGCTTGAATTTGAGTTTAAAATCAAAAAGTCAACTATCATTGTGGAATTGTGCTTTAAACAGGAACATTCATTTCGAATGCGACCCTGTTATATTAAAGAACCTTTTGATTTTATATATCGACTTGTGTGGTAATAAAACTTCTCAAATGCACTTGCGATGGTAGGCTGTGTAAAATGTTAACTTCGGTCAAAATCGCCTGTTCCTTTTTTCATCGGGTTATTTCGATTATCGA
>NC_136512.1:16045702-16068202 GCF_053919585.1 Euprymna scolopes
TTTTAACTGATTTTATTTCTTAATATCATGTGATTGCTCTATAGACTAGATCTTTTGTGAATTTTCTCCAATATCCATTAAGGACTGGACTTTTGTAAAAGCAACATCGCCTGATGATGTCGCTTGTTAGTTGTGACTAATTGAGTGAAACATACTCATGAATGTATAGCGACACCCAAATGTGTATGTAAAAATAAATAAAAAGTCTGTTTTGCTCTACTTTGAATTTGAGCACTCTTGTTAAACCTCGTTAAATTCATAGGATGTTATCTTCTGAATATATATATATATATAATATATATATATTATTTTTAAAATATAATTATCCACTGACACGTGTTTCGTCGTCTACGACTCATCAGAGTGGCTGAATCTAGCGAAATTCGAAATTTCAGATTCAGCTACTCTGATGAGTCGTAGACGACAAAACACGTGTCAGTGGATAGTTATATTTAATATATATAGATATAATTCAGAGGTCAAAGGGAAAATTATTCCCAACTCGCATTTAGGTAAAAATGCGCTTCCATGTAAACAATTGAATTCATTCAATAAGTATCGCTAACAAAAACAAACAAACAAACAAACAAACAAACAAACAAGCAATATATATATATATATATATATATATATATATATATATATATATATATATATATATATATACTAGCAAAAGTACCCGTCGTTGACTGGGTTCAAAAACCGCCTACAGAAAATGGACTCTGATTTATGAAAGTATGATACGTTATGAAAAGGAAGGGTTGTAAAGAGATAGATTCGAATTTGGGGGTATCAAAACCAAAGCAAAATATGATGAAAGTAAAAATAAAATAGATAAACCCCATAATTTATTATACCATACCTGTTCACACTGAAACACATATCACAATATTCTGTGGATCTATATTAAAAAAACCTTGTTAAACTTTGTGATATATTTCCATACTATGGAGGTCAGGTGCGAACGAACATCCCATAATTTTATTATACCATATTTCTTCAAACTGAAACATAATTATCAAAGTATACTTACGCAGATAGATTTGAAAAGTATTTATTAAAGTTTGTGCATATTTCCATTCTATGGAGGCCAGGCACGAACGCAGACCCCACAATTTTATTATACCATTCATATTTAAGTTAAAACATACTTATCAAAGTATTCTTATGTACATCTATATAAAAAAACACTTGTAAACGTTTTTTTTTTTAATTTTTAATTTTTTTATTTCCATACTTTGTAGACCAGGCGCGTACACAGACCCCACAATTTTAATGAATCATCATTCTGCCATATCAAACATATCCATTCCTGTGTCTCGATACATCTTCTATCATTATATGTGATCAGTTTTCTATAATAGTCAACCATATAGGACCCTATTCGTGACCAGACACACACAGACGTTCAGACGTTTAGCTTTATATATATATATATATATATATATATATATATATATATATATATATATATATATATATATATATATATATATATATCATTAAAATCCAGGTTGCGATAATTAATACGCCTGATCAATGATGGGTGTGACTTTTAATTAGTGATTCTCTGCCTCCCAAGAGGCGGAAGAGTTTCATGTTTCTTCTTTATTAAATGTGACTTTCAATGGCCTGTCGTGCTAATTAGCATTCTTTTTACCGAAACTAGTTCTTCGCAGAAGTCATTAATTTCATAGAAAAGAAAAGTAGAAGTTCGTGTCTAAAATTTATTTGAGATCGAGTGAGTGAACGTGGAAGTGGTTGGTACGCTTTGTTTAATCCTTACATGAACATGGATGTTTCGTTAAAAAATAAAGCCAATAATGATTTTTTTTGTTAGGATAAATGAAACTGCAGACGTTTAGTTGAAGGCAAAGAAAAACACACACACACAAAAAAAAAAAAAAAACATATACGTAAATATTAGCGATGGGACGATTCCAATATTTTTCCTGACTCCGCTACAATTATCGATTCCGTACTAAATTCCCGATTCCGCTTCTTTTTTAATCTTTAAATATTTAACTCTAAAGTTGCTATTTTCTGCCGATTACCGTAAAAACATGTTAAATTTTCAGATATTTTCTCATACGCAAAAATACACCTGTGGGGGGGGTTGGTCTATAGATTTTAGTTTTACTGGTAGTTTAAAATCAATAAATATTTATTATTTTAACATGACTACCAGCAGTGGAAGATTTTGTTTTAGACAAAATCAAATTAAAAGACAATTGAAAGAATCGCTTTGGGATCGGGAAATAGGCACAAAATTTTCCGATACCGATTCCGATACCACGAAAAGTTCCGAGTTTTCCGGTTCCTGATTCCGATTAATCGTTCCAATATTAGTAAATATTTTTCTTTCTTTCTTTCTTTCTTTATTCCTTCCTTTCTTTCTTTCTTTCTTTATTTCTTTCTCTCAATTCTTTTTTTTTCTTTCTCTCAATACTTAGTATTTTGTTTCCTTTCTTTCTTTCTCTTAATTCTTATTTTAGGGTTTCTTTCTTTCTTTCTTTCTTTCAATATTTTTTGTTTCCTTCTTCATTTCTTTATTTCAATTCTTATTTTTTGTTTTCTTTCTTCCCTTTTTTCTTTCTTTCAATTTTTAGTTTTTCTTTTCTTTCTTTCTTTTCTTTCTTTCTTTTCTTTCTTTCTTTCTTTCTTTACTGCTTTGTATTACTTGGATATTCGGACTACTGGTCTTCATTTTGAGTGTTATTCGCACATTCCGACCGATGTAATCTCAGACCTTCTTCACACATATCAAGAATCTTTCTGTCAACCTCGGAAATCTGCATGACATTTCGAACGGAACCCTTTATTTAATCCATGGGAATACCATGTTCTCATTCCGTCAGCCATGACTGGGTAGAAGTCCTAAGTAATTCGCAGTTGTATTCCCAAGGATCCATAACATATAAACTACTTAATAAAAATCACTTGTTAACTAACACTCTTCTGGAGAGTGAAGGTTTTTTAACGCAAGAAATTCTTAAAAATTAGAAGTGTTATATTTCTTTATGAGATATGTTTCGAAACACATGCGTGGGAAAATTAATCGTTTTTTTTAGGGGGGGGGGCAACAAAATATGACAAAATGTCATTTAGACATATGCGTTACGATTTAATATCCACTGTGAATCTGAATCCACTGTGAAAAAATTTCCCCCACTCTATATCTGTGCCTAAATCAAAACGCGGATTTCATGAACAAAGCTTCTTTCTTAGAACTGCACGCCTGTGGAACTCTGTTCCGTCTGCCTGCTTCCCTCCGGACTACAACTTGGATGTCTTCAAGTCTAATGTTAACAAATTCCTAATGAACCGCCCCCTTAAGTAAACACTTCATCAAATCTCCTCACTAACGTAATGTACTTGCAATAACCCTTATCCCTGAGTGGCTTCCGGGCCTTGATAAGTGGTGATCTCTGTATAAAAAAAAAATATATAAATTTGGGATCGTATCGAATAAATGAATATGCGAGTTGTTTACATTATATTAAACTTCTGTGCGTAAGTACAGCCAAGATAGTAAGAAACATGGAGGGGATTTCCAAGTTTTTAAGTCAGTATCAATAAAGCATTATAGTATAACTTTCAGCATCTACGAACCTCAAGATTGAAGGGGTAGGACTTTGCTGCTTTTAGGCTTAATCGGGAGTATGTGCATCGAAGGAAAACAATTAGACTCACAATATAATTGCAAATTACTTAAGGTTTCTACTGAATCATTGGTGACGAAATATGAGCATTCCACACCAGTTCATTAAATAACTCGACTAGCTACAACCACTATATACGATTTCTCTTACTCTATATCTGTGCCTAAATCTAAACGCAGATTCCATGAACAAAGTTAATTTCCCAGAATTTCTCGCCTGTGGAACGCTGGTCCGCTGGCCTGATTCCCAGTTGAATACAACATGGTAGCCTTCAACTCCAATGTAAACAAGTTCTTGTTAGGCCGTTCCCATAAATAATAAAATTCTACAAAATTTACATCATTAACGATTACTGCACTACCAATTTACATTCATTAAACCTTATCCTCGAGTGGCCTTCGGGCCTTGATAGGTAGTGACTCAAATTAAAAATATAAATAAAAATAAGGGGTTGTGTTCAAAATTCCATGCAGATTTCCGAATTTAACAAAAACATTACTGAATTCAACATAAAGATTTCTGATTTCGACATAGAAATTCACGAATTCGAAATAAAGATTCCTGAATTCGACATAGAGATTCCCGATTTCGACATAAAGATTCCCGAATTCGACATAGAGATTCCCGATTTCGACATAAAGATTTCCGAATTCGATATAAAGATTCCCGATTTCGATATAAAGATTCCTGAATTCGACATAAGGATTCCCGATTTCGACAAGTTACACCCGAGAAAAACCAGTTCGAATAACACTCAAGATGAGAATAGTAGTCCGAAGAATCTAAATAATACGAATTTTACGCACTGAGTACTTAGCCCTCAACCTCCAGAAGAGTGTAACTTTTATTGCTAAATTTTACCAAGTATATTATTAACTATACCACGGATCATTGGGGATTACTTACGACTTCTACTTCGTCATGGATGATACAACGAGAACATGCTACCCGTGTGAATTAAATAAAGGGTTCCATTTGAAATTATCTGCTGATTCTAGTTGGACATTAAAATTCCTGAAGAAGGTCGGAGGTTACATCGGTCGAAACATTTCTGAAAAATGTTACAGCGTGCAAATAACACTCAAGATGAGAACAGTAGTCCGAAGAATCCAAATGATCTAAAAAAAAAAAAAAATCAGAAATATTTACTGATTTAAAAAAAAATTTTTTTTTCGTTTTCTTTAGAATTTTCAGTATTTATTTTTATTTTACTATTCTGACTTTTTAAATGTTTTATTTCATTTTTATTATTTTCATTTTTTCGTTATTCATCGTGCTCATCTTTTCTTTTTTCGTTACTGTTTTCATACTTTTATTCTTTCTTTATTATTTTATTGCTCTATTTTTCTTTAATACTAGCGAGGGGGAAACCCGGCTTTGCCTGGTCGTAAAATACACTTATGTATGATATTTTATTTTGTCCAGATGTCGTATATATATTATTATTATAGAGTCGTGATTTAAAAAGTAAAAAAAAAAAAAAGTATTTAGGTGCCATCAGCTAGAATCGAAACCAAAAGCAAAACTGTAGCATTCAAAGCTGGTGACGTTACCATTATACCAAAGTAACATGCATATCAACTGATTAAAATAAACTAAGATGAATGTACAAAATGTATAAGGATTTTTTCAATTTTGATCTCTTCAAAACTATGTTAACCGGCTAAAGACCCATAAAAGAACGGTTCATCCAATCATTTGAGGCCCCTGTGAATTTTAGTTTCGGAAGAGATAAAGTTTCAAAATATGGAGACAGACAGACAGATATAGTGAGTTTTATAAATTAGATTTTCATTTATTTGTTGATTTTTTTTTGTACTATTTTTTTTTTTAATTCCTTATCTGTCTTTTATCCTTTGGTTCGCATTTCCTTTCTTTTCTATAAAAAACTAATTTTCTATCTTCCTTTTCTATTTTTATTCTAATCCGTCCTGTCTTTCCTTTTCTTTGTTTTCGTTCTTCCCTCTCTACGTTTCTTGTCTTATTTTCATTTCTTTCATTCAAGACATGACCACGTGCGCACGCACACCCATGCATGCCTACACAAACCTACAAAGAACATATGCACAAGAATATTGACAAGATACATTCCCACGCATATGAACGCAAATACTTACGCATAAGCTTGCATCATACAACTACAAAGGCCTATTTAAAATTGAAAGGTTTAAATTTAACGTTATTTCACGCGGTTAACGGTGGCCGAATGGATACGGTCTTTGCTAATCGAGAGTTCGAGTCTGTCGCATGGTGTTAATCGTGACACCCTGCACTAAAGATTCCCGAAAGGATGAAACACTAGTGTCTGTAGGTATTTAATTATTATGGTAAAAAAATAATTATATATATATATATATATATATATATATATATATAATTATATATATATATATATATATATATATATATATATATATATATATAATTAATTAATTTTTATATAATTATTTTTTATATGCAACGTCACGCTGGACTTCTTTTGGACTCCATTCTCTCTAAAGAACTATTTTCGCATTTCGGATGAACTTGAGAGGATTTTCATGCAAGCTGAAATATTATGTGCAGTTTTTATTTTATTTTACTTTTTTACATATCCAACGCTTCTTTTTTTATTTGTAATTTATAACTACAATAAATTGCGTTTTCACTTAATGCGTTTACTAGCAAATTCTAGCATTGCTACAAATATAATTTGCTGATTTCTTTATGTCCTCTGATGAGAAGAATAACAAGAATAGCATTCTTTGTACTCCACGGAATAAGGACTTTGTAAATTGTTTTTTGGAGTATTCAGTCGAACAATATATTTTGATTGTAAAGTTCAACTTACAGTTTTAATTTTCTTTCTCTTATATATATATATATATATATATATATATATATATATATATATATATATATATATATATATTAGAAAGGAATCATTCTTCATAATGACCCGGAAGCCACTCGAGGATAAGGGTTAATAAGTGTACGGTGGTCAAGTGGAACTTTGGTAAATTGGATTGCATAAGGAATTTGTTCACGTTGGAAAGCAGGCAAACGGAAAAGAGTCCACATCCTGCAGTTTTAAGAAAGAAGCTTCGTTCATGGAATCTACGTTTAGATTTAGGCACAGATAAAAATGGGAAAATTATTGATAATGGTTTCAGGTAGACGTGTGTTTTTCGTGAAAGTCAGGCCAGGTGGGACCATAGATTGGAGCTCATAATAGCACTTACGATGAAAATAAAGATAGAGTAGCGACAAGCTCGCAACGGCTTTTCTGTGGGAAAGAGGTTTCTTTTGATGAGTTAAGGGCAAAATAGATTCAATGTATTGATGTAATAATTAAGTGAATGATTTTGTGCTACGAAACAGGTACTGTCAAGAATTGTAAATGTCAACTGATGGTTGGTTGGTAGGTTGGTTGTTTTTGTTTTACGGCATATCAACCCTTTTCGGGTTATTTAATGCCGAATCCAAAGATTTTGAAGAAAATTTTTTTAATAGAATATATTTGTTGTTTTCAAGTCTGTTTCTATTTAACCCATAGTTGGGAACCTAAGAGGTACTACCACTCCGGGTCAGAATGGGCCTGGGAGCAATGGCAATTAAAGAGTGGCTCTACACTCCACAAAGCCCGCAAATTGAGGCCTCACCACTGGATATAGTATCCAAGACCAAAATGTCAACTGAATTAAAGGAATAAATTGTAAGATGGTCAACATCATGAAATTTGAAATATAGACGTTTGTCATTTATTCATGCTTTGTAATTACATTGATCTTCTTAAATAAGGGTTGTTATACACACACACGCATATATATATATATATATATATATATATATATATATATCTTTTCTGTAAAAGTCTGAGGAAGCTACAGACGGCAAAAAAAAAGAAAACGGCCGAGTAGCTTAAGCAATAATGTAACTTAACAGAAAGATACGGTAATAAAAAATAAAACGCATATTTGCTCTACAACAGTATTGAGCACTTTCTTCAGTTTTTATTAATTACCATTTCCACTATATATATATATATATATATATATATATATATATATATATATATATATATATATAAGAAATATGAATAAAGAATATTTCCACAGAAATATATATATATATATATATATATATATATATATATATATATATTATATGTATGTATGTGTGTGTGTTTATGACAATAATTTGTTCTTATTTACTATTGATTGATGTTTGTATTAACTGTTTTCTTATTTCTCATTATAATTCCTGCAAGTCGGTAAAACTGTCACATCCGATTTAAAATGGCCGACATGTTTATTAAACAAGCAACGTGTCCAGAATGCAAACAAAGCATGTCTCCAAATGAATCAATAATTGCCGTAGAATCTTTAAAAAATTTCTGGCCTCTCACGAGAGGATCATATTCCGAATAAAGAACAATCTTGGCCGAGTAACCATGCCAAGCGTGCATTTATTGTCCGCGGCGTTGGCACTGGCTTGGTTATATGAGAAGTTTACAGAATCCCTCAGGATTCAGTAGATGTCGAGCTCACCATCAGGTCCAGACCAGCTGGTGTCTTGAGTTCTAAGTGAGGCACAAGGTCAGAGGCAATTAAGCTCTGAGTATGCGTACTTGCCACGAAACAATTGCAATAAAGAGAATAGAAAGAGGACTCTTGCTTCCCTTATTTTGTCCTTTAGCCCTCACATTCTATTAGCAAGGGAGGTGACCGTGGCTCAGTGGTTAACGGACTGGCAACCTGTTTGTTAGTTTGTTCCACAGAAACACTTTCACTTAAGGACATTGGCAAATTTTAAGTAAATACTCGATATCCTTCTAAAATGAATTCTTAATAGAAAGATATCGGGGAAAAGAATGCCAACCAAAGCATCATAATGAATGGTGTTCAAGAAAAGCAGCAGCAGCAGCAGCAGTAGCAGCAGCAGCAACAACAACAACAAGAACAAGAAGAAGAAGAAGTGAAGAAGAAGAAGAAGAAGAACAACAACAACAACAACTTCCATCAGCGATATTTCTGACAAAGGGGGAAGAATTTCTGTTTTCTGGATCGGAATCTATTAATTTCATACTTAGAGTTGGCTGGTTTTAGACCGTGAATATTATTAGTTTTTTTTTTCTTGTTCTCTTTTTAGCTTCTTACATCAAGTGGCTTCGTGCTTTGTCTGGAATGATTTCCATAAAAACAAATTGGAGAGTAAGATTTTGTGACTTGGAAGATAAGAAAACGAAATTAGAATACTCCAATAATGAATAATGCCGTGAATGATTTTATTTATTTTTCAGGGAACAGACTGGAAAAAATCTCGTATAAAAATTATTTGTTTAACCGGTTTAAAAACTAAGAATTTTTTTTTTTTAACTTATTAATCAAACTAGCAGGGAGGGTCGACGTTGCCCAGGATTGAATGATGATTAGCGAATGTTTCACACTCTCATATTTTTATTGTCATCGAAATCAGTGAAATCGTCCATTTTTTGATAAAATCAATTGATTGTCTGCTCTAGTTGGCGACCCATCGTGGTGCACCTGGAAGAAGCTTCACATGCCTTCACCGCAGAGACTTAGTCCACAATACATTGTCATCTACATTGCACTTTAGAAAATATTGTTGATTTTATATGCTAGGCTTTTCTGCTTTTGCGGTAATAAAAACTTCTCAAATGCGCTTGTAATGTTAGGCTGTGTAAAGTGTTAACTTTGGTCCAAATCGCCTGTTCCATCTTTCGTCGGATTATTCCGATTATTGGTACTTATCGAAGACACTCCGATACAAAACCTATCTAAGAACACTGCCAGGCACATGAATTAACATTTGTGTAAAATTTCATAAAAATCGGCTTTTTTTGTTTGGAGTCGGTAGGAAAATTGCACTTTCTCTTTCTCACACACACAGACAAATAAAGTTGCTTTTATATAATAGTAGATATATATGTAGATAGGTAGGTAGGTAGGTAGGTAGGTAGGTAGGTAGATAGATAGATAGATAGATAGATAGATATTCGCTCTTGTTTTAGATCGTTATAAGAGAGCATACAATTAAAGAAAAATAATGCATTAAAGTTTGCTGCATTACGAAGAAAAGAGATTGCAAAAGAATCTAATTTGAACACTGATGCATTTTTAACCTAAAATAAAGTGATGTATGAATTAAATACACCTTAAAGAAATGTATAACACTAGCAGGCTTTCCGGCTTAAATATGATATTTTGATTAATATAGCTTTCGTATATATTATTATATTATACTGGACCCAATATATAGGAATGATTTAAAAAGATTAAAAAAAAAAAGAAAAAAGACTCGTGCGCCACCACCGAGAATCGAAACCAAAACGTTAAGCTTACGATTTACTTTTTCCTTTGACGTTAATGCCTGACCTATGAAGACGTGTTTGCTGTAAGGCTAAAAATTAAAACATGAACCTATAGCTGTTACGTTAAGTATGCATTCGATCTTCGCCTGGCATATTCCATTTTTTTTTAATTTTCATAATTTTGCACCGATTTTTCCCGGCTAAAACCCAAATATAAAGTTTCCCATGAGTTCGAATACCCTGTATATTAAGTTTCAAAAACTGACAGGAGTTTGGTAGGGAAAATTTGTTAAACAAATATATATACGCATACATACATACATATATATATATATATATATATATATATATATATATATATATATATATATATATATATATATATATAAAGAGATTTATGTTTTACGCAAATATAAAATAAAATATATATATATAAAGAGATTTATGTTTTACGCAAACATTACGCAAGTATAAATCATGTAGAATATCTGCATGAATATAATTACACGTAATAGTAAACTACAGATGATTATCACATAAGAAAACTGAAAAAAAAACTAATAGGGAATTAATTGAAATGAATGTTTATAAGAATATGCAAATTAGCTAGATCTTTTGCAAATAAATGCAATTCCACGATCCATATATAACAAAGTTATATATCTATTTTTTTTAATAAATAGAAAAATGGGATTTTAATATGAATATCAATACACCCCCCCCAATTTTTTTTAGGAATAGAGATAAACCTTTACAGCATTTTCACACAAAAAATTCTCCCTTTTCAATTGCTCGTGACAAAATCTAATTTATAAAACTTACTATGTCTGTCTGTCTGTCTTTATTTTTTCAAGGTGTATCTCCACCGAGATGAATAGTTGAAGAGCGATGCGAGGCGGGTCAAATGATTGCCTTGTTGGGGGACCTTTCTTTCATCGGTTTTTAGCCGATAAAAATAACTGCTAGAAGGTCAAAATTGAAAAAAATTGAAACTTGGCAGGCGTAAGTCGACTTAAATTGCTCTTGTACGCATGTGCGCATGTGCAAATATACATTTATACGTTCAAGTCGGTTTTTGAGCACTGAATGGTTTGGTTTCGGTTCTAGCTGATGGCACCTAAGTCATATTTTTTAAAACTTTTAAACTCACTACTATATATTGGGTACAATATAATAATAAATACATAATTGGCTCTGTAATAATAAATACAATATCTGCATAAATTAAGATATATTTAAGTATAGTTTACGACCGAGCAATGTTGGGCGGCCTGCTAGTCTATATATATTATAGTCAATGTTTGTTTGTGTATTATAGCCACACGAGGTGACAAATGATTGCACTTTTTCTGGACAGTTGCTTTATATGTATAAGGAGGAACATTGTCTGTCTGTCTGTTTGTGTGAGGAACGGTGTTGCAATATTTTTGAATCATAATGGGGTAGTTATGTAAATGCTGCCCACCTCAGCATTATTTGGCACAAGGCCTGGAAAGTGGGAACCCCGCAGGCTCCCCTAAAGGAGGGGCACTCCTGCAATTTTAAAAATTGCCTGAGTAACCCCGTCGGCATTCCCCGGTCGGGGCGCCTCAGGCAGCAAGCAATAAACTTGCCCCACCGGAAAGCCCGGTGGCAAGGCCTGGGAGAGTGGACCTCCTAGGTATTACCCAGGCGGTGCACCTCAGTCCAACAGGTGCTGTACCGGTTCCCGGCCCCTCACTTGTTGGGCTGAGTGTCAAGTGACGAATCCTTGACATGTACTACCCTGTCTCCCTGCAGCCGAAGCCGCGAGGAGACACATCCCATCATAAAAGAATGATAATGGGGCATGATCCCGCACAGTCGGGAGATTCTATTTATAAACGATGCTGCTAGGAACTGACGAATCAAATTTATTCACGTTCCGCTACCAACCAATCAGAAACCAGAATTCTCCATAAAAATGAAACCTTTTCTGTAGCAACTTCGCATGTGTTTTCTTCGTGTCACCACGGGAAGAATCTTTTGCTCTGTGGCTTCCAACTCAAGAACTGTCTACTGAGAACCAGTCACCCCCAGGACTTGTGTAGAACAATTAACCATCGGAAACTTTGTTTGTTTGTTTGTGTGTTATAGCGGCACGAGGCGAGTCAAATGATTGCATTTTTCTGGAGTTGTTTATATATATATATATATATATATATATATATATATATATATATATATATATATATATATATATATATATATATATATATATATATAAGGAGGAACCTTGTCTGTCTGTCTGCTTGCGCGAGGAACGGTCTACCAAACTATTATAAATTTATACGTTAAAATACATTCATCTTTAACTATTGCTTATCTGTCTGGCAATAGCTCTAACAGTAACAACTAAGGCTGGAGTGCTAAATGTTTTCATTTCGATTCTAGCTGATGGCACCCAAGTCATTTTTTAACTTTTGAAATCACTATTATATATTGGGTACAATATAATAATCAATAGAGAATTGGCTCTGTAATAACAAATACGAAATCTGCAGAAATTAAGATATATTTAAGCATATTTTACGACCGAGCAATACTAGGCGGCCTGCTAGTCTCTTTTTTTTTTATATGGTAGTCACCACTTATCAAAGCCCAGAGGCCACTCGGGGGTAAGGGTTATTACGTGTACAGTAATCTATGGGATAATATCGTAGTAATCGTTAGTAATGGAGATTTGATAAAGTGTCTTACTTAAGTGGGCGGTTTATCAGGAATTTTTTATGTTGGACTTGAATACATCCAAGTTATAGTCAGGTGGGAAACAGGCAAACGAAAGAGAGTTTCACAGGCATGCCGTTCTAAGAAAGAAGCTTTGTTCGTAGAATCTACGTTTTGATTTAGACACAGATAAATAGCGGAGAAAATCATTGACAGTATTTTCAGCTAGGCGGGTGTTTTTCGTGAAAGATTGGCGAGGGGGATCAGAGATTGGAGCTCAGACGAGCACTTGCCATGGAAATAACGATAAAACAAAGCTAGGCTCGCAACGCCTCTTCTGTGGGAGAAAGATTGCAGGGAAAGGAAAAAGGGCATCCCCTACTAAGCTACGAAGTCTATTTTGTACTCTGTCAAGGCAGGATAGACCGTTTTTAGCAGCTCCTGCCCAGATGTGGCAGCAGTACTCCATTCTTTGAGTTACTTGGCTTTTATATAGATAGAGAATTGCATCAGCAGTGAGATATCTACTGGAGCGGTAGAAGGATCCTACCATTTTTCCAGCGACCAGACTTGATGTACGTGTTCCATTTCAGATCAGAAGTAAAGGTCAAGCCCAGAAGCTTGTCAAAACATGAAGCCTCCCCAAGACGAAAGCCATCCATTTCAATTGATGCCAGATGGGGACCAGAGCGTTGATGATGTAAAGATAGAAGCTTGGTTTTAGATGCATTAAAAGTAACCAGCCAGCTCTTCCCCCATTGTACCAAGCGCTCAAGATCAGAGGAGAGAGAATCAGAGAGAACTTTGTCCTTTATGGTCTTTGATGTGTTGCCATAGATGGTCGTGTCATCAGCATAGATGGTAACGAATGATTTAAGTCTATATATATTATAGTCAATGTTTGTTTGTGAGTTATAGAAATCAATATATAAACATAACATTCAAATAAGTTTCAATAAGGGTTAAATTTGTCACAGCTCTGATCTATCATTATTTTCATGGCAGATGCTCGCCTGAGCTCCAATCTATGGTTCCTCCCTGTAAAACATTTACGACAAACACTCGTTTAACTACAACCGCTGTTAGTAATTTTCTTTACTCTCTATTTGAGCCTAAAATTAAATGAAAATTACATGAGCAATACTTTTTGCCATCATCTGTTCATCTGTGAGAATTTGAACATAGCGCGTTTGTATATTAATGCGAAATGATATCGCCGGTAAAATAAAAATACTATAAAAAAGAGAAAGACAACGATCACAAGAGAAACGTGGAGCACAAAATGAGATGACGTTCGAGATCTCGTGAGAAGCGTGGGTAAGCGTTCAAGATCACGTGGGTGACGTCACAGCTGCAACAATGAGAAAATAAATGTTGTTGCTATAAAAAGAAAAAAGCAAGTCGAGTTATTTCCTATTCTTTGTCTTGATCTCCTTTTTTACGTTTGAAATCATTATGATATATAGGGTACAATATAATAATCAATAGGTAATTGGCTTTATAATAATAAATACAAAGTCTGTATAAATTAAAATATCATATTTAAGCGTGTTTTACGATCGGGTAGCGCCGGGTGCCCTGCCCTGCCAGTGTAAAATAATTCTTTTGTCTTTCAGAAAATAAAATACCGTCACTTTTGGACCAGTTTTATTAATGCCTGTTCAAATTCGTGGAGAATAAAATAATAAAAAAATCTATCCTTCGTAATAATTAGTACCGTGGCTGTTCTGTTTTATTTAGTGTCACGGACTTGTATTTACATTGGCTGTGGTTTGGACCGCATTCTCGAAATTCATCATCTCATAGGGAGATAGGTCGCGAACATGCAGCTCACCTAGATGTACATTACTGTTAATTGCTGAAAAAGGTAAACTAAACCGCAGAAGTAATTAATTGCATCATTATCTATTTATTTAAATTTCTCCAGATATAACTAATTCCATTAATCAGCTGAGACAAACCTAAGAAAATACTAGACATTTAGGATTTCCGATCGAAGGTAAGTATACTTGACGGACATAAATCGGTTTGAGGGGATCGCCACATAGCTGGACTGAAACGGGTCAGAAGGAGAAAAGAATCTGCGTGGGACAAAGAAGATTGTCACACAGGTCGTATGACGGAGTTAGTCTTAAAAGAGATTCTGAATTTGATAGATGTAGACACTAGCGGCGGACCCCAACGACACACATCAGTGTTCAACAAAGCAAGTTTATAACATGTATATTTGTGTCTGCGTTGTTATTTACTTTGAATAGGGAATAATAAAGTGTGCTTTGCACCCAGCCCTAAACCGGTAGGTTGTGGTTTTCGAGCAAATCTCTTAAATAGTAAAGTTTGCAAAAACAGAAAAGAAAAGGAAATCAATCTGCCTACGTTATTCACCGTAGTTCCATAGTATATGTATCCCATAATTCATAATGACAAATTCATTAGTTTATGAGTTTACCTTGCACATACATGTTATCAACCTATATGTTTAAGATTAACCCCTAAATAGATGAAGAACTCATTACGAATATACGGCATATTCGCGTTGACACACCGGTTCTCGTCAGTTCATCGAAGTTAAGCAACGTAGAGTCTGGCTAGTACCAGATGGATGACCATTTGGAAATGATATGCGCTGTATGTATTCCTCTCATGATTGGAAGGTGCATGCTGCTGGCGACGACTTGTGAATTTAATATTCCTTGTAAAATTCCTCCTTTGGAGGTAGATGGCAAAGCCCGGTCAGAGCTAGTACCATATAAGGTATTACCGGTTCGTTCGTTGCACCAAAAAAAAAAAGAAAAAAAAAAGAGTCGGATTCGACACAATCGATCCCCAATGTAGGGCAGGTCATGAGCATCACAATGCCCGGTCTGAGAAAATCCACTCAACTTCCAGAATCGTACGCTTGCTTTTTTTTTCTTTTTTTTTTACAGGTAAGTCATCACTTATCAATGCATGAAAGCCATTCGAGAATGAGGGTTAATGAGAGTAAGGTGGTCGATGAGATAACAGCGTAGTGATCATTAATGGTGGAAATTGGGTAGAAATTGATTATTTAAAGGGGGCGGCGCAACAAGAACTTGTTTACATTGGACTTGAACACGACCATGTTGTAGTCAGCTGGAAAGTGGGCCCGCGGTACAGAGTCCCACAGGCTAGGAGAGAAACTTTGTTCATGGAATTTGCGTTTAGATCTAGGCACAGACAGAAAGTGGGGTAAATTGTTGACAGTGGTTGTAATTAGGCGAGTATTTGTTGTGCATATTTTGCAAAGAGAGAGAGAGGAAGGGAGGGGGCATTGATTGAAGCTCCGTCGAGCATGCCATTAAAATAACTGTAGTGCAGAGATAGATTAGTAACGTCTCTTCTGTGAGAAAGAGGTTGCAAGGAAGAGAAAAGGAGATCACCTATCAGGTTTCGGTTTCTCAAGGCAGCTTCCCACGGATGTGGCAACAGTACTCCATTTTAGGACGTTTCTTGGGTCTTATACAGACAGAAGATTACATTCTGGAGCGGTGGACTGATGCAACTGTTTTTCCAGCGACTTTTCCAAAAAAGTCGAAGCTTATTTGTTATTTTATGTTTAGAGCTCACAGACTGAGCGAGATATTTTGTAGATCAGATCGCAGAATTTTGTTTAATCTTTACCGAATGTAATAAATCAATGTATATCATTACAGAATACGCGAGCTTTTTGCTTGTCACGAAAGAGGTGTCGAATTTTCACTTTGTCATACAAAGGAATGAGATTCTCGTCTGTCATCACAGAACATACTAGATTTCGTTTTTTTTTTTCATCAGCACGGAATAAACTATATTATTTATTTATTTGTTTAGCAAAGAATAAATGAGATTTCACTTTATCATGAAAAAAGTGACGAGTTTTCACCTTATCAAAGAATAGACGAGATTCTCGTTTGTAAACGCAGACTGAACGAGATTTTAGTTTTGGTTTGAATTTTTTCCCCCTTTATTTCTTTTTTTTTTTTATCATTCTGTCCCCCCCCCATCTTTTCTATTAATTTTCTCTCACATATTTTTCTTTATGTCTATTTCCTCTTTTTTTCCTTTTCTTTTATTTGAAAAAATTCTAACACATTCTTAAGTCCTATTTTCTTTTTGTTTTTAAAATTTAGTTTTGGTTTTGATTTTCTTTTCATTTTCTATTATTCACATTTTTTTTTTCACCATTTTTGCTTTCCTTTTTAATGCTTTCCTCTCCTTTTTTTTCTCTCTCCTGTTCTGTTTTCTTTCTGTCATTTCTCCTTTCAAATTTAGGCTGCTTTCTCGTCTTTCTTTTTTAATCTTTGAAAAAATAATTCCAATTTATTTTTAGATTCCATTAAAAAAAAAAATTACCCATTATTTCCTTTCCTCGTCTTTTCAATGTCCAACCTCTTCCTGGCCCTAATTCTAACCGTTACTTCAACCTCCTTCCTTTTCGCCTATCTTTAACTTTCATTCATTGGATACGTTTCTTTTCTTTTTTTCATTCGTTTTTTTTTCTATCCGCCTTTCCTTTTCGTTCATTTTATTTCTGCATACTTTTTTCTTTTCTTTCACTTTTTTGTTCATTTCTTTTTTTTTTTTCATTAATTTCTTTTATTCACTTACTTCTTTTACTCATGCTTATGATTCTTGTCATTCTTTTTCATTCATTTTGGTTGCGGCAATCGGAAGAATTTCTTACTAATATAGTTCTTGAATCTCGGTTTTAGTCTTTGGTTAATATTTATAGAAATTGATTACTCCAGAAGCGGAAGTTATTAGGGAATGTTAAATTCCCACGAAGTCCCCATGTATGCATGTATATTTCGTTCAGAGGAGATGACAATGTTAGTTCTTGTAGTTTTTGCTGCTAGGTGTCGTCTTTCTCCTACATACCGCGCCTGGTATTCCCGAATGGTCACCCTCCTCCTCAAGCGCTATATCTCAACTGTTCAACAAATCTCATCTACTCAAGAACTGCATTCCGTTCGATCATCGTTATATTTGGTTTAACGCATGTTTTACACGCTGGCATGTGTTGGACGGCTTTTCGAAGTTTACTTCAAAGCTAAATTATCTTTGGTCAGCTCTTTAATTATCCATCTTTTTCTCAGACTCCCACTTACTACATAATAGGCTTCGCACTGTTTGCTAAGTCTCATGCAATATAGGCACAGTTTTTTTTAAGTACTTCCACAGTATGTACTCCAATGAACGTACTGTACCTGTAACCTCATAAACAAAATGCCCTCAACCCACTTGACTAGCAGCAAAATCACGCCCCTTCATTTGAAAGCTCTCCAGATACCGGAAGATTTCGACTCTAATAGTTTCTGTCTTCGAACCGCTTGTCTTTGGAAATCCCTTCACGTTTTCAATATGCAAAAGTTTAAGTGTAATGTGAACATCTTGCAGTCCAACTCCATACCCAGATTGGCCCTTATTAATCTGGTCCCTATCACAGTAGCCCCTTATGTTTCGGTGGCAGTATACCTATTTGTAGACGAACAAAAGTAACATTTTTTAAAAGTAGGCGCCTCAAAGGTGTTTACATGAACGCGGTTGTATGGAAATTGATCGACATTTGTTCGTTTTTTTGTATTTGGACAATTCTAACAATAAAACGGTGGTTTTGTTGTCTTTACCCTCGGGCGTCTTTGTTCTTCTGTCTTGGCGCTGACCATGATAATAATATTTATTGTCTGCGTTATGAATAGCTATATTTGCAATTATAGATATAAATGCGACACACGAAAGTCTCTACGAAGACAAACAATAAAAAATAATTTTAAAGAAAGACTATAAAAACGAATTGCTGTAAAGGTTAGCTATATTAAATGCGGCTGTGAATAAAAAATATGTTGAAGATGGAAAATTCCACGTTAGATTAGCTAAGCAAGAAAAAGGAAATTTTCCATTAGAAGATACGTTAGAAAGTAGGCTTTCGCTCATGCATGAAATATTGTTGCCACTTTTGTCCCCCGCCCGCTCGCCAACCTTTCACGAAAAACACCCAAGCAAAGCCGGGCACCCAGGTTAGTTTAAGTATAAGTCCTAGTACCGAAAAAAAAGAAAGATAGTTTGAATAATTATGGAAGATCTCCCCTGCAATTTATATGCCAAAAGGCCATTATTACGTCACCGCATCCTCCGACACACCACTATGCATTTAACATTACATAAGTTTTACACATGGAAACCACACGTTGTAGACTCAGTCGCAAAAGGAACATAAGGCAAGCAATAACTCGACTTCTTTCTTTTGTAACAACGACATTTATTTCCCTGTTCTTCCGCCATGTGTGACTTCTCGTTACTGCCGTCGTCTTTTAACATGATTGTCTTTAACGCCTTCTCTCTCCTTTTCATAGTTTTCCTTTTTTCCTTGCTGTAACGTCATTTTGCACATGACTCGGTATTTGCATATAGATGTCATACGTTACACATAGATCGCACGATACTTGATGTGATACTATTGGCGTGACCCCCCCTCCTAAGTTTTGGGAAGTGAGGAAGAAACAAAAAAATAAATAAATATGACAACAGACAATGTGACGTTAGACACGTTTACACACGTATTAACATGAAGACCCAGCACGTTGTAGACTCCATCTCGCAAAGAACATAAGAAAGAAAGAAGAAAGAAATTCAACTCGTTGTTTCAGGTTTTAACAAAAGACCTATATCCCTCCTTCTCCGTCCACACGTGACTTCTCTTCTCGGCTGTGATGTTACCCACACGTCTCTAACATATACTCTGTCCGTGCACACGGTTTTCTTTTTATAATTTTTTTTCTCTTCTTCCTTGCCGTGACGTCACCTCGCGCATGGCTTGATCATCTGCATACAGCTGCCATACGTGCGTCCGCGCTCTGTTACAAGAAGAGAAAACAAGTTTATCGGGTGAACAAATGTATAGGAAATAGGGTTTACCGGCAGAACAATGAAGAACTTGTTCACCGAGGCAGACAAAGGAAGCTTAATGGGATTGTTAGTTGTACTCTCCATCTCTTTTGGTAACCTTTAGAACATTATTTTCTGCTATCACCACAACAGCCTTTTACCATTGATTTCTTGACAATAACAACCATTAACTTTTTCTGAAATTTGATTGGCAATAAGCCTCTCCAAAGTTCCAGTACTGTTTGTGCCCGTATGAAGGTTAAATGAATAATGACATGGACAGACAACCTGAGTGTGCCAAATTCAAATCCAGTTTGTTCCATAGTATTATTTTAATTTAGGGATGTTGGCAACCTTCACAGGGTCTCTCTTTCAAGAAAGCTAATAACAGAATCGAACTGATTAACAATGTTTAACTGTGTTAATACTGTTGCCCCCCCCCCAGTGTTGGGAAGTGACAGAGAAAAAGAAAAACAGAATACAAAAAAAAAAAAAAGACGAGATGAAAAAAGTTTATCGACCAAACAAAAATATGGGAAATAGGTTTATCAATAGAACAATGAAAAGGAAGTTGTGCACCGTGTTAGACAAAAGTAGCTGACTGGGATTGTTATTCAGGGTGTGGCGAACAAAAGGACGGATATAAAAAGTAGATACGAGATGCCTTAAATAATTTTCCAGACTTCGTATGAGTACTTTTATTGATAGTAAACACATGAAACTCTAAACCCCTTCGAAGTAATCTCCCCCGGCTGCAATATACTTGTTGCACTGTTCCAAAAATCTTCTGGACGGCTCCAGTGAGTCATTAACACTATCACACAAGAGAACTTCCCTCTTGTGTGAGCGTGTCGATGTCTCTCGCCACAGCCTCTTTCATCTCCTGAATTGTCTTATAACGACAGCGTCTAAAGTTTTCCTCGAGCTTAGGGAATAACCAAAAGTCACAAGGAACTTGATGCCCATCTTACTCAAATAGTTTGTGATCTTCTCTGAGCACCTTTCAGACAAACTTCGTGCAAATGTTGAGTTTCTCTCAAATAATTGTGCACAGTTCCCACACTGACAACAAACTGTGCACTTATTGTCTCTATAGAAACACGACAGTCCTTATTCATGAAATTCTTTATTTGGACAATCACTTCTGGTGTTCTGACGTCCTTACTCCTCCAACATCTCTCATCATCGCTGACACACTCCCTGCCTTCCTTGAATCTCTTATGCCATTCACAAACTGATGCTCGATTCATGCAAGATGGTCCAAAAGCAGTCTGAAACATTTCATTCGTTTCTGTGGTATTTTTCCAAGTTTAAAACTGAATTTTATTGCATATCATTCTTCTAAAGTGTCCTCACGTCCAGATTGCATTTTTGAAATTCACTAGCTGTGACAATTAGGCTTTAGTAGAGTGTATTCCAATTCCTGCTGTAGCTGTTCATTTGAACCTGAAATCATAAAAATTGGTCAGTCATATCATAAGATGTCTAACAATAACATACTGAATTTTCAAAAGTCTACAACAATTTTAAATGCCTGTAAAAAAAAACAGTCTGGAAACTTATTAAAGGCACCTCGTATATGTAGAATTAGTATGTAGGCGGTTTTATGCGTGGCTGTGAATTTTGCGACAGTTTTGAGCGCAACGGTTGACAACAGTTACAAGTTGAGGAAAGTGTCAACTTTAGAGCAATTAGCGGCTCAAAGGTCCCTCGATTTCACTACCGATAGGCCATTCCAGAATTTCTCGGATTATATTTTTCAGGAAGTAAGTATGAAAACAAAAACGAAGCACTCTGATACTATCAGCGTCTCACGCCAAAATGTTAGGAAATTGGGGAGAAAGAAAAAATATGACAAAAGAAAATGAAAATGTGTTTATCGCGAGAACAATAGATAGGAGGTTGTTCACAAAGGCACACAAAAAGCACCTGATATGATATTGTGGGTCAAGGTGGGACAGTAAATGGAACAAAAATAAATATTTAAATTTATTTTGTGATAGTTCACAACAGCTATGAACAGTTGGGGACAGTTTTGCTTGTATTCGCGGCGGTTGACGGACATTTTGAGTTGAGGAAAGTTTGGGGCAGTTGGCGGCTCGAAGGTCCCCCGATTTCACCACCGATCAGCCATTCGAGAATTTCACGTATTATATTTTTTTACAGGTAGTTTAAGGTGTGGCCATAGGTTTCGTGACAGTTCACGACAGTTAGGAACAGTTGTGGACAGTTTTGCTTGGGTTTGCGGCGGTTGACGATATTTTAGAGTTGGACGTAGTTAAACGCAGTTGGCTGCTCGGCGGTTTCTCCAAGAGAGATGAAAGAGATTAGAGTCAAAGCTGAGCGAGAGTAGAGCGTACCGTGATGAAAATCGTGAGAGCAGTAATCAATGGACAACGTTGGGGTTCCTATTCTACGTTATGCGACGGTAACTGATTTACATCAAGTACTTGTTTTGTGTTGTTTTATCATATAACGATCATGAAGACGATCATCCGGAAACATTGCCACACATGATTATTATTTTCATGATTTTGTTAATAGCGTATCAACCAGAAATATATCGACTTTCTTTCTCGACGTCCATTATATAAATTGACGTCCATCAAACCAAGCCAAACGAAAAAATAACGTTTAATCGTTTTTTTTTTTACATTGAAAATACGTAGCACAAACGTTAACAATATGTCTAAAAACGAAAATGAAAAAAACAAAAAAACAAAAAAAACTTTAAATATAGAAAAAGAAAAGCAAAAAACAAAAAAAAAACACCAAATCAATCAACATCTATTCGTTTATTCGTCTATTCGCACATCTAATCGCTCGGCTTTTCGTCGCCATTTTGTTTTTGTGTTGTTTTTTAATTTACACGGCTCTTAATGGCCAGGTTGTTAACACGTAATTATATGTTGTTCTAGAATAGTCGAACATAGACGCTAATGGGGAAACTTTTGT
>NC_136512.1:16073202-16090702 GCF_053919585.1 Euprymna scolopes
GAATATTCAGTGTAGCTTAATGTCCATATACATTTTATAACTTACTATATATATATATATATATATATATATATATATATATATATATATATATATATTGCTTCAGAGGCCGCCTATACGAATAAGTTAATTGGCACGTAATTGTATATTAACACACACACACACACACACACACACACACACACACATATTTTGGATGGATGGGTAGGGAAAGGGTTGAAGTTAATGAAGTGTTAGCATTAAAGTTTCTAAACGTCTCTTCTTGTTGGCGGCATGGAGCAGGATTTCGGCGACGGGGGTTCAACCATAATTTTCAGCGTTTTCTGAATCCAACTCAGATTAATGATGCTGATTTCAACCATATTGTTTTTTTTTTCTTTCGCTTTGTAATACCACCAGGTCAAATTTGTTACTGATTGGTGATAATTGTATAATAGACATGCAATAAGTTGTAACGATTATGTGCGCCAGATGTTTTGGTGTATGGGTGTAATTTAGTATTTCAAATTAAGTGATTTGCAAAATACCACACCCAGACTCTGTGCTTATCATCGAACGGAGATAAATAAAAAACTGTTGGTTCGCTATGACCGAAACTTGGTGGACAAGTCAGGCCTAGACTAATGTTTATCTATACCGTTGAAGATAGGACATTAGCAAAATAAAATAAAAGAAATTATATATATATATATATATATATATATATATATTTATATATATATATATATATATATATATAAGTGGTTAACTTTTATCGAAAACTTGAATGGTCGGTAAAGATTGAGACTTCAGAGTGTTCCAATTTAGAGAGAAAAAAAAGAAGAATTTTGGGGCAGGTATGATTCTTTTACCTCTAAATTGGGACACTCTGAACTCTCTATCTATCTATCTATCTATTTTTGAAGTCTCTCTACAAATTCTTTTTAAAATGCAAGCACGTAAAACTATTGATCATTATTAAAAAGCTAAAAGTTATAAAAGTATTTTTCTATTAAAGTTTCAACCGGAAGTTCAAAAATCTGATATTATTGAAGAAAGTGTTTATTTAGTCGTTGCTTATTTTGCTTTAGATCCATGCGATCCCAAAAATATATGCATCAACATATATTTTCACACACACACACACACACACACACACACACACACACACACACACACACACACACACACACACACACACACATATATATACACATATATATATATATATATATATAGTCACCCATATACACTACTGTTTCGCTGTATCACAGCTCATCAGTGCGGCTAGACAGGCAACTACTTCAAGCCAGGATCGAAGTCTGACCGCTCGTACGACAATCATGGCATCTAGCGGGTATCAGAAGAAAGTTCTTGCGGAATTTTTAATTTCGATTTCAAATAAGTTTTCGTTATGAAACCTTTTTAAAGAAAGTTTATTGCGCTATCTAATCGTTTACATTACAGTCGTTTTAAAACAATTATGTCTTCTTTTCGGAACGTTGAATACAAGATGGAAATAAAAGCAAATTCGCATAATTTTGCATTCAAGTTAGGCCGAAAAGCTGCTGAAACAGCTCACGATATCAATGAAGTGTTTAGCCCGGAACCACTACTGAACGCACAACATAATGGTGGTTTAAAAAAATTTCGTAGCGGCGGCAAGAATCTTGAAGATGATGAACGTAGTGGTCGGCCATCGGATGTTGACAAGAGCCTTAGTCGAAGCCAATAAACGTACAACTATATAAGAACTTGCTTCTGAATTAGACCTAACGTATACGACGATTTCCAACCACTTGAGAGATTGGAGAGACAAACAAAAAATAAAAAATAAATTTTAAAAAAAGCGATGAATGGGTGCCTCACGAATTGAACGACAACCAAAAGAAACGCCGTTATGAAGTGGCATCTTCTCTTCTTTTACGCAACAAGAACGACCCGTTTCTCGACCGAGTTGTGACTTGCGATGGAAGTGGGTTCCGAACGACAACCGGCGACGCTCAACACAATGGTTAAATGCAGACAAACCTCAACGAGACTTCTCATAGCCAGGATTGCACCAAAAGAAGATCATGCTGACTGTTTGGTAGTCTGCGACCGGTCTCACCCATTACAGTTTTTTGAATGCAGGCGAAACCATTACGGCAGAGAAGTGCTGTCAACAAATGGATGAAATGCATCAAAAGCTTCGACAACAAAACCCAGCATTAGTCAACAGAAAATGCCTAATTCTCTTCTACAACAATGCCTGACCGCAGGTTGCTAAACTGACCCTGCAGAAGTTGAAGAGATTCGGCTAAGAAAACTCTGCCTCATCCGCCGTACTCTCCATACTTATCAACTACGGACTACCACTTTTTTTAATAACTTTCTGCGTGAGAAATGCTTCAAAAACCGAAGCGATATAAAAAAAAACCTTCAGCGACTTAATTGCCACTAGAACGCAAGATTTTTACGTTACTGACATAAATATATTTTGATATGTATATTTGTATATGCATAAATATATTTGTATATGTAGAAATATATTTGCATATGCATAAATATATTTGCATATGCATAAATATATTTGTGTATATATAAATATATTTGTATATGCATAGATATATTTGTATATGCATAGATATATTTGTATATGTATAAATATATTTGTATATGCATAAATATATTTGTATATGTATAAATATATTTGTATATGCATAAATATATTTGTATATGTAGAAATATATTTGTATATATATATAAATATATTTGTATATATATAAATATATTTGTATATGTATAAATATATTTGTTTATATATAAATATATTTGTATATGTATAAATATATTTGTATATGTATAAATATATTTGTTTATATATAAATATATTTGTATATGTATAAATATATTTGTATATATATAAATATATTTGTATATGCATAAATATATTTGTATATGCATAAATATATTTGTATATATATATAAATATATTTGTATATGCATAGATATATTTGTATATGTATAAATATATTTGTATATGCATAAATATATTTGTATGTATATAAATATATTTGTATATGTATAAATATATATATATATATATATAAGATATAAATATATTTGTATATGTATAAATATATTTGTATATGTATAAATATATTTGTATATGTATAAATATATTTGTTTATATATAAATATATTTTTATATGTATAAATATATTTGTATATATATATATAAATATATTTGTATATGTATAAATATATTTTTTTAATATATAAATATATTTGTATATGTATAAATATATTTGTATATATATAAATATATTTGTATATGTATAAATATATTTGTATATGTATAAATATATTTGTATATATATAAATATATTTGTGTATGTATAAATATATTATTATATATATATATAAATATATTTGTATATGCATAGATATATTTGTATATGTATAAATATATTTGTATATGCATAAATATATTTGTTTATGCATATATATATTTGTATATGTATAAATATATTTGTATATGTATAAATATATTTGTATATGCATAAATATATTTGTATATGCGTAGATATATTTGTATATGTATAAATATATTTGTTTTGCGTTGGTAAAAGTGTGTTGATTGTGGGGTTGCTTATTTCGATCCATAATTTTTTTTATTTAAACCAAGAAATGTTCATCTGAAGTTAAAGGTTAAAAATCGTAAAAACTTTCTTGCCAACCTATATATATATATATATATATATATATATATATATATATATATATATATATATATATATATATATATATATATACTAGCAAGGGTGCCCGCCGTTGCTCGGGTGTTTGGAGGTGTATGCTGTGCAAAAAAAGCAAAAAAAAACAAAAAAAAAATTGTTTATTTTTTTAAATTTTGACCCCTATTATGACCCCTTAAAATTTATTGTGTCGGGCTCAAATCACTTTATTAAGTTAGTTCCAGGTTCAAGGAATCTATATCTAAAATGTTAAGTGTCTAGACCCAAAATTGTCGGAGGAGTTTGGTAGAGTTCTTAAAGGTCAAATCGTTGAAATTTGACCTCTTAACAGCAAAATTTCTGGCTGACACCCGTCACATCGATTTTCCCAAATCTCAGTACCCGGTATTTCAAATTTCGAGTCTATAGACTAAAAATTGACAGAGTTATTGCGTAGGGAAATGTACACAGACAGACAGACACACAGGCACGTTCACTTTTATATATATATATATATATATATATATATATATATATATATATATATATATATATATACTAGCAAAAGTACCCGTCGTTGACTGGGTTCAAAAACAGCCTACAGAAAATGGACTCTAATTTATGAAAGTATGATAGGTTATGAAAAGGAAGGGTTGTAAAGAGATAGCTTCGAATTTAGGGGTATCAAAACTAAAGCAAAATATGATAAAAATAAAATAGCTAAACCCCATAATTTATTATACCATACCTGTTCACACTGAAACACTTACCACAATATTCTTTGGATCTATATTAAAAAACCTTGTTAAACTTTGTGACATATTTCCATTCTATGGATATCAGGTGCGAACGAACACCCCATAATTTTATTATACCATATTTCTTCAAACTGAAACATAATTATCAAAGTATACTTACACAGATAGATATGAAAAGTCTTTATTAAAGTTTGTGCCTATTTCCATTCTATGGAGGCCAGGCGCGAACGCAGACCCCACAATTTTATTAGACCATCCCTTTTTAAGTTAAAACATACTTATCAAAGTATTATTATGTACATCTATATCAAAAACACTTGTAAACGTTTTTTTTTTTTTAATTTTTAAATGTTAATTTTTATACTTTGTAGACCCAGCGTGGACGCAGACCCCACAATTTTAATGAACCACTGTTCTGCCAGATCAAACATACCCATTCCTGTGTATCTTTTTAAAATAGTCAACCATATAGGAGCATATTCGTGACCACACACACACACACACACACACACACACACACACACACACACACACACACACACACACACACACACACACACACACAGCTTTGTATTATATATATATATATATATATATATATATGAACAAATGATTAATAAAACATGTTAAAAGACATCTTGAAAAAGAGTTAAAAACATATTTAATTTTAAAAAAGGAAGCACAAGATAAGTGGATAGTCCTTAATCTGCGGAGTTTCGAAGAAATACTCTCCTTCTCATCAGAGGGCAGGAATTAGCAAAATGCGGGATCGGATTTTGCATATAAAAGTATTTAATGAAACAACAAGTAAGTCACAGATCTTACTGGGTTAAAAAAAAAAAGGGTGAGGGTAGGGGAATAGGAGGTAAAAGAAAAATGATATATATATATACTATATTCTTAATGAATATAAACTATTATATTTCACAAGAACTTTGTGTCACCTGATGAGGTCATAAACTGACTCCCTTATTTCGTTCTTGATGTTTTCCTTCAATTTTTGCAGTGACTTTTTGGACACCCTAAACCTTGCAAGAATTGAATGGAAAACATTAGGAACGAAATAAGAAAGTTAAATTGCAATCCAGAAATTCTGCAATCTGTTATGAATAATGTTTTGGAAAGAGCACAAATATGTTAAGCTGAAATGTGCAACATTTAAAAGCCATTATTTCTCGTAAATAAAGATTGAATTTTGCTTTTTTAAAATTAAGATTGAATTTTGCTTTTTTAAAAATAAAAAAAATCCCAATGTCTTACTAAGATTGTGTTAAAATTACATCTATTTAATTCAAAACCTTTCAGTGACTTTTTGGACACTCTGTACAAGTGCAGATTAGTTAAATGTTATTCCAAAAGTCTTGTATTAAGGGGGTTCGTTGCAGCCAGGCGAATTACGAAAGAGCAAAGACATACTTCGAAGATTATTTCGGATTTAACCTTCTTTAGACATAAGAAAATATTCGCCAGTCAGTTTTGCGCATGCGCAAACGTCTGTTTGCGCACGCAGGCGTATGAAAGCCACTTACTGCCAATCTTTCTGTGGATTATGACAAAGTAGCGTAAAATGGCGCAGGACCAATTACTTGTACAGTTTGACATTTCTGGTTATCGCTCGGATTTCTCGCGGATAATTTTACGGATGATGCACGAGAAATGTTACTACAAGAGGAATAAAATGGCGATGCTCAAAATGGCGACGGCAGAAGCCATTTGCCAAATATGTCTTCTTTCCTTTTTATCTCGTTTTCGCTAGCATCTTTTTTCTACTTGTTTTTTTCCTATTTTTTTTTTTAGAATAATACTCGTGTATTTCAGTGTTCATCTACTAAATACGCACACAAATATACGCACGCGCACACAGGCACAAGAGTTCATGCGCGCGCGCACACACACACACACGCACACACATATATATATTAATATTTATCCATATAAACAATATATATAGGTACAAGCTTCGACATACTGGCATGACAATGCTTCGATATGCACTTATTAATAACTAAGATCTCATCAGGCGAAAGTCTGACTTTTCATTTAGGAGTACATATTGAAAAAACAAAAAAGAAAAAAAGCAATTGGATTAAAAATTGAAAGTCATGTGATCAGTTTTTATAATATTTAACAAAAAAATCGTTACTATGTCTTGAACTCAACTGCTTAAACGATTTTTTTTTAGAATTGACTTCGCGTGTGTTGATGGGTGAGATGAAGAAGGAAGGCATTAACGAATGAACATAGGAAGCAAGAAAGAAAAGAAGAGATTTTTTTATTAAAAAAAGGTGCAAAGCTTGTTTATATATATATATATATATATATATATATATACATACAGGGTGTCCATAAAGTCCGTGTGCAATTTTAAAATGAATTGTTCCAAAATCAAATCCTTTTTACATGTTATTTCTATTGCAATCACAAATAAAATTATAAATATTTTAAGGCGCACACGGACTTTATGGACGCCCTGTATATATCTATATCTATATCTATCTATCTATCTATCTATCTATCTATCTATCTATATATATATATATATATATATATATATATATATATGTGTGTGTGTGTGTGTGTGTGTGTGTGTGTGTAAATATATACATATATATATGTTATATTCCTAAATACTTAGGAAATAAAGACAAACGTGAGTTACACCGAGTGGTATGTGTAATGGGGTTTATTTATAATACAGAAACGTAAGGCTGCTCGCCTAAGGTAAATAGAAGTACATAGTAACAAGTATGGGGAAGAAAGTCTGATAATCAACACGTAAGACTATCCGTCTTACTGCGACTGCTTGTCTGCCGCTGTCTGCCGCTGTCTGCCAAACAGTCCAATATATATATACAGTTTGTAACCGGTGTATAGCCAGTTATGTTCCTTCACAACACCTCCCCCTGAAGCTGAAATCTTCCTGATTTTAGCTTAAATACCTCTTCCTTTTAGGGTCAGGGCTTAATCTCCTGGTAACTTTTCTCTTTCTTGCGCTTTTCCTTCTGGTCAGCGTTACCCGGGGTAAAGGTTTCTGTCCAGCCCGTATGGTCGGTTCAGGCGAAATATTCATTGTTTGCGGTACACACGCTGGTTTTGGTATATCAAAAATATCGCACAATGTTTCCATTGGTGTCTCTTCCACATTTGGAGACAGTCTGGGACGTATTTGATTTCTGTGTCTTTTGCAGACAAAACTTAATCCTTGGATGGTATAGACCATGCTCCCAATCCTTTTTTTGATAATACCTTCAACCCACTGATTTCGTCCATTTTGAAAATTTTTGAAATATACATTTTCACCTGGGGAGAAGCACTTGGTATTAAGGTTTTCTTTTTTGAAAACTTTCTTTTTCTCTGGTAGCAGCCTATCGAAGACAGATCTTATCTTTCTTGCAAACATTAGCTCAGCCGGGGAAGAATTGACATTATTATTAGGATTTGGTGTCACCCTGTAAATTGCTAAAAATGTTTGAATACATTGTTCGTCTGTGTCCGTAGTAAGATTTTTCTTAAGTGCCCTTTTAAACGTATCTACAAATTTTTCGGCCAACCCATTCGATCGTGGATGGTACACAGGTGTTGTCATATGTAGAATATTTAGTGAGTCACAGAATTCTTTGAATTCATGAGCAGTAAATGCTGTTCCATTATCGCTCACTAAGGTTTTTGGCACTCCAAAACGGCTAAAAATTTCATTAAGCGCACTCACAGTGTTTTTTGCTGTTGGATGTCTAAACTTAAATATTTCTGGCCAGTTTGAAAAAGAATCTACAATAATCAAGTAAAAATAACCATTTATAGGTCCCGCATAATCAATATGCAGACGTGACCAGGGTAGGTCCGTCTTTGGCCATGGCGTCGTTTTTACTGGAGGATCTCGAGCTGCTAATTGACATCCTCTGCATGTCTTGACACATTTTTCAACTTCCTTGTCCATACCAGGCCAGTACACATATCCTCTCATAAGGGATTTCATTCTCGAAATGCCCGGATGACCTGTATGAAATTCCTTCAGAATTTTCCTCTGTAACGTTAGTGGAATTACGATCCTCTCACCATACATGAGCACATCTTCACAGATGGAAAAAGGCGTTGTTTGATCTACCTTTTTATTTTTTTTTTATCCATCCCAATTGATTTTTCATTTTCTTAATGAAAATGTCATTTACTGCCTCTTTTTTTTATTTTTTCGAAAGTTACCGGAAGTTCACGTATCATATTACACATTGAACTTGTACATTCACTTTCGTCTTTAAGCGCAGCAATTACCGTTTCTTCGAAACTTTCGCTTCTTTTAGGGATCAACCGTGATAATGCATCTGCGTGTCCTAACTTTTTTTGAGGATACATGTTCCATCTTAAACTGATAGTTTAAGAGGGTTACAGCCCATCGCTGTAATCGATTCGCAGTATGTGTGGGAATGCCTTTCTTTGATCCAAATATGGTAAGTAGGGGTTTATGGTCGGTTTGCAAAATAAAAGATCGTCCATGGAGAAATCGATTGTACTTTGTAATTCCAAATATTATCGACAGCGCCTCTTTTTCAATTTGGCTGTAATTTTTCTCCGCTGCAACCAACGTTCTTGAAGCATGGGCGATAGCTTTTGTCCTACCATCCTCATACTTGTGAAGTAATACAGCGCCAACACCGTAATCACTGGCGTCCGTTGCTAGTATTAGTTCCTTTTCTGGATTGAAATGTGCCAATGCTAAGTCTGACAGTAGACATCTTTTGATATTTTGGAAAGCAGATTCACATTCCTTATTCCAGTTCCATTTAACACCCTTTTTCAGTAACTCGTTAAGAGGAGCTCTTAAATTATGTATGTTAGGGATGTAAATTGCATAGTATTGAACTAATCCCAAAAACGATTTTAATTTTGTCACTGAATCTGGAGCAGGCATCTTTTCAATTGCTTCAGTCCTTTGTGGATCCGGTCTTCGACCCTCTTTGTCGATTATTTGACCTAGATATTTAATTTTTTTCATAAAAAAATCGCATTTTTCTGGGCTCAATTTAAAACCAAATTCCTGTATTCTTTTGAATACTTCTTTTACATGCTTCTTATGATCTTGCAAATTTTCACTTTTAATTAGGATATCGTCAAGGTAGGCCATTGAAAATTCCAACCCTGCCAGCATCGTGTCCATAATTTGCTGGAAAATAGCAGGAGCAACCTTTAATCCAAAAGGAAGCCTCTTTAGCTTAAAAATGCCCTTATGAGTATTTATGCCTAAGTATTTGGAGCATTCATCGCTGATCTTAATTTGCAAGTAAGCATCTGAGAGGTCTATCTTAGAAAAAATTTTTCCTCCGTTAAGCTTAGAGAACAGATCTTCTGCGGACGGAAGGGGATAATTATGGTCCAATAGACAGTCATTTAAACCCGTTGAAAAATCTCCACAGACCCTTATTCTGTTATTTTTTTTCTTTACATACACGGTTGGACTTGCCCAATCTGTGTGGTTAACTTTTTCAATGACTTCCAGTTGTTGAAGTCTATCCAACTCTTTTTCGATTGCGTCCATCGCTGAAAAAGGCACATTCCTTTTAGGTTTGAATACTGGAGTGGCATTTTTCTTTAATTCAAATTTTGCCTCTGTCTTAATACAGAGTCCTAGTCCTTCGGCAAAAACATTGGGAAATTCAGTTTTCAAATCCTTCAGGAAGTCTTCCCTTTGGTTTGCTTTTTCTGCAGTTAAAACGTTACAAAACGAATTTATGGGTTTCTCCCATAAATTAAACAGGACAATCCAATCTACCCCAAACAGGCATGTATTCTTTCCTGGTACGACGTACACTTTGGATTTATGAGTCTGGTTAGCGAATGTCACTTTGCATTTTAATTCTCCCTTGAACTCTAATCTTTTGCCGCACACACTTCTCGCCGTCTTTCTGGTTTTCGTTAATTCAGGTCGACCTATCCTTTTCCATATATCTTCATTTATAATACTAATATCTGCACCGCTATCCAGAAGCAATGTAACCAGATGTCCATTTATCCGAACATCAACATATTTCCGTCTTTCGCAGCTTTTTTCTTTATTCATGCGAAGCGTATTTACATTATCGGTCCCTTGTCTTTTCTTCTGGGCACAGTATGTTCCCTTGTGACCTCTGAGACCACATTCATAACATATTTTGTTCCTAAACCAGCAGGTCTTATTGTTGTGTCTTAAACTACCACAACATTTACACTTTAGCTTTGGGTCTTTGTATCCTTTAAGGATCCTGTGTTCTTGGAACCTGGACTTTCTTGTGGTCCCTTGCCTTTTTACTTGCTGCACCTTAAAAATATTTTTCTCTTCAATGCGAGTGTTGTCTTTCTTTATGTTAATCAGACGTTGACACTCTTCAGTGACTTTTTGCAATGTTATGTTAGGATCCGCCTCCATAATTGTTAGGATCCGTGAACGTATATCTTTGTCCCTTGGTGCTGTGAGACCTTGTACAAAGATTAAACATTTAAATTGGTCTGCGGAAATTTCATTCAATTTAAATGATTCGCATAAACAGTTCACAGTGCAAGCATATTCTAGATAGTCTTCAGCTTCTGCCTTCTGAATGTTCAAACATTTGTATCTAGAGTGAAATAGGCTATCCCTTTTATCAAATATTTTCGACAAGGTACTAATTGTTTCCTCGAACGAAACCTCCTCCGGTTTTTTTGGTAGAATTAGATTTGCATACTTGGTGTTTTCATCAGTACCCAGTTTTTGTAGTAGCAGGGTAACTTTTTCCTCATCGGTCCAGTCTAAACATCTTTTCGTAAAAATTGTTTCGTATCTTCTGTAGTATGCAGGGAAAGTAACACCAGTATCCGGGGAGTAACGAAATTCCGTTAGTGAATTTGAAATACCCTCGGCAGAAAAAATTAGTCTTCTTCCCGGTCGACGTTAGAATTAGCTTTTCTAAATTCTTTTGCTGTGTCGACATTTGTCGTTGTAGTATGTTTGTTTGTTCTTGTTGTGCCTCTAAAGTTTTTTGTGTTCTTTCTTGTTGTTGTTGCAGCTGTTGCTGTAGCTGTTGTTGTTGAATTTGTTGTTGTTGTTGTTGCGCTAAAAATTGTTGAGTCATTTTTGTCTGTTCCTGGATGCTAAGGGCTAGAGCCTTAGTTAACTCTGCTAATTGTTCCATGTTAGCTTCTAGTACAAAAATGTCTTTTCGAATTCTACACAATAATTCCAAAGAAAAATCGTAAATTTATGTATATCGTAAATTAGTAGCAATATGCAGACACAACACGTTTCAACAAAGTTCATCCATAGTAATTCAACAGGCTTTGTAAAATAATTCTTTTTTTTTTTTTTTTTTTCCAACAACGTAAGTTCATACACAAAATATTTCTTACTTCCCACGACAAATAGTTCCAATTATTTATATAAAGGCAATAACAAACAATTAATTTTCCAAAAGAAAAAAATATATGGCTGCCGTTCCCACGTGGCATAAAATGGTACAATAGTCGTTGTATTTATATTTTTTCTTTCGAAACTCGTAATCCTTTAGTGTAGTTTCGAATTCAACTCGCGACCATTTTTTTTTTTTTTTTTTTTTTTACTTGTCAAAATAAATATAAATTCCACTTTACCTTGAACATGTTTCTATAATTTCTTGTGAGTTCTTTACGAAGAAAAATCCGTACTTTTCGCTACTTTAGGTAGGAAAATTTTTTAAATTCATTGACGCACGTGGTCAAAAATCCTTGTGTAGTTTGTTTTTTTCGTAAAACAAAAAATCCTTGCATTGTACACAGTCCTTGGTACGGTAATTTATCTCTGTTAAGAGAAAGAACATCCTTTCGTCGCCATTGTTATATTCCTAAATACTTAGGAAATAAAGACAAACGTGAGTTACACCGAGTGGTATGTGTAATGGGGTTTATTTATAATACAGAAACGTAAGGCTGCTCGCCTAAGGTAAATAGAAGTACATAGTAACAAGTATGGGGAAGAAAGTCTGATAATCAACACGTAAGACTATCCGTCTTACTGCGACTGCTTGTCTGCCGCTGTCTGCCGCTGTCTGCCAAACAGTCCAATATATATATACAGTTTGTAACCGGTGTATAGCCAGTTATGTTCCTTCACAACAATATATATAATGCATATATGTATATATACATGCATGTATATACATATGTATACATATATATATACATATATATACATATATAATGTATATATGTATATATATATAATGCATATATGTATATATACATGCATATATATGCATATATATACATATATATACATATATATACATATACATATATATATACATATATATACATATGTATACATACAAATATATACATATACATACGTATACATATATATATATACATACTATACATACACACATATATATATACATACATATATACATGCATACATATACATACATATACATACATATAAATATATTAGTGACCTGGCAAGGCTACAGGGGAGACAACAGAAGCAGAAAAACTAGCCTGCTAGGACACGACACTATATATGCAAATGTAGGCAAATTTGGGAATATTCTATTGGTTTGAAAATATAGGTTCTATTTTTACTAATCATAACAGGCACGAGAGGAAAACAAATGAACACATAACTAAAGAAATGGCAAAAACACTAGAGGATGGCCTCCAATCTGTAGTGGAATGGGGACAAAAATGGACGGTCACGTTCAATGCTGCCAAGACTAAACCGGTTTTCTGCAATAATTACAAGAAACCTTCTCTGCCACCAATAGCAATGGCCAGTGACTCTTCGCCTATGTATGGAGTATTGCTGTCACATTTGGGCTGGTGCATCTGCTACTAGTCTCTCGCTCCTAGACAAGGTTCAAAAGAGAGAGTCGCCAATTTGATAGGCCCTGAACTGGCATCTTAGCTTCAGCCTCTGTCCCATCGACGAAACGTTGCATTCCTCTGCCTGTTCTACAAGTATTTTAATGGTGAATGCTCTGACGAACTGCAGACACTTGTGCCCTACACGACGTAGACACCCTCGACAAACCCGACAGGTAGCTAAATTCCACCCCCACGCAGTAGAGATCCCTAGATGTAAAAGATCTTTCTACTCCAGTAGTTTCTTCCCCAGAACCGCTAGACTCTGGAATTCCATTCCAGGTCCCTGCTTCCCCAACTGTATTGACATGCAGAAGTTCTGTAACGTGAACCGACGTCTTGCTGCCCAATTTCAAACATAGTGCCCCAGTAGTTGCTATCCCTGATAGTAGCCCCATACACCAAAGTGGCAATGTGCCTTGTTTGGGGTGAAAATATAATAATAAAAAAAAATTGTCATAAAATTTTAACCATAGAATAGTATTATAATTTTCAAATAGCCTGCAAATTTTTATATAGTTTCGTCCCATAGAACCATAAATACGAGCATTTCAATATTTATTTTGGTTACGAGTATAGGTATATCCATATATATGTATATATATGGATATACCATTTTTGGGGGCAATGTGATAAGTTGTATAAAGATTTTTTTTTAGTAGTCAGACCAGAAAAAGGTTCGTTTACTATTACGAAAACTAGGCCGAGCATGACAAGTTTATGAATTTTATTTTACCACGTAAAACGTCGGAATTGTCTTTCGCCGACACGGTGGAACTTTGTACAGAATTATTTATCTCTTTATTCCATAAGCGTTGGTCGTGTCTGAGTTGGCAGAAGAATGATGAAGATGATTTCGCAACGTACGCAGCCATGGCAAACAAATCTTGCAACGAATTCAAACTTTCAGACCTCAGTGCAGACAAATTTAAATGTCTAGTATTTTTGCAAGGACTGACTTCTGATCGAGTTGCGGAAATAGAGGCGTGTCCTAACATAATTTGAAAATGAACCAAACTTAACTCTACAAAAGTTAACAGAAGAATATCAGAAAATAGAAATCATTAAAAAAAATTCGGTAGATATCGAAGCTGGAGATATCGAAGCGCAGATAATAAAAAAAAAAAAAATAACAGTCAGACATTAAAAAAAAATACAACGTAAAAAATAAAACACAAGTTAGGGAAAAATGACACACATATCGACACATAGCTAAAAAAGAATTTCAAGACAGAAAAATCCCGTCTCCGTGTAATCGATGTGGTAATTTGCATTGGGTTTAGGACTACCCATATTTATCACGAACATGTTTAATATAAAAAAAAATAGGGCACAAAGGTATCCATTGAAGAATTAAATACAAAACCCGATTGTGTTGTTGCGGAGACTGAAAAAACGAAGAAAGTTCAAGCTGGTCTAATGGTTATCGTACCTGGCTCATTGTTTTTAAGTTCTATTTTCGATCTCAACTCAAGTATTTTTTTTTTTTACTTACAAGAAGTGAACTGTTTAGAAAAAAAAATAATACTTGCATGCACGTGTTTCAGTTTCTGTATGAATTTATGCGGATTAGAGATAGATAGATAGAGAGAGAGAGAGAGAGAGAGAGAGAGAGAGAGAGAGAGAGAGAGAAATAGAAATTCATTCATCATTCATCAGACAGTGAGCAAAAAAAAAGAAGAAACAAAACACTCATAATAAATCAAAATAAATAAAACAACAACAACAAAAAAAACAAAACAAAACAAAATAACAATAAAACAAAACCTTGAAATAATGATCTCAACATCTCGGTCAATTTGAAGTCTCATATTGATTAACCCGCCAACCGTTTAAATTGAAAAAAAAAAAAAAAAAAAAAAAAAGCAAAATAGCAAAAATTCTATGAACGACTTTCTTGGATCGTTATTGATCCATATATTCATATTATCATGCTCCAATACACAGCTCTTCTCGATTAGTTTAACATCTTGGTTTCATCAGTCCATAAAAGTTTGGCCAAGAAATTCTATCGCTCACCTTGCAAATTCTAATTCAGTCTTCCGGTGTTTTACTCTACGAAGAAAGACGATAACTTGCAAAACCAAGGTTGGTTTTCTTGACCATGTTCGAATCTCTCGACCAGCAGTAATTACACTACCTGCACTGATGATTGAATAAGCATAACACACCAGGTATGAAAATTGTTAATCTATACTTTTAAAATAGTGCACACACACACACACACACACACACACACACACACACACACACACACACACACACACACACACACACACACACATATATATATATATATGTGTGTCTGATTGAATATCAGTGCTTTTGGTCCATTTCTTTCAATATGGCGGGATAACTTTCCCGTGATTTATATATATATATTAAATAATGTGATTTATAATTTAAAAATTTAAAATTTTTTTAAAAATTTAGAAATCAAAATTTAATTAAATTAAAAATCAGTTTCATAAGAAGGAACAACAACAAAGTCAATTATCTGTACGATCGTTTCGGAAATCCGTGCTTTTTATTTGTGGTATACATGAAGTCACGTAGAACAATTATACATAGTTTTTTTGGTAAGCACGGTCTCCTCATCAGCAAATTTAGGAGGATTTCTATTGAATTGAAACTGATTTTTAATTTTATTAAATTTTGATTTTTAAATTTAAAAATTTTTTTAAAATTTTTAAATTATAAATCACATTATTTAATATTGAATTAGCTCTAGGACATTTAACTATCGAGCTTATTATATATCTAAATTACAACGAGCATTTCCTGTATTTTAATTAAACTAGTAATTTCACTATTACATTAAAATACACTTAGCTCTTTAGACTATTATTCTAATCTCCTTTAAATTATATATATATATATATATATATATATATATATATATATATATATATATATATATATATATATATATATACAGTGATGATCATATTTATTGGCACGGTAAAATAAAAGTTAAATTTTGTCTAATAAATTCTAAAAAAGGGATTAAATTTTAGAAAATAACAAAGTCTATTATGTATTTTTAACTGGCCTTTCCGATGCAGCAATCGGATTTTAGAAAAAATAAATAACAAAGGAACAACAAACATAATTGCAAAAAACCCTTGTTCAAAATTATTGGCACGATTTATTTAATAATCAATTGTATAGCCTTTGGCCTTGATTACCTTCCTCAGTCGCTTTTCATAGTTTACAACCAAGTTGTTGCACTCTTCAGTAGTAATTTTAGCCCACTCTTCCTGACAATAATCCTCCAATTGAATAAGATTCTTAGGCTTCCTTTGCATTACCCTCAATTTTAATGTTCTCCATAAATTTTCAATTGGATTAAGGTCTGGGCTTTGTGATGGCCACTCCAAAACATTAATATGATTGTCCTCAAGCCATTTCTTAGTCAGTTTAGCCGAATGCTTTGGGTCATTATCTTGCATGAACCACCAACGACGACCAAGTGAGAGCTCTTTAGCAGAGTCTTTCAGGTTTTCATCCAATATTTTAACATAATCTTCCTTTTTTATGCTACCTGTGACCTTAACAAGTCGCCCTGGTCCAGAGGCAGCAAAGGATCCCCAAAACATCAAACTGCCTCCACCGTGCTTCACTGTGGGTATGGTGTTCTTAGGCAGGAAAGCTTCGCCAGATTTTCTGTAAATATAAGACACTTTATTATGGCCAAATAACTCTATTTTCGTTTCGTCAGTCCATAGAACACGTTTCCAGAATGCAACATCTTTATCAATATGACGTTATGCAAAGGCTAGCCTTGCTTTCAGGTGCATAGGCTTCAATAAGGGAGTCTTTCTCGGACGACATGCTTTTAAACCAGCTCTCTTCAAAACTCTACCAACTGTATGTCGAGATACATTCACTCCAGAGGTGCTCTGTTCATCAACAATCTCCCCAACAGAGATCCTTGGGTTTTGTTTTACTTGTCGAACAATTTTCCGTTCATCTCTTGGGGAAAGAATCCTTTTTCTCCCTCTACCCTCTAAACTCATAACGTGGCCTTGCGATTTGAACTTGTTTATTATGGCTCTAACAGTGGATTTGGGAAGGCTTAGCTTCTTTGAAATCTTATCATAGCCCTCCCCATTGGTATGGCATGCTACAACAAGCTTCCTGACGTCTTCGCTGTGTTCCTTAGTTTTAACCATGGCGATTGAAAATTATAATTTAGTCACT
>NC_136512.1:16095702-16110702 GCF_053919585.1 Euprymna scolopes
AGAGAAACGGCCGGGCTAAATAGACATGTGGCAGCGAGATACTTTTTTGGTGGTGTCGAGACAGAAGAGTAACGGTAATAAAAAATGTTGTTACAAAGAGAGAAAAATAACAAACCGGATTTTTATTTATTTATTTTGTTTGTTTGCAACGTTACATCTTCACTATTTTTATTTTTACTATTCGCTCGTCTTTAATGATCCACATGACTTCAGAGTGACCCCTATTTTTTTTTTCACCAATACTTACCTTCAATTTTTTATTTTCATATTTCCCCATTCCTTTTCTTATACACTTATCCCCAGTTATCTTATTTTTATCTTATATTGTTTATAATTTTAATATTTTTAATCTTTTTATCTATTTTCTTATTTTTGTACCTTATACTTTATATTTTATATTTTATACTTTATATTTTATACTTTATATTTTATACTTTATATTTTATACTTTATATTTTATATTTTATACTTTATATTTTATATTTTATACTTTATATTTTATACTTTATATTTTATATTTTATACTTTATATTTTATATTTTATACTTTATATTTTATACTTTATATCTTATATTTTATACTTTATATTTTATACTTTATATTTTATATTTTATACTTTATATTTTATACTTTATATTTTATATTTTATACTTTATATTTTATATTTTATACTTTATATTTTATACTTTATATTTTATACCTACTTTCAAGATTTCTTAATTTCTCATTCATTTTCATTTCCAATCTAAATGTAAATGAGCCAGCTTTTTTTTCTATATTTACATTTTGTATAATTCTGGCCCTTCACATCTTCTGATGAGAAGCATTTAGCTTCGGAATGAGATGGCATATAGATGTTTCGTTTCTTCTTTTTCACTTTTTATTTATTATTCAAATGTTGTAATAAAGTTATATGTAACTTTTATTATTTATCTTTGACTTAATATCTTTTACTTTATATATATATATATATATACATATATATACATATATATATATATATATATATATATATATATATATATATATATATATATATACGGGCAAACAGTTAATAAAACATGTTAGAAAACACTTTGAAATGAGTTAAAACATTTAATCTGAAAAGGAAACACTAGACAAGTGGATAGTCCTTAATCCGCGGAGTTTCGGAGAAATACTTTCCTTCTCATCAGAGGGTAGGAATTAGCAAAATGCGGGATCGGATTTTGCATGCAGAAGTATTTGATGAAACAACAAGTAAGTCAAAGATCTTACTTGAAAACAAAAAAAGTGAAGCAGAGCGAATATGGTGAAGAAAAAGGTGATTGCACATGAATGGATAGTCTGGTGGAAGATAAATAATCCAGTGACGGTAACATCCAAATGTATAACTTCAAGAAAGTTAAAAGAATTCCCATTTGCACAAGTAAAATCCAAGGAAATCCCGTAATTGGAAGAAGATGGTCCATAATAATGGAATAATTCTCAAAAATGTGTACAAGGGAAAAAGGAAAAGATTCCAATAATATTAATAAAAGAAAAATAAAATATGCTTTTCACTCTACTTCCTAGACATATATATATAAATAAGAAAGATCAGGGAAGAAAAAGAGGAGATAAAAAAAATGATAATAGAGTTAAATATAAAATATAAAATAAAGGTAAACAAATTTCAAAATGACTCAGACAGGAAATGTTAAAGGCGCGAAAAAAATATATAGGGCAAAATTATATAGGGCAAAATAATATAGGTCAACTGAAATGTACAGGTCATCACTTAAAAAAATGTCAGCAAGAGTTGTTAGAAGACACTAAATGGAAAATAAATAAATTAATAAATAAATAGAAAATAAATAATAAATAAAGAATAAATAAATAAATAAATAATATATATATATATATATATATATATATATATATATGGTAAAACTGGTAATTAGTAAAAACTTGAAGAGAGTGCTCAATACTATTGCAGAGCAAATATGTGTTTTATTTTTTTTATTACCGTTTTATCTGTTTGGCTACATATGTTTCCGATGTTGGATCATGTTTACAGCGAGAGATGTGTGGTTCCGCGGAGGTTAAGCCAACCCTCTCTTTCTCGCTGCTTCCGCGTCTACTTCTTTTCGCCCACCGCAAGTGACGGCCGCCTTTCCGTCGCCGCTTTTTTTGGTTTGCAGCAGCCGCCGCCACCGCTGCCGCAAAACTCGCGACATGCCGACATACCTCCTCTTATATATATATATATATATATATATATATATATATATATATATATATATATATATATATATATATATATATATATATAGTCATCCACATCCAGTACTGTTCCATTGTTTCACAGCCCATCAGTGCGGCTAGACAAGCAAATGCCCCTCTCTCTCTCTCTCTCTCTCTCTCTCTCTCTCTCTCTCTCTCTCTATATATATATATATATATATATATATATATATATATATACAGAGAGAGATAGAGAGAGAGAGAGAGATGCAGAGTGATCAGAGATAGATTCAGTTTGTGCAACAATATCCTTGATCTGTAGTATTAGACTCAACATTGCATGAAAATGAAAGATAATAATAATAACTAGCGGGACCTGTGGAAAGTCCACAGGAGACTCATATGTAATATATTGATTTTGTCTTTCTGTAGATTTTCAGCGTAAATGGAGGTTCTCTGATACTATTGTAGTTCTTTTGTTAAAACAGCAAAGTATTTATCTAAGCTAGCAAGGACACCCGGCGTAGCCCGATCGTTAAGTATGCTATGATACTTTAATTCTTGCATATTTCGTGATTTCGCATACGAGGGGCGTGCAATAAGTAATGCCCCTGATCCACTTCCAGTTGTCTGATCTAGCTGAAATTTTGCATGGGCAATGATTTATATCTCTACGGGTTATAAGGCAAATTACAGCTCTGAACTAATGGTGGTTTCTGTTTTACAGCTGTTTGAACTGAGTCAGGTGTGAAATGAAGCCTGTTGAACGTCGAGCAGTGATCCGGTTTTTGTATTTGAAAGGACGCACACCACAGGAAACTTTTGATGAAATGAAAGAAACTTATGGTGATAATGCCCCATCATATGACCTTGTAAAACGCTGGCATCGTGAATTCAAACATGGCCGGAAGTCTGTGGAAACAGCCCCAAGACCTGGTCGCGCCCTTTCTGCCATTGATAAGGAATCTATCCGTCAAGTTGAGGCTGCCATTTTGGAAGATTGGCGCATTACTATTCGACAAATAGCTTAAGATGTCAAGATTAGTACAGAGTCTGTGGAAACTATCATTCATGACCATTTGCATATGCATAAGGTGTCTGCCAGATATATTCCCAGGTTGCTCACACCATTCCAGAAGCGAGAACGCGTCGAGTGCTCGAGGATGAATTTGGAGATGTGCCAAGAAGATGAGTCAAAGTTTTTCAAAAGACTGATTACACAGGATGAATCCTGGGTCCATCACTATGATCCAGAGACCAAAGCCCAGTCAATGCAGTGGAAGCTCTTGGGCTCACCACCTCCAAAGAAGGCAAGGGTGCAGCCCTCCGTTGGCAAGGTCATGCTCACAGTCTTCTGGGATCAGGACGGAGTAGTGATGACAGATTTACTGGCAAAGGGTACCACAATTACAGGAGCCTATTATGCTTCACTTTTGAGGAAATTAAGGGAAGCTATCAAAATCAAGAGGCGGGACAAGATCAGCAAAGGTGCCCTCCCCCTGCAGGACCACGCTCCGGTCCACAACTCGCATGTCGCCAGATCAGAAGCACGGGCGTGCGGTTATGAAATCCTACCCCATCCTCCCTACTCTCCTGACCTTGCACGCTCTGACTTTTACCTCTTCCCAGCCATGAAGTTGCTTTTGAAAGGAAAGCGTTTCCCAGATTATGCAGCCTTGATTTCTGAAGTCACGTCGTGGTTGGAGGACCAACCTGGGGTGTTCTATAAAAACGGTCTCCAGAGCTGCATCAAACGATGGGAGAAATGCATAACTCTGGGTGGTTCCTATGTAGAGAAAGACTAATAACTGTGCCAAGTTTTGTTGCTCTACTGCTATGGGAAGTGGGTCAGGGGCATTACTTATTGCACGCCCCTCGTATATTATAGAGTTAATGTTTTTATATATTATAAAGTAATGTTATAAAGTATATATATATAACGTGAGTTCCTTAAACTATAATCGAAGAATTCTTGGTAAAATTATTTATTATAAGAAATGGAAGCCCATAACAATTAAACGACAGTCACTCGGCTGTAAGTGTGAGACAGAATATATAACAAATACGCTGTCCTATTAATATATAGATGGTGTTGATGATGATAATGATAATAATAAACCTCCTCCTCCTCCTCCTCCTCCTCCTACTACTACTACTACTACTACTACTACTACTAATAATAATAATAATAATAATAGGATCGCTAGGAACGAGACCGAAAAACTTTTAAAAGAGAATGGGAGAAATTGGAATCAGAGGGATGGCTGATAAAATGCAACGGGTAACGGTAATGAAAACGGCTGAAATATTAAGGAAAACCCTTGAATGCGGAAACTAACACACATGAACTACATGCACAAACTGGACACGCAGAAAATTCTACAGATGTAAAATATAAAGGAACATTGAATGGAACCATGAAAACTGAAACTGCGCCCCTACCTCTCCTCATTTTTTTTTTTACGTGTGTGTCACCAAAAACTGATGCCACATCAAATAAGTGAGGAGGGTCAAGGAGGATGGAAAGATCGAGGAAAGAAAGCACTAGCCAGACCTCCGCTGGATAAGTGCAAAGAAGACTGGAACCTTGAGGATGTTTGTTGCCACCCAAATTCCAGTCGCTGCTAACCAGAAATTAATGGTAAACGGTAAATTCATCTACGATGGTTATCGAAAGAGGTGGAGAGTACTGGGAATCTAGATAAACTTATTGTCACTCAGACTCCAGAGAACACCACAAATTGTTCTAAAAGATAAATCTTTGATGGTGGCCTGTGTGACTACTCCTAGTGAGTAAATAATAATAATAATAATAATAATAATAATAATAATAATAATAATAATAATAATAATAATAATAATAATAACAACAAATAAACAAAAAACAAATGGACAATTAAAAATTGAAATAATCCTCTCCACATCTCGGTCAATTTCAAGTCTCACATTGATTAATCCGTTAACCGTTTAAATTATAACAAAAGATCCATGAGCAATTTTCTTGGATCACCATTGATACATTTCTGAATCAAATATGGCGTCCACATCATTCAATGTATCGAGCATAAATAGGATGTTTATTAACCTCTTCTCGATGGAAGCTTAGACACAAGGTCAGGTGTGGTTTTGAAGACTCCAACGTACTCGAAGAAACGCGCTTTAGCCTACAAAAAATGCCTGGGCAGCCTTCCCTCCTCGGTACGGGAGCCTCAGGCGATCAGCAATAAACTAATCCCGTCTCAAAGATACAGAGAAGATACAGCCTAGGAAGGTGGACTTTCTAGAACTCGACAAAACCATACTTCAACATTACAACCAAAATCGAGCTCATGTAGGCACTTTTTCACAAACAAAAGAGGAACGTTAATATACAAGCACATATACTAAGCTTATCCAATTTATACGATATTCATCGAGTTCAACGATTACCACGAAACATTGTTGCGCAGTCTCCAACCACACCTCTCTCCAAGTCGGCGCTGTTAATTACCAGTGGCAAGCAGAAATTTCAGGACGAATGGAAACAATACCGAGGTAAGTGGAGAGCACATACAGCGCCTGCTATTCCCAAATAGTCTCCCATCCGATACTGGCCAAGCCTATCGTTGCTTAATTTTGGTGATCCGACGAGAACCGGTGCGTACACGTTATTATGTCGTATATATTATGCCCATTTATATACACACATGCACACGGCGCCAGCAGAAATACACACGGATACTCAGTTTCATTTTTCATTCCCAACTCATCTTTAACTTGTAGTGTTATTTAGCGCGTAAGAAGAAATTTGGACACTCTGGACATATGGAGTGACTTCACTCCCAAGTGCTGTTTGGATTCCCGTAATTAGTACATACGTTGTATTTATTCGTATCGTTTGTGTATTGACCTTTGGGTCTTTTGTTGGTTTGTGTACAAAATTGCCTCCAAGGGAAGTAATCCAGCACCCTAGAATAAACGTTCTAGCACCAAATTATTTTTTAATCCAGCGTGAAGAGACAGACAGATAGATAGATAGATAGATAGAGAGAGAGAGAGACAGAGGGGGGGGGGGAGAGAAAGAGAGGGAGAATTGCTAAACTTTATGAAATGAAATGTTGAGTATTCTATATATATATATATATATATATATATATATATATATATATATATATATATATATATATATATATATATACACTTGTGCCCGATATTATTCATACCCCTCGGATCTTTGAGATTTCTATAAGAATATTGCTCAAACCAGAAGGTAGACAATATTAAAGGGCTTTCAAACAATAAATCAAGCATAAGCATTTAATTTAAACTCAACAAATAAATAAATTATGCAAGTTTGAAACATTATACAAAGAAAAACAATAATGGCACTAGTCCAAAATTATTCATACCTCTCTTACTAATAGTCAATAGCATGCCCTTTATTCTTAATAACTGCCTGTAACCGTTTGGGACATTTATCAACAAGGTTTTTACAAGCATCAATACTGATTTTTGACCATTCTTCAATGCAGTAGTTCTCCAAATCCCTCAAATTTCTAGGTTTCCGCTTTTTAACCTCAGTTTTCACTATGTGCCAGAGGTTTTCGATAGGGTTCAGATCGGGACTCTGGCTAGGCCATTCCAAAACATTAATTTGATTATCCTCAAACCATTTCCTGACTATTTTGGCAGTATGTTTTGGATCATTATCCTGTTGAAGGACCCAGTTTGGTCCTAAATGGAGCTTCTCCGCATCCTGTCTAATGTTTTTCTGGAGTATCTCCAAATATTGCTCCTTCTTCATGGTTCCATCCATCTTGACCAAACTACCTGGACCACTAGCCGAAAAGGAGCCCCAAAACATTAGGCTATCACCACCATGTTTCACCGTGGGTATGGTGTTCTTTGGGTTGTAAGCTTCTCCTTTCTTCCTCCAAACGTAAGAAGCATCCATATGGCCAAACAATTCAATTTTTGTTTCGTCAGTCCACAAAATACTTGAGAAAACGGACTCTGGAGAATTCACATGGGTCCTAGCAAACTTTAGACGTGCTGCAAGGTGTTTTCCAGTGTGCAATGGAGTCCTTGTTGGTCTTCTTCCTTTCAGACCATTTTCATGCAGAGTCCTTTGCAAGGTTTGCCTTGATATTTTTATGCCAGAAGACTCCAGATTTTCTAAAATGTCCTTAGTAGTGGTGGTTGGATTTGCATTAACACTTCTTACAATATTCCTGGTGGCTCTAGCAGACAGTTTCCTTTTCCTTCCTCTACAAATCAAGTTGTTTGTTGTGTGGTGGCTCTGGATTTTTTTGATGATGCTCTGTACTGTTGCTGTAGGGACCTCAAATTTCTTGGAAATTGACTTGTAACCTAAACCATCCTTATGTGAATTCACAATTTTTGTCCTAAGATCATTACTAAGCTCTTTTTTCTTCCCCATTCTAATAATTTTTATTCTTTTAATGGTTTTCAGTTGATATCATTTTAATTTCTGGAAAATGCAAAAAACGAAATGAAATTAATCAAAGGTTGTATAAAAGCATTCAAAATAAGAATCAAACAGGAAACAAACAGTCAGAAACTCGATTAATACTGAAAAAATAAGGGGGTATGATAATTTTTGAACATTGCAGATTTTATAAATAGCTGTATATTTCTTTTATTACAGGTATCCCGAGATTTTAAAATGACGAAAATGATCAGAAGAGGTTTATTAAGAATATGTATCAATATGGACGTAAACAATAAATTCTTACAAAGTTACACCTAATAAACTCAATTTTCAAGGGGGGGGGTATGAATAATATCGGGCACAAGTGTATATATATATATATATATATATATATATATATATATATATACAATTTAGCCAGTAGAGTTTAGTTTCCTAGAAGTACATCCAATGAAACATGTGTCTACCAAAGAGTGCTCAATGAGTAAACAGAGCAGATATATATATATATATATATATATATATATATATATATATATATATATATATATATATACTCATTAATATAATATATATATATACCCATTAACCGGCGTTGCCCGGTGGTAGCACTCATCCCCGTCGCATAAAAAATTAAAGTACGGTTTGTGTTGTTGTTATAGTCAAACCGTCAACTTCTTCATGTAAAGAACGGCAATCGGAATCGATATCTCCAACTTACCTATGTTAAGAACAGCTTTCGCAACAGATGCCCCATTTTGTGAGTGTGGGTGTGAGTGTGGTTTGCAAGAAATTAGCTCGTAATGTAAGGTATGTAATAATAAAAAGCAATATATCTTGCGTTGTGACTTATTTGGGTTCAAAAATTAATTTAAAAAAAAACCCTTCAACAATAGTTATAATAGATTAAAGTACGCGGGAATAGTTTTAAAAATCAATGGTATTTTGCATTATGACGTATTTGTGTGAAAAAAGAATAGTTAATGTGAGTGCGAGGTCTCCGGAAAGAAAAATCTATGAAAATGTAAATAGCAGAGCTTACCAGTTCAAGCGCCCCCCCAACCAACAAATAAAAAAAAAAAAAAAAAGAAAGGGGAAAAAATCTGTATCGGTACGATTGTTGTTTAAAACAAAAAGTTATTTCGCAATCCAAAGTAAATCAGAGCGTGTTCGTGTTCATTTCGTCAGGAACCATTGTTTCATTTTGTGTGGACGCCTTTTGTGTTTTTCACTCTTCACCAGATGTTGTTGTCACAAGTAAAGAAACGTTAAATGCTGGTTACGATGTAGGAAGGAAAAAGACAATGTTATTTTTGAAGTATAATTTTTATTCAAGAACAAACAAAAGAGGTCGTGTACCTCCACACCGAACGTAGTGATAAATAGAGAAATGATGAAGTTAAGATAAAAAAAGATTATATTTATATAATTTACATTTATATATATATTTATATTATATTTAAAAGTTAAGATTAAAAAAGAGAATAATATTTATATAATTTACATGCATATATATTTATATTATATTTATAAGTTAAGATTAAAAAACAGATTATATTTATATAATTTACATTTATATATATTTATATTATATTTATAAGTTAAGATAAAAAAGATTATATTTATATAATTTACATTTATATATATTTATATTATATTTATAAGTTAAGATTAAAAAAAAATTATATGTATATAATTTACATTTATATATATTTATATTATATTTATAAGTTAAGATTAAAAAACAGATTATATTTATATAATTTACATTTATATATATTTATATTATATTTATAAGTTAAGATTAAAAAAGAGATTATATGTATATAATTTACATTTATATATATTTATATTATATTTATAAGTTAAGATATAAAAAAGATAATATTTATATAATTTACATTTATATATATTTATATTATATTTATAAGTTAAGATTATAAAAGAGATTATATTTATATAATTTACATTTATATATATTTATATTATATTTATAAGTTAGATAAAAAAGATAATATTTATATAATTTACATTTATATATATTTATATTATATTTATAAGTTAAGATTAAAAAAAAAGATTATATGTATATAATTTACATTTATATATATTTATATTATATTTATAAGTTAAGATTAAAAAACAGATTATATTTATATAATTTACATTTATATATATTTATATTATATTTATAAGTTAGATAAAAAAGATAATATTTATATAATTTACATTTATATATATTTATATTATATTTATAAGTTAAGATAAAAAAGATTATATTTATATAATTTACATTTATATATATTTATATTATATTTATAAGTTAAGATTAAAAAAGATTATATTTATATAATTTACATTTATATATATTTATATTATATTTATAAGTTAAGATAAAAAAGATTATATTTATATAATTTACATTTATATATATTTATATTATATTTATAAGTTAAGATATAAAAAAGATTATATTTATATAATTTACATTTATATATATTTATATTATATTTATAAGTTAAGATAAAAAAGATTATATTTATATAATTTACATTTATATATATTTATATTATATTTATAAGTTAAGATATAAAAAAGATTATATTTATATAATTTATATTTATATATATTTATATTATATTTATAAGTTAAGATATAAAAAAGAGATTATATTAATATAATTTACATTTATATATATTTATATTATATTTATAAGTTAAGATAAAAAAAGGTGTATAAATTATTTGTAAAGTAAGAGTTTGCAATCGAAGAATAACTTTTTGTTTTCACTTTTTTAAAAGTAAAAACAAAAAGTTATTTCGCAATCCAAATTAAATCAAAGGTTGTTCGTGTTCGTTTCGTCAGGAACCAGTTTTTCACTTTGTGTGGACGCCTTTTGGGTTGTGTAAGTCTTTATCGGATTCTGCTATCACAAGTAAACAAAAGCTAAATGTTGGTTAAGGTTTAGGACGGAAAAAATCTGTTATTTTTTAAGTATATGTTTCTGTCAAAAATAAACAGCAGTCGTGTACCTTCTCACCGAACGTTGTGATAAATAAACAAATGATTGAGCTAAGTTAAGATTTATACAAAAGAAAAAATGGCATTTATTTTTAAAGTAAGAATTTGTAATATAATAAAATATGTATTTTTAAAATAAAAATAAAACGTGAATAAATAATGTCATAATTTGTACGTACGGAAATGGCATGTTTTATAGTGGCGATCTGTTCATTTAATGGTGGAATAAGCGAATAGCGGAATTTTAGAATGTAACTTCTCAGCCAATCAGCCTGAGCGGATTTCTGTACGGGAGAAATCATTATTTGTCTAGATTTTAGGTGGTAATAATATGCGATCGTGTAGGAATTCCGTAGTCAGTTAATAACTGCTAAAACCCAGGAAAATAGAGTAAATTATAAATAAACACGGTGTAGAAGGTGGTCGTAAGAGAAGTCAGCGAAGTGAGGGTGAAAATTTAGCTACTTTCTCTGTAGGTTATGACGATGATGAACGTAGCGCTCCTCGGAATAACTGTAATGTTTTAATATTACGAAATAATGTGTATGAAATTGAATTCTGTAGTTAAATAACGTAATACCTAATGGCGTAAATACAATAATTATTTATGTGCCATCTGTTGTTGTCAACCTACAGTAGTTTCATCTAAAGGGGAAAATTGCGCCTCTTTTATTATATACAAGATATATATATATATATATATATATATATATATATATATATATATATATATGTATGAATAAAAAATCAATACGAAAAATATATAAATGTTTATATACTTTCTGTATTCATTTCCTGTGTGTTGACGTGTAGGAATACAAAAAGTCTTTTGAAAAAAAAAACAAGAATGTTTCCTTCAAAAGCACATTATTTTCGACCGATCCTTCGATCTTCCTCAGTGTGAAATATACTAGCAATCTATTTTACTAATTTTGCACCCCAAACAAGGCAAAGTGCCACTAAGTCGTAAGGGGATGCTATTTGGGACCAAATTTGCAGGAATACTATGTAGGGAGTTGGGCAGCAAGATGTCTGTTCACATTACATTTGAACTTCTGCATGTTAGTACAATCAGGGAAGCAGAGGCCTGGGAGGGAATTCTAAAGTCTAGCAGTTTGAGGAAAGAAGATATTGAGTAGAAGGCTTTACATCATCTAGGGATCTCTATAGGGTGGGGGTAGAATTTGCTGCCTGTCGGGTTTGTCGGGGATATTTAAGGGAGTACTAGTGCTTTGAGTCCGTTCGAGCACTCATCATTAAAGTATTTGTAAAACAGGCACAAGGAAGCCATATTTCGGTGATGGGACAGAGGTTGGAGTTTGACAGATAATGCGGGACTTATTAGGTTGGCAACTTTTTTAAACCCTATCTAGAAGCGAGAGACTAGTAGCAGATGTACTAGCCCAGATGTGACAACAGTATTCCATGCATGGGTGAATAGTTACTTTGTAGAGATACAGGATAATCTCAGGTGTAAGTAACCTTCTAATACAGTATAGAGAGCCCACTTTCCTCGCAGCAACCTTAGCAATTATTCGGAATAATAAGACTGATGCTTTTGCGCATAATATCAAATCGAACATCAAAATATTTGTCTTCAATAAATTACGATCGTTACATGTTGACACAGACCCACACGCTGTATGCAGGCTCAGTCGCAAGGAAACAAACAAGAAATTCGACTCAGCTTTTTCGATTGAAATGAAAGGTCATGATACATTCCAAACTACCACATTGAATATTTAAAAGTCTTCTTTGCTCATCTCGTCTGGCTCGTAGTTTAAAAAAAACCCTACCGTCTCAACACGGGCTTAAAAATCTCGCACACCACCACGAAGCCACACGTAAATCGTACGCCAGCACACGCTTTTTTTTGTCCTCGCCACGTGGTGGATTTCTTCCTCTCTTTTTTCTTTCCTTTCTCTTCTTCTGCTGTGACGTCAGATCGCGCACTGATTTGATCATTTGCATATGTGTCATGCTGCTGCTGTTGCTGCTGCTAAATATGCTAGAGGCTCTGTTACAGGATTTCAAGTGATTGCCGCCGTGTTGAAATAATTTTTATTCTTTAGTATTTATTTTGTATACATCTATTGATATAAAATTAGAGATATTTATATGCTTGTATATTTCTATGTATAAGATACACTCCTAAACTAATTAATCGATCATTATGAGTTTTGGAGCAAGCGTAAGGGTGAGTAACGTGGCAAGCGTAAAGGTGAGTAACGTGGGGTTAGTTTATTTTTATCCGAAGGGGGTAAAGAGAGGATGAAAGCCTTTGAAAGTTCAGATCCTGAGGTAAAAGTCATTAGACATCATTTAATTAATAGTCGACATAATCACGTTGACACACCGGTTCCCATTCGATCACCGAAGTTAAGCAACGTTTAGACTGGTCACTACTAACATGGGTGATCATTTAGGAATTCAAGGTGCTGTATGTGTTCTTCACTTATCTTGGTATTGTTTCCAGTCGTTTAGCATTTCTCCTTGCCACTGAACTCAAGCAATGCTGATTCAGGAGAGGTGTGGTTAGTGATTGCGTCACCCCTGCCTCATAATTACACGCGCAGTTACTCTTACAGGAAGGAGGTTTCCAATTAATATTCCATGAATTTAAATCTCTTAAGCTTAACCATTAAGCTTTAAACATTTTCTTGAATCAAAATCACGTAGCGGATTTTTATCAAAATTGGAATAAAGATTCTAGGCTTAAACCAAAATTTAGCAGTATTATATATTTGGTTTTAATCTTCGTAAGGGGACATAAAAGCGTTGCAAGGTGATTCTGTGTGTGAAATTAACTTTATCCATCCTAAAGTGTTATTCTTTTTTGTCTCTAAAATCGACTGAATAAACCATTCCGCTATTGTAATGTGTCCACCTTACGAATAATAAATCGGAATATCATTCAGAAACTAATGAATATTACTGAAGAAACGCAGACCTTAAATCTAATTGTAAAGGATTGGGGATTAGTCTGCGGAGTCCGTCACTTTAAACGGACGAACACTTGCCATAAAAATAACGAAAGACGTTGCAGGGAAGAGAAAAAGGCATCCCCGCTAGGCTACGGAGCCTAGTTTGAATTCTGTCACGGTAGGATAAGCTGCTTCTAGTAGCTCCTGTCCAGATGTGGCAACAGTATTCCATCGTTGGCTGTACTTGGCTTTTATATAGTTCCGTTCGAAATTTCGTGCAGATTCTCGAGTTCGACAGAAAGTTCGATAGGATACAACTGAAGAAGGTCGGAGGTTACATCGAGCGAAACGTTGTGAAAATAACACTCAAGATGAGAACAGTAATCCAAAGGATGTAAATAATGCGAATAATCAATCGTAAAGAAAAAAGAAATGTGTCAGAAATGAAAACTGAATGTGACTTACCGAACTATTTCTTACGTGGAAAATGATCGGCAAAGCTTCTCGGAAGCTGCTTTTCTGAAAATAAAGAATAAAAGGATTAAGTCAGATTAAAGGATTAGATTAACTTCTTGGAACTAAAATCTTGGAAGAAACTACTGTCACTGGGGAACAGTTTTGAAATAATTTCTCTTCAAGTCAATAGCCCTGTATCTTTCTTATAGTGTATGATGTTAGAGAGAGAAAGGAAGAGTGTGAGATAGATAGATAGATAGATAGATATTGAGAGAGAGAAAGAGAGAGAGAGAGAGAGAGAGAGCGAGAGAGGAAGCAAGAAAGATTTATGTTTTCTAGTGTCTGATATTAAAGCGAGGAACACACACACACACATACACACAGAGAAACTTGTAACTTTTTAAAGTGATTCATCTTAAAAAGAAAGAGACATAGCTCTTTTATCGTGTCTGATATTAAAGAGAGAAAGCGATAACGATATATATATATATATATATATATATATATATATATATATATATATATATATAGAGAGAGAGAGAGAGAGAGAGAGAGAACAAGGGAATACTGAAAAAGATTAAGGGCGCCTAGAAGTGTTGTATACTAAGGTTGTCTTGGGAAAGACGGAGACAGTTCAAATTTGACACTTGGAAACTAAACAAATTAAACAAAATAAAAAGAATCGAAGATCCATTTGTTACATAGTATAGACCATACGCCAGTAAGTGGTGGTTGAGTTAGCTGGTATGAATTTTTACGAGGGTCACCTTTAGTGCATGTCACAATATCGTATCTTCAAACAGAATTATATCCAGAGACGGTTGATGTGAATTGAAGCGAGGAGCAAAAGATCACTGTCCAGACAAAACGTTGAATGATATCACGTTTTCGAGCGAGAGAAACGAAGGTTTTAGGCCAGTCTCTCCGTTGGAAGGCTAGCGAACCTTACTAACCCAATTACCA
>NC_136512.1:16115702-16118202 GCF_053919585.1 Euprymna scolopes
ATTTCAAAGTGGCGACAGCGATGTGAGCAACAAATCGCGCTCCGAACTTTTACGAGTGAAGCATCCAAAGAAGCTGGCAAAGTCATTGAGAATGGTGGTGACTATGTAGAAAAATAAATTCTGGGACACTAAAGGTCGCTCGTTTTAATGATACCACTTTTATCTCAGTAGCTCTTCGACACTTTTAGTTTTTTAGTTATAAAATAGATTTTACTTTGTGAACGAACCTCGTGCATATATATATATATATATATATATATATATATATATATATATATATATATATATATATATAGTCTTCGAAGTTTTTAATCTTTAAAACCATATAAAAAACTTATTTAATTTTTATATTTTTTATTATACGTTAGAAAACTATTTAATCAGCAAGTCATTTAATCATCTGCAAAATGCCGGATCGGATTTTGGAAACAAAAATACTTTTCTATCCAAAATCCGATCCCGCATTTTGCTAATTCCTACCCTCTGATGAGAAGGAAAATATTTGTTCGACACTTCGCGGATTAAGGACTATCCAATTATCAAGTGTTTCCTTTTCAGATTAAATATGTTTTTAAATCTTTTCCAAAGTGTTTTTTTAACATGTTTTATTAATTGTTTGCTCGTATTATAAGCTCTATCTCCTATTTGGTGTTATCGAGCTTTTACATCTGGCCTGAGATAACTTTATAAATCTTAATTCTTTAATATTTATAATATACTTTAATTTTACCATCATGAATCATTTTGGTAAATTTAATTGTAATTTTTATTTTATATGTATATGTATATATATATATATATATAATTATTTACTATAATAATTATTACATAATATATATATATATTACTATAATATACTATATTTTATATATAATATACAATATATAATTTATAATATTATTTATAATATATATAATATATTATTTATAATATTATTTATTATATTATTTACAATATTACTATACATATTACTAAAATAATTACTATAATAATTATTACATAACATCTATCTATCTCTCTCTCGCTCTCTCTCTCTCTCTCTCTCTATATATATATATATATATATATATAGTTATTATCATATATTAATATATATTGTATTAAAATTAGAGGTTCAAAAAGATCAACATAGTAGATAGAGCAATAAAAAAGCAAAGAAAATAGATGATGAAAATAAGAATTGAATAAACTATAAAGTTTATTTGTCCATCAAAAATTTTAAACAAGAATATATAATAAAGAAAACTTTTTAATTCATGGATTTTCAAAGATAGACTCTTTAAATCATAGGATCATCATCATAGCCTTTAGCCCCATTACAAAAATTTGTAATTTGCAATAACCATTACAAAAATTTGTAATTTGCAATAACCATTACAAAAATTTGTAATTTGTAATAACCATTACAAAATTTGCAATTTGTAATAAGCATTACAAAAATTTATAATTTGTAATAACCATTACAAAATTTGTAATAACCATTACAAAAATTTGTAATTTTTAATAACCATTACAAAAATTTGTAATTCGTAACAGCTATTACAAAATTTGTAATTTGTAATAACCATTACAAACATTTATAATTTGTAAGAACATTGCAAAATTTGTAATTTGTAAAAACTATTACAAAAATTTGTAATTTGTAATAACCATTACACAATTTGTAATTTGCAATAACCATTACAAAATTTGTAATTTGCAATAACCATTACAAAAATTTGTAATTTGTAAGAACCATTACAAAATTTGTAATTTGTAATAACCATTACAAAATTTGTAATTTGCAATAACCATTACAAAAATTTGTAATTTGTAAGAACCATTACAAAATTTGTAATTTGTAATAACCATTACAAAATTTGTAATTCGTAACAACCATTACAAAATTTGTAATTTGTAATCACCATTACAAAAATTTGTAAGAACCATTACAAAAATGTGTAATTTGTAATAACCATTACAAAATTTGTTAACCTTGAAGTTGTAAATAAAAAAAATGGACATAAAATCAATATTACTATGTTTTTTTTAAAATCAACATTGCTTTCTCAATAATATATATATTATAATTAGTTAAACTACAACACAAAAACAGAATCCTAAAAAATAATTAATTTTTAAAAAAACTTAAATAGAATAAAATTCCAATATTCTGTGATATGAAGTTTTAAACATAGATTTTTGAGTAAGATTTTCCAAGTTTTGAAAAATATTTTCATATAATATAAAAAATGACTATTGGCAATTATATATAAAAAAAGCAAATTCAACTACAACTTGAAATTAATTTAATTGTTAAAAAATGTTTATTTCTAGATGGTCAACTTGATTTTTGTGCCTATTTAAAAAAAAATATACGGATGTCTCTAATTAATAAAATTAACATAAACCATAGCCAAAAAAAAAAAAAAAAAAAAATTAAAAAAATCCCTGATTCAATGAAAGCAACTAGGGCCTTCCGTATGTAGACACAAAATGATCACGTGGCTGATAGTACGTA